>NC_140074.1:112604075-112972903 GCF_964194135.1 Talpa europaea | reverse complement strand
CATGGATGGCGCTGGAAGGGATCATGGTCAGCGAAATACGCCAGAAAGAAAAAGAAAACTACCGGATGGTCTCTCTCATAGCAGGAATCTAGAAAACTTAAATAAGGGACCAGGAAAAAGAATAACTATAAGAAAGAAAATATCAAAATCAACAAACAGCTATGAACCATAGACTCTCTATGGGGGGTGGGGGATGAGGAAAGGAGGGCTTGGGGTCAAAATAAGGGGGTAGATCCAATCTTATTACTGTGTCATCCTTTGATTAACTGTGTCATCATTTCATTAACAGCATAATGCTTTGCCCACCCTGTAGGATAAAGAAGTATTTGCTATCATAGTACAGAAACCTGAATTTTTATATGACTTGTCCTATCACTAATAACCATGTCACTGTGTTAAACTATACCAAATGAAACACTCAGTAGGGAGGGAAGGTTTTGGTTTCAGCTCTGTAAGAGTTTTATTTTCTCAGAAATTTTCTTTCTAGAATAACCCAACACAAGTGTTCAAATGTATATTACCTCTAATGGAAACTATTTTCATGAAGAAGTAATATTGCCAAAAAGGCTGGATGGGCAACCTGATAAATGACACCAGGAGCTATAATATACCTAGTCAGCGATATAACTTAATAACCCACGTCCAAATTTATAGATTGTCTTCCCAGAATCTGATAAGAAAGGATAAGGCCTCTTTTCTTGGTGGAAGAGGAGTAGCTTCCACCTCTGTATAGCCCTCAGTCAGCCAGTAATGATAGGATACAGTGAGTGGCACGGGTTTATCAAGAGAATTAAACTTGGTCATAAAGCAATTCAAAATGGTTTAAGTGAAAGTCTACAATATCCTTAAGAATTTTCTCACTCACCTTCTCACATTTATCCCTCCCAGATTCAACTGCTCATTAAAGAAACAGGACTGGCTCGGTTACTAAGAGACTGTGCCATTCTAAGTATCAGGGGTAAAGTAAGGTATACAATCTTCCTTGGTCCCCACTGTGAGAGCTGACAACCTAACAGGACAAGAGTTATAAAACACCAAACTGAAGTTGTGGTAAGTATTTTAAAAGCAGTGAGGCTATTCTAAGAACATTTTACAATGTGAGTCTGGGAAGGCTTCCTGGAAGAAGTGAATTAGGCAGTACCTAGAAAGTAAAGGAAGAGATTCCTAGAGTAATTATTTTGGTAATGTATTTCCTAGTTCCCCTCCCACTGTTTTTAACTACTGAATGTGAATATCCTCAAGTACACGTAGGCAATAGAGTTAGTAACCAAAAGGATCTTAATATCCCCTGAAGATTGACTAATATTTACACAGGTTTCCTTGACTTCCATTTCTTAGAGCATTTCTTCCCTTTTAATCTGTAGATCTCTCAGTTACCTCATGGTTTTCCTACCTAGCAATGCCTTTGAAGTCATTCCCATAAAATTTACTTTAGAGAGGGGTCTCAGTCTCTCAGTCTTTTGGGGGATGGAATGAGTCTAAGGTCTAACAACACCAATTAGCAAACCCAGATGGCCTAATTATATTGACCACCCTCCCCCCTAAATTTCTTCCAGTACTATTCCACTAGTTTAGCTTAAATACTCTCCTAACCTTTGTCTCAGTTCAAGCGTGGCTTGCAAATAGTACTGTGTTTGAAATCACAACACCAAGATTCAAAACCTGTGACCTCCGAAAAAACACTGTGACATATTTCTGATTCTCAATTTATTCAACTGTAAAAGAGGCATTTACATCCTACCATGTGATGTCATCAGGAGCATTCAATAAAATCATGTTCTAAAAACATTTTGCGACAATTATGTGCTTTGGAAATGGCAGTCTGATCCTGCCTTCTATGCCTCCTACAGAGGCAGAGGGCATATGTTGAGGTTGTGGTCTCTGAAATCAGAGAGAACCTCAGTAAACATCACAATCACTCTTTGCCTCAGTTTATCTAATAGTAAAATGGAGACAACAGAACCTCAGAGGGTTGTGTGGAATTAAAGGAATTAACTGAGTGCTTGCAATAGTCTCTGACAGATAATTAGTCCTGGTGAAAAGACAGCTATCATTATTAGGATATGTGTTAAATGTTCACAGATGTAATTAGGTCTGTCTTGTATTTAAAAGTCTCTAGTGGCTTCCCAGTGTTCTTGGTATAAAACCCAAAGCTCAACATAGCCGTTTTCCCTAATATCATATAATCCAGTCCAAATGATGTGTTTTACAACTTCATTCGGGTGTAATTAATCTATAATAAACCATGCATATTTAAAGCATATAATTTAATGTTTTCAAAATATTTATACATTCATATAGCCAAATGATATTCTTTCATGTATTCTATTATTAAGAGTCAAATTCCTTGAGCCTCCCATTTTGATTTTGCATCATCCCCGACTTTTTCCCTCTTGCTTTTACCCATCCCACTCCTGAAATTTTCACCAGTCCATCTGACTTACCCTTCAGGCCAGCTGACATGTTAACTCTTCAGAGAAACTAACACTCAAACTTAGCTATCTAGTCACATAACTACGCTAATGTTTTATTCATATTATTTTTGAGAGTAGTGAATTCATCACTTAATATTACATGACTGTTTCATTCTCTCTTACTGGTCAGAAGCTACATGGTAAATATTGTATTCCCAGAGCTAAGCATGTTTCCACCTGGAAACACAGCTTTCTTAAGTCTGACATTTGCCATTTAACGTTGTATATGATATTTTTGTCATGCAAATCCTTTGAATTTTTATGAAATTAAGTGTATCAGCCTTACCTTTAGAGACACAGCCATCTCTGTAGACCAGGTTCTTCCAAGTGTACCTGCTCAGAGCTTCCTCCAGAAAGCACTGTTCCCCAGGTTCCAAGCTGAAAAACAATGGGAAAAGTCTCTGCTCAATGTTCCTTACTGCATTGGTCAACTGGCCATGGTTGCCCAGGACTGAACAGTTTCCTGCTACATGGGACTTACAGTGTTAAAATAAGGATAGCATTGAGTAAACTAGTACTACACTCCACAAAGCAGGCAAGAACTCCTGCTGTTAACACTCAGCAGACTCATTTCTAGAAGAGAAAGATTGGCTGGAGTTGGGAACAGAGAAACCTCCAAGACACAATCCGATCAGACAAGTATATTCCCTGAAGTATATGCATAAACCACTTAACCCAACACATAGCTTACATTCAAAAATATTTACTGAATGAGAAGAGGAATGCTATTTTTAAACCGGTTAAGTGCGTTGCTGCCACAAGACCACAGTGACTTAGTGACATTCCCACGCAACATTTCTACCACATACTGCCTTGTAATTCAGAAAATAATGGACAGGGGATATTATTTTTCCTGCTGGAAATACTCATTTTTTTAAAAATTTATCTATTTATGCATACAAGAACTGGGGTATAGGCCAGATGTGTGTGGGGTGAGAGGCTTCACCAGAGACAGAGTTGGGAACAGAACAGGCAGATCCACCAAAATACATGCTGAGGGGAGCAGTGGGTGAGCCAGGAGAGGTCTGCTGTGCCATGTGGGCAGCTCCCTGGCCAGGGATCGAACTGGTGCTACAATGGCTATGGACAGCCTCATAGGTTGTATCCCAACCCTTTGGGAGGCCCTGGAAATACTCATTTGTAAAGAGATTTAATTAACAGCAAATAATCTATCAAACTTTTTTTTTTAAGAAAAGGTGCCTTTTATTTTATTTTTTATTTTTTTTAAGATTTATTTATTTATTCATACAAGCACTGGGTACAGTCAGAAGCGCAGGAGGGTGTGAGGATTCACCAGAGCGGGGAACAGAACAGACAGACTGATGAAATACACTGCTGAGGGGAGCAGAGGCATGACAGGAGAGGTCTGCTGCGCCATGTGGGACTCTCGCCCAGCAGCTGGGGATTGAACTGGCGCTGCAGAGGCTGCGGGCAGCTTCGCAACCCAGTGCTCAACTGCTGCGCCACGGGGGAGGCCCATCTATCAAACATTTTTAAAAAATATGTAAAGCATTCTGTCTTTGAAGAATAATCTCCTGAGCCTCCCTACCTTCTCCCATTCCTGATAAACCATTTTAGTTCTGTAAGTTTGACTATTTTACATGCCTCATATAAGTGGACTCATACAAATTTGCCCTTCTGCGATTGATTTATTTCATTTCACATAATATCCCTAAGTCCATCTACATTGTTCAGAGTTAAAAATTACAGTCATACAAGAAGAACACATTCTAAATATCTGCTCTACAACATAGTGCCTATAGTTAACAAATGGGGTTGCATCATGGAAAAAAACCTCTAATAAGTGGACATTGAACAACACTCTAGTGAAAAACTGTTGGGTTAATGAGGGAATCAAAGAAGAAATTTAAAGAAACCTGGAGACAAACACAAATGGAGACATGACCTACCAGAACCTATGGAAGACAGCAAAAACTCAACTAGGAGGGAAGTACAGAGCAATAGAGGTCCTCACCAAGAAACAAGAAATATCCCAAATAAATAATTTAACAATACACCATAAGGGACCTATGAAACCAAAGCCTAAGGAAGGAAATAAAAATTTGGATATAAAAGAAATGTAAGTCAAAAAGATAAAAACCAAACTCTTGACCTTTGGGGGAAAAAAATCAACAAAATAGACAAACTAGGAAAAGGGGAACAAACACTAATAAATAGAAAAAGAAGTTAGACAACTGAAAAAAATAGAGGATCTTAAGGCACCACTATGAATGTCTTCATGCCAACAAATTGGAGAATGTGAAACAAATGGACAAATTCTGAGATGCATATAACTTTACAAGGCTGAATCAGAAAGAAATGGAAAGTCTGAAAAGACCAATTACAGGCAATGGAATTGAAATAGTAATCAAGTCTCCATAAAACACAAAGTCCAGGACCAAATTGTTACACTAGTGAGTTCTTCAAACCTTTAAAAAGGTACAAATACCCAATATCCTTCTCAGACTCTTTCCAAGATTGAGGAGGAAGGAATGCTCCCAGTAACATTTTATGAGGCAAATATTACTCTGTCACCAAAAGCAGTAAAAAAAAAAGAAAAAAAGAAAGAAAGAAAAATATAAACCCATATTACTGATGAACAAAGTTGCAAAAAAATCCTCAACAATTTTAGCAAACCAAACTCACCATTACATTGAAAGGATCGTATATTATAACCAGTGGGATTTTGTCTGGAAATGCAAGGATAATTCAACATATGCAAATCAATGCAATTCACCACATCAACAAAAGGAACAACAAAAATCATAGAATCAGATCAATAGATGCAGAGAAGCCACTGGACATGATTTAGCATCCACTTATAAAAATCTTAGTAAAATGAAGTATGTTTCTTCCATCCCCAATGTAATAAAAGCTATAATATGACAAACCAACATTTAATATCATACTCAATGGTAAGAAACTGAAAGCTTTTCCTGTAAGATCTGGTACACAAGGTCCACTCTCACCACTACTATTCAAATTATAGAAACATGACTATAGAATTATGGCTACAATATTGGGAGAGAAGTTAGGGGTGAGCCAAAATAGAGGTGAGGGGGTCTAATAGTCTGTGATAAAGGATTTTGGGTGCTTTGGTTGTGGGTATGGTGGTTTAATAACATACATATGAGGAGGTATGAACTTACTCCCCTGAATCATAGACAATATTGTAAATCATTGTTACTGCAATTTAAAAAAATGTATTACTAAAAAATGCCAACCATCCAAAAAAATGTTTTGTGCACTTCAAAACTAGAGTTTGATCTCATTTTAAGTGTTCATACCACACACACACACACACACACACACTTTCCCTCTCTACAAACACAAGACATATTCTCAATTATTTTACTATTTCCAATCCAAGCAGTGTATTCTGTACCTATGTATTCCTAGATTCATACTCTGGTCTCTTACCTATACCCCATTGGAAATCTTGCTTTTCTCAATAAAATGATAAACTAAATCAATGAGATTAAAATACCATTTTGTTGTGGTGGTGGTGATGGCGAGAAAATTCAAGCTCTACTCCAACAGCAATATTTAAATGTACAATAGGGGACTGTAATCTATAGTAACCATGCTGTACCACAGACCTCTGGGACTTTCCCACGAATGAATGTTCTTTTGTCTTAACACATGATAAAATATGTAGTAATCAGAATAAATCCATCTACTCAGTGGATTTGTGATTTTCCTTATAAAATGAGGAGGCAAGCTGAGCTAATTAGATATGGTCAATCATATTTTTCTAAGATTTACCCAGAGATCATTTGTGATGTGAATTAATTCATCTCTGGGTTTGCTATTTGCTTAACTTTGACCCTTTCAGTTAATTAAATGTAAATATGCATGTCATCTAATTAATGAAACCATTTCTCTTATGAATACAGATATTCCTTTAAATTTTAGATCAATGTTTTGGTAGGTAAGCATTCAGGATATTTAATATTTCAGGGAATATTTTTTATTCCTGGTATTGGTACATGAAATATTTTAAACAATGTGCATTTGGCATTAAATTTATTAGAATGGCAGTTGCTTAACTTTTGTTTAAATTAATTCATAAGAATTTCATTTTTTATACTCTGAGTGCCTTGGCAGTGTTGAGATATAACACTCTTTGTATCCAGATTGGAATAGTTACAGACTGAAAAATTTAATGCAGTTCTGATTTTGTCAATGTTATATCACTAGAGTCTCTTAAAAGTTGCAATAATACAAGGCATGTGAAAAGCAAAGGGATATAAGTGCTTGAACAATGATACTGAGCACAACAGTTTGCTGAAGTAGTGGTAAATCAAATGTACTGTAGGTGGTAAATCAAATGTACTATAAATCAAATGTATAAAGCTATACACACAAATACTCACACATATACATAAATATATAAAGGAAAGGCATTTGGATGGAATCGCATAGAGCCGCTTCCCTACCTAAGCTGTGTATATAAATGAAGATACATCCTGTGTCTTCAGTGAACAGCCTGCCCCTGAGCAGGAAAGATGATGTAGAATTGTTTTTGGAAAACTGTGCATGGTCAGCTTCATGCAGTAAGAGCCAAAGCAGAGCCACTGCATCAGGGACACAGTCAAAATCAGTTCAAAGTAATAGTAAACCTGAAATCACAGAGCACAAATGCCATCCCAGACTACAGAATTTTACCTGAAATGTTTTCCAACTTATTTATTATCTTTGACTAAATATTTTTTTCATGTGTGTGGCTATAATCTTATATGAAGAAAAGCTTAGGTACAAGTCACATAACATGCAAGTCCTTCTTTAGCAATAGATTGGGATATAGAGTAAGGAGAGCTAATGTAAGGAGCAATCCCAACATTTTTAGACCTTTGCTTATAGTTTTAACATACATTTTCTTCATGTTCTAGTAAAAGCAGTTTTAAGTCTATTTACTGACTTTTCGTTAGGGAGGACATATAATTGAAATGGAAAATGAATCCATCTTGGAAAAACAGCAAATTAGTAGAAATTAGATTTCAGTAAAATTAAATCCAATAGACTTATCTGGAGTATTATGTTGTTTTCAAGTGAAATGAGATGTTTCCTTGTTTATGTTGAAAAGATGTTAACTATAATTGACAATTCAGTTGAACATTCTTCCATTCACATGGTGTTTTGAATATAAAATGTAGTTATGGAGGGAAAAATTTCAGGAAATAGTTAAGTATGATTAGTAATACTCATTTTAAATGAATTACATTGTACAAAAGGTAATACCCAGTTTTTATCCATGAAGTCATTAAAACTATGAGTGCCTAGGTGGGTGAAACCTGAAGGAAAGTTACCCAAAAAAGCTTGTGGTAACATAACTAGGAGAGAGCACTGGATTCATCTAGGTTTCAAAGTCAAGATTGCAGCTAGAAAGAACAGCAGGTGTTAAATAGATTAGTACCAAATATTACATGGCAGGACATACCTCTTGATCAATGATCTTGGAAAGTCATTTATGTGGGTAAGATAGCATTTGGGGATAATTGGGGATAAGATAACAATTGTGAATCTTTAGTGCCTAGGTCTTTTGCTAGCTTTTTAGATGATATGTAAGAAAAATGTCATGCACTAATTATTGAATATCTTCTATATACCAGGCACGGTGAAAAATAATGGGATTACAATGAAAATCAAAATATATATGACCGGGCCTCCCTGGTGGCGCAGCGGTTGAGCGCTGGGTTGCGAAGCTGCCCGCAGCCTCTGCGGCGCCGGTTTGATCCCCGGCTGCTCCCCGGCCACCAGAGGAGGGTCCCACATGGCGCGCAGACCTCTCCTGCCGCCCGCTGCTCCCCTCAGCAGTGTACTTCATCAGTCTGCCTGCTCTGCTCCCCACTCTGGCTCTGGTGAATTCTCTCACCCTCCCGTGCTTCTGACTGTACCCAGTGCATGTATAAACAAAAACAAACAAACAATAAATAAATAAAACATGCCTCTATTAAAAAAATATATATATATGACCTCTGCCCTTCAGAGTTTATAATTTAGTGTGGGGATACCAAGGAAAGGAATTGACAGTATATGCGCTCAGTGAAACTACAGAAAATACCCAAATTTAGAAATGGAGGAAACTGGCCAGCAATTCTATGGATAGTTCTTGAAACTATTGATATTGCCAGTGTCTAAAGTAAAGTCTAAATGTGTTTACCATTTCTTTGTCTCAGTTTCTGTTGTGTAACATGTCACCTGCAGATTTAGGTGAAACCACCACCATTTATTTCCTCACAATTCTATGAGGCAACTCTGGTCTTAAGCATCTTGACTTACTCTGCTGTCAACTGTCAGCAGGCAGCCTGTCTGGGGATAGATATTTTGGGGTGGCCTTATTCCTGCACCTAACCTACAGCTAGATTTGTTGGAGCACCTAGAATGACTAGCCTCATTTTCCAGAAAGCTTGAAATTATTCAGATAGTGATCTAAGGGTCCCCAACAGTAAGAGAGGGCAAAGTCAAATTTCCAAGAGTTCTTTAAGTCTCTGTTTATATCTAATTAGATTATGTCCCACTGGTCACAGAAAGCCAGAAGGTCATGTCCAGATTCAAAAGGTAGATATAGAGACACTCTCAGTATGCTATAAAATATTCTCTATTACACTGTTAAAAGAGGAGATGACTTTGCTCTCAGGATACTGTTTTCCTTATAGGATGAAATTTAAATTGCTAACATTGACTTAAAATGTTCTTCCCCACTTAGTGCCACTTGACCACTTGATCTTGCTCTGTATACCAATCCCTGATATTAAAACATTAGTCAGTTATACAAAGTGCACTTTAAATACACTGTCAACAAGATTTTCTCATCCTTCAAGGTTTAGTATGAGCTCTACTTTATGTTCAGATTTTCCTTATTACTCTGAAAAAGAATGACTTTGTGGCTCCAGTCCAAATTGCTTATGTCCAAATTGTTTAAGGGTGTTGTTTGCATTTGATTTTCCTAAACTCAGAACAGTAACTATCCACTGTAGCACATATTGTTGCTCTTAATCTGACACTCATTAGGATTTTATTAATGAGTTTTGGATGTTTAGTTTTTCCCCGAAACTGAAAACAAATCCCTGAAGGATCAAAGCTATTTCTTCCATGCTTTATCCCTCAGCAGGTTGTCCTTAATTCATGTCAAATTGAAGCATTCTTCCATGAAAAATTGTGTATCACTTTTCGTGATTTTATTTGTAAAAATATGCAAAATGAAATACTCATTAACTTGTTTATCTCAAAAGAATTTACCATTTTCCATAATATTGAGTTTCAACTAAGGAACCCAAGACAACCACATTATTATGCAGCTTAAAATAGCAGAAAATGAAAATTGGTAAGACAGGAGAGTTGGCCAGATATTGAAAGATAAGGAATCAGTAGCCATTAAGACACTCAATACACACTCTTAGTGGATAGTTTTGTTTTTTTTTTTTTTTCTGGGAGAAATCTTTGCTGCACTCACTTATGACATTTGCTGAGAATCTAGGACAGAGCAGATGCTACATAATCACCAAAGCAGATGTTTATCTTCTGAAGCAATATAAAAAGTCCAGCAATAGCCCACTGCAGGGAAGTAGGAACTTCTCCCCATGTGAGTGTCAATTTAACTCTTTATGGAATACTGGCAAATGGATATTAGTAAGATTCTAGAAAGTCATGGAATGAGGAAAATTAACCTATTATCATTGCATATTTAAAAACATTTAAATCTTTGAAAAATTGCTTTGCTTTACATCTGCATATTAGGCATGGAGTAGATATAATCTTAATATCTTCTTTATTTTGATATAATCTTTATCTCCATTTGAGTAATGAATCCTGAGCTGGAACAAAAGTGACCTACCTAATCCAGACTCTTCCACATAATTAGGTATGTGACCCTAAACCTTTATTGTCTGTTCTATAAAATTGAGATATATCTATCCTTGTTATTTCAATAGTCATGAGGACAAAATCAAATGACATATATGAATATAGCTAAAAATACAGTAGGGGAAATTACATTATTTTAGTATTATAATACATAAGTACTATTTACCCCCCCAACACTTATATTTGTCACAATTAATTAGCCAATATTGGCACATTAGTAATAAGTCCATATGTTACATTAAGGTTAACCTATTTTATAGGTTTTGCCAAATATGTAAATCCATGTATTAGGCATTACAGAATCATAAAAAATAAAACCCTTTGAAGTCCCCAGTGTCCCATCTATCTATTTTTCCCTCTATCCTAACCCCTGGCAAATAGCTTATTATTTTTTCATTTCTGAATAAAGTTCCATTGAATGGATGTAGTACAGATGTCTATCCACTTACCTACCTAGGGATGTTTAGGGTGCTTCTAGTTTTGGAGACTATGAATAGAGCTGCTATAAATATTTCTGTGCAGATTTTTGGATGCATTTTTTTTCTTGTAAGTTATTATAATTTTTGAACTATCCATCTTGTGTCCAGTGTTTGAAACAGCACAATCCTTCATTCACTCTACCTCCAAGGTGGTCTTTCTAAAATACAAACCACTCACTGTAATCATTGTGCTGAAAACCTTCAGAATATATTCAGTTATGTTTAAACACTTTACAAGATATAACTGAATTTTTATTATCAAATCTCAGAAGGCGTCTCCCAATTAAATCATACCACTGTGCCACATTTACCCTCAGCCTTTCACCTGCTTTCCCAGGATGTGGCTCTGGTGTCTGCTGCCCCTGCATCGAGCATGCTGTTGCATATCTTGTCAGTCTCCTATTCAAATATCTCTCTGATGCCTTTGTCAAGTCCCTGAATAAACGCTCTCTGCTCCTCCAGCACTGTGATTGTGTCCACGTCAGCACCTTGCTGGTGCTGTGCTGTGTTATGGATGCGTTCTGCATGTCTCTGGGTAATAGACATAGGTTGGAAAGTAACTTGTGAGGTTGTGGGAGGAGACTGGATGCATCAACAGTACAGGCTTTGGGTTCCAGCATTGCCCCTCACTTGCCTTTTTTTTTTATTTTTTATTATTATTTTAATTTTATATATCTTTTACATCATTTTTCATTTTTGCACAATGTATGCATTTTCATCTTGGTTATAGTCCCCATACAATTCCCACCCCCCCTTGTTTTGATCCTACATCCTCCTCCCTTCCCTGTAGTGTGTCGCTAGTTTATAGTTGCTTGTTGATTTTGATTTTTACTTTATTGTAATTAGTCTTTTTTCCTGGTCCCTTATTTAGGTTTTCTATATTCCTAGTATGAGTGAAACTATCTGGTATTTTCTTCTTCTTTCTGGCTTATTTCACTGAGCATGATCCCTTCCAGCTCTATCCACTCCTAGGAATTTACCCAAAAGACACAGATATATCAATTCAAAAGGGCACCTGCATGCCTATGTTTATAGCAGCACTATTTACAATAGCTAAGCTATGGAAACAACCCAAATACCCAAAAATAGATGACTGGATCAAAAAGATGTGGAACATATACACAATGGAATATTACTCAGCCATTAAAAAAGATGAACTCATGCAATTCACTTGTCTGTTTTTAGAGCTCTTATAAGTGAACCAATGCCTCGGAAATAATTTCTACGTGATAGTACAGTACTATCTCCTCTTCACAGCTACTGCACATATTAAATAGTATCTTCAGATTTTTATAAACTGTACAGTGCTAAATAGGTGAAATATTTCCAATCACTTTTCAAATATAAAATCTTCAAGTTATTATGAATAGTGAACTCACTCAATTTAATACAAAAAATATAGATAAATTATACTCATGAACTCTTCACAAATAGAGCAGACTTTGGAGGTAATTTTAGCTAATTCTTTAACTTTATAGATGAAGAAACTGCTTGTAATAGGTTAAATGAGCTGCCTAAAGTCAAACGGCAATGACACATTTGAATCAGAAGGAGAATTCAACAGGGCCAGAGGGTTACAGTCCAGGAAGATTTGTGGCTGTATAATGGGAAAGATTTGAGAGTCATTAGAACTTAAAATATATTTTTTAATTTTTACGACTTTTTACAACTTTAAAAAGCAAACTGACTTTTCAGAGATAATTCAACCCCAAGAAAAATTCAATTTTGGGGGCCTCCCCTAGTGGCGCAGGTGGTTGAGCGCTGCGCTGTGAGGCTGTCCGCAACCTCTGCAGTGCTGGTTTGATCCTGGCAGCTGGCTAGGATCCCACATGGCACGGCAGACCTCTCCTGTCTTGCCCGCTGCTCCCCTCAGCATTGTATTTCGTCAGTCTGCCTGTTCTGTTCCCTGCTCTGTCTCTAGTGAATCCTCTCACTCTCCCACGCATCTGGCCTGTACCCCGGTTCTTGTATAAATAAATAAATCAATCTTTAAAAAAAATTCAATTTCATGATTTTACTAAATGGCCATGGACATGCTTGAACTTGTACTCCTATCCAATAAAATGGATAGACTACAGTGGTTGGGGATAATATATTATAAAAAAGATACATGTTATAACCTGATTATTTATTATAAATTCAGGAACATAGAAGAGCCCAAACCTTCACATTAAACAGTCTCCCCACATGGTAGAGGGAGAAGTGAGCTCACTCCCTAAGGCCTAAGGCCCATGGAGGAGAACTCTCACACAGTTCTGTGGCCAGTTCCCCTGAGAATTTCCAAAATCAAGCAATTTGCCAAAAAGAAGATAAATAACCTTCACAAAATCTGTATCTGATCTACAATAAAAATTTCTACTCCTCTAATTAAAGTAACACTGATCTTTTTTTTTTTTCTTTTATACTCATTTCCTTGCCTAATTGTTATGGCAGGAGAGATCCCTCCCCTCCCAGGACTGAATGACTTTACAAGTCACCTTCTATTATCTGTTGCTGAGCTGCTTTAACCCAACTACTTCTAATTACAGAGTTCCCCAGAACAGTATCAAAGATGATCCTTTCATCATATATACTTACTTTATTGACTTCTCGATTATTTTTGGAAGTTCCACCCCTCCCAAATTATCTGTCCACTTAATAAACACATTGTGTATCCATTAAAAATCAACATGTGCTAAGGACTAGACAGAGAGAAAACTAGATACAGTCTTTGACCCCTGGAAGATAACAGTAGAGCAGACAGATGAGAAAGTAAATGTAAAACCTATAACAGATTTTGGTTAAGTATATGAGCAATCAGGGATTGTGGTAAAGATACCAGGAGGACATATTCTAGATGGGCACCGAAGGGAACTTTTCCATCAAAACCTGTAAGAGGATCTTTCCAGAGGGAACAACAGATGCAAAATCCCTACAAAGTCATACACAGTTGGCATATTCTTGAAAGTGACAGGAACATGGTTTGTAAAGAAAAAGCACATGGGAAAAGATGAGAAGTGCACCAGGTAAGATGGGAATGTCACTGAGAGATGGGATTGCTCAGGCCATCATGATGAGCTGGTGAGGAAGCCACTATAGGGATTTCAAGGGCAGAGGAAGTGTGTGACAAGCTGAGTCAAGTTTTAAAAATATTCCTATGGCTTTTCTTTGAGTATTTTTTTAAATTTTTTTTTACAAAATAGATGACTGGATCAAGAAGATGTGGTATATATATACAATGGAATATTATTCAGCAATCAAAAAGATAAACTCATGCCATTTGCAGCAACATGGATGGAGCTAGAAGAAATTATGCTCAGCGAAATAAGCCAGAAGGAATAAAAATATATCGCATGGTTTCACTTATAGCAGGAATTCAGGGGAACCAAATATTCCTATGGCTGTTTAACAGAGTGGACTTTAGAGGGAACATTAAGCAGCAAGACCAGAGAGAAGGCTGGTCTTACTCAAGAATTAGAAGTCACAAAGGGCAGGAAATGGAATGAAGTTAGAGCTAGTCTAGTGTTGAACTGTTAGGACTTCTTAACAGAGTAAATGTAAGGAACAAGAAAAAAAATCAAGCATAAGTTAATTACAATGTTCTCCTTGATCTTTTTTTATGGGTGTTTTAAAGTTGTTTTACTCTCTGTCCTTTAGTTTCAACTTTAAAATAAGAGATAGAATACCTACCTCATGAAGTTAGTGATTTAATCTGAATAAATATAGAAAAGGAATTTAGACTAGTACTTGGTATATAGTATGCACTATATAAGTACTGGCTGCTGTTATTGTGATAAATGTATTATTATTTTAATCAGATCAAACCTTGTTTTTTCAGATATGTATTTTATGACATCCTGTCTACCGTTCCCTTCCCTGTGTTTTAGCACTGTGATGAAATTATTCTTTCCCACAAATCTTTTTTCTGACATCTCATTTTTGGTATTTTCTTCCTGGAAGAATAAACTTGCATCTTGTAATTTTTCTATTAATAATAAACATTGTTCTTCATTCCTCCATCCCCAACCTACCATGAAGGAAGCAATGAATCAAGGAATCACCATTCCTAGTAATTACATGGAATTTTTTAAAGATTTACTTATGCATACAAGAGCTGGGGTACAGGCCAGAGGAATGGGTGGTGAGAGGAGTCACCAGAGACAGAGTGGGGAACAGAACAGGTAGACTGACTGAAACACACTGAGGGGAGCAGCAGGTGAGCAGGAGAGGTTTTCTGCACCGGGGTTGCTCCCTGGCCAGCTGGGGATCGAACTCAAGCTGCAGAGGTTGTGGATAGCTTCATAGGTTGCATCCCATCCCCTTGTGCCACCAAGGAGGCCCTAATTACATGGAACTTTTGCCCTTAAAACCATTCCTTCTCACTTGAATGTGGACTAATCTAACAGGAGTAGGTTTGTGTTGGACATGAAGTTGTAGACAAGAAACTTTCTATGAGAAAGTCTGAGGCACAGACCAAGTTTTAAAATAAATGGACAATAGAGCTAAGAAACAGATGTCAGGGAAAAAGGTTTGAGTTGAGATGTACATCCTGGGGTAACCACAGGTACTGGATAAAGTCAGAAAATGCTACAAAACTTCTGGACCAGCAAGACTAGATCTTGAAGCAGCATGTAGAGGCCAGAGGCCCCTGATGCCTTTAGTTTTTATTCATACACACACACACACACACACACACACACACACACACACACACACACTGCTGGATGTGCTCTGTGATGCAGACATAAGGAACATATGATGATGAACAGCTTAGGGAAACATTTCCTCAGGGGTCAGTTCTCCAACCTGATCGTGGGCAAGATGGACAAGCTTGGAAATCCCTCAGGTAGAGCATGGCAGGTGCCAGAAGTAGGTCTTTCAAATTCACTGGGCTCATAGAGCTTCCAAATTTGATCGTTTATACTCCCTCAATATTCCTCTCCTATGTCCCCTTTGAATTCCTTATTTCATTTACCTTATAATTTATCACATTTCAGTGGGAGAAATTACATTAAACAACACATTACAATAAACTGTATGTCTAGTCTACATGGTTTCCCTAAAAATTGCCCCATAGTTTTGACGGAATGTGGAACAGGGAATTTTACATTCGGTAACAGTCATTACATCTCTTTAAAGATTATCCCAGGTTTTATAGACTTTTATTCACTACTTTGTGCCTCATTCAGATAGAAAGATTGGTATTTGGAAATGAATTTGGAGGAAGGTGCAAGTCACTATTTGAGAGAGGGAAAGTAATTGTTAAAACATGGTTTTTGTACATCAAGTAACTTGTGTCTAGTTTGCCCTTTATCATTAGCTTTCTATCCTGAAATGCTGTTTCAAAGACTTCTTTTGAATGCTCACATTTGAGAAATGCCAGAAGACAAACATTTATGCTCTAAAATAAGTGGAAATGTCATTTTTAATCTGTTCCAAGTGTTTGGTACCTATACTGATTAGGTCTAATCGTATTGTCTGGAGAGATTTTCTCTCCAAAGATAACTAATTGGAATGACATAGCTGTAAAAATGAGTTCTGGGTGAAATAATCAGACATTTCCAATCTGAATGAATGGCTTGTGTGTTAAATGTTACAAAGTTGAATTATTACATGTTGCTTCTAGAGTAATGTATCCCAGAGTTTATATTTTTTTCTTCACAGCTTCCTTACTTGGGGTGGGGGAGAATCAGGAAAAATGATCACTTTCTTATCCTGTTCCCAACACTTCATGGTCCCTATTACTAAAATGGACAAGTCCAGTGTCTCTATCCTAAAATTCACTAATGCCAGCTTTTTGTTTATTCCTCATTTTCAGTATTTTGTTAACATTTAAATAATATTCTGTGGTCCAAATTATTTTTGCTTGCTAATCTGTGCACTTGGTATTAAATACATAATATCATATTTCAAGGCAAATGTTCCCATCTGGGAACATACTTAAATTGATTAGTGTATGAAAAGCCTGTAGAGATACAATGAGACTGTGATTCCAAGTTTAACCAGAGCCAGAACCCCTATCTCTTACACTCTTCTGAATCCTCCAAAATCCTGAGGGATAGTTTCACCTCAGACATTAACATAGACCATCTCATGCTTGTACTGCAAAGTTCCAACTATAAGTAGTACTTCACAGATGAGAAAACTGAGCACCACAAAATTAAACACTTTGTTTTAAGTCACACAGTCAGTAAGTGCTGGAATCCTGTTGCAGACATGGTATCTGAATAAAAAGTCTATTCTTTTTCCACTTTGTCACATAGCCTTTTCATCTAGGGAAACTCTCTCCTTTATCCCTCACCACTTAAAAACCCTACCTGTCTTCCAACTCCCAGACCAAATACAACTTTCCTGATTTTCTTTCCTCTAAACTGCAGTAAAATTAACAAACATGACTCATGAGGGTTTCCATGTACTGTGAATACATGTTTAAATAGTCTAACATACAGAATATTTGCACATATACTGCATTTGTTCCTCAAAGCTATCCTCGTTATACCAGTTTTACAGAACAGATTGACACAACCTGCTCAGAAATAACACTTTCACTGTGCTTTCAAGTTCCAGTTGGATCCCACTTACTTAAGAGCACATGCATTTTTGCATTAGCAAAAAATTTGAATTAGAAGATACACAACTTGAAATTTTCCAATGGAAAGCTTCTATGTGTCTGATTTTAACACACATTTTATTATTGAACTTTTCACATAGCTTTAGAAATGACTCATCTGCTTACAACCTCACAGTTTTTTTTTTTCCTATACCGTTGTGGATTTCTCCAACAAACATTTATTAATAATTCACCATATATTCAATATGGTACTCTCAAAGGGAAAATGTGCTTCAAAACTTTAAGTAACTTCTCACTGTTTTGTTTTTCAAGCAGGACCAAAACCCCTAATATTCTCTGGCTCTCTCCTACTTCTTCAGTCTCAAGTTCTATCACACTCCAACTGGCCCTAAGCATCCTAGACATAATGGCTTTCCTTCAATTCTTAAAATAGCTAAATTCTATAAAATAACACATTTACATAGTGCTATTTATGTGATAGCATATTCTTTGTGGTTTAAAATAGCAATTCATTTAAGTGTAACATAAAAGTTTTCAGTGGGTATTTAAGAAAGTCAATTTACAAAGGAGAAAACTGAGGCACAGAAATAAAATAGCCTGCAGAGTATACTGCTAATAAAAGCATGTGTCAAGCTCTCTGTTCCCACACATGCTCCTCCCTTCTGTCAGTAACATACTTTATCCTTCAGATTGCAGATAAATTACCCTTTTCAGGAGAGTCTTCCAGTTGAAATCAGTCCTCTTCTTATTCACGCTTTTAGAAACATACTGTTATGGCCTCTGCTATACAATCCATGAAGGCTAGTAGGAGCACCTCCATTATTCCCAGGGTGCTGTATTATAAAGTGTATGCTCAAGTGTGGCTTTTCAAAAGACTAAAAATGGATCTGCTACATGATTCAGCAATTCCACTCCTAGGTGTCTGTCCAAAGAACACAAAAATGCTACTTCAAAAGTAAACCTGCAACACTATTTGAAAGAGTCAGACTATGGATACAGATTAAGTCCTCCCAAAACAAGTGAGTAGGTCAAGATGTGGTATTGATATACAAAAAAATGCTACTCAGTGATCAAAAAAGATAAACACACACCCTTTGCACCAACATGGATGAAAATGGAAGGTATTATACTAAATGAAATAAGCCAGAGGGGCCTCCTTGGTGGCTCAGGGATTAAAGTCTCAGGAATTAAAGTCTCAAGCTATTGCAAAACACTGTGACATGAGTTCCATCCTAGGCCAGAGAGCGAAACCACATGGCACAGCAGACCTCTCCTTTCTTGCCTGCTGCTCCCCTCAGCAGTGTATTTCGGTAGTTCTGCCTGTTGTACTCCCCACTCCATCTCTGGTGAATCCTCTCATCCCCCACACCTCTGGTGTACACCCCAGTTCTTGTATGCATAAATAAAGATAAATCCTTTTTTTATATATATAAAAAGAAAGAAGCCAGAAAGAAATAAATGCTGGATGGTTTCACTTATATGTGGAATATAGGGAACCAAATAAAGGGTCAGACAAAGACAAACATTAAAACAGACACTTGAAAGCTGACCATTTATCTGAGGCATCCAGGAGGGCAGTAGGGAGTGGGGGAGGGTTGAGCAAGCATGTAAGGGGTAGAGTTAGAGCAAAACAAACTCTGGTAAAGGACTTTAGGTGACTTGGTGGTGGTAGTGCTATGATGATTACAGCTGAGGGGGAAAACCTTATATTAACAAGAATGTAAAACAATGGTACTTCAATTAAAAAAGCAAATGTGTGCTGAATTAAAAAGTGAGGAATGGAGTACAACAGACATCCTGGTGTAACAGGAAAAACCCTTGATCTGGAACTCTTAGCTTGGTGCTAAACATAGACAAGTGAACACATGGTTATTATAACAAAATATAGTGATGAACACCAGTGCTGAGGATCACAGAGGAGAGAACAATTCATTCTATCTGAAAAGAGTTTATGATATATAGGGAATGAACCGAGTTGCTAAGGCAGTAAAGGATGGGGGGAAATTTTTTGGGTAGAAGGAACCTTCCCCGAAGTATAGGACATGTAAGTTAGAGTGAGATGTGAAATAGAGATAAATTATCTGTGACTGAACTGAAGACAGCACTGGGAGGAAAAGTAATGGAGAATGTAGCTTAGGAGGAAGGCTGTGGTGGGTATTATTAAATATTTTGTAGCCTGTGCCAAGGAGCTAGGATTTTATTATAAAGGGAGATGCAGGCAAAAGGTGGTTTAATAATTTAAAAAGTACTTTCAATGTACTTTAGAAGGAGGGAACAAACCACTAAATGAACAAGTTACTCCACTTAGAGTTTAGTTCTTATATGGATGCAAATTCCAAAGAGTACTCCAAATAGCCTAATTTGGTCTGAGTCTTGAGACCACAGTAACAACAAAGATGGGGAAATGATTGAAACGTATCCTGACATAGTGATTTGCAACAAATCTATGTGGTTTGCTGCAGTATGAGGTGGTCATGGAATATCCCCAAGTTCTATGACCACTGCAGTCCTTAACCTTATATTTTTATTTCATAGAGTTTTCCAAATGATGCATCCAAGATGACTTGATTCTTAATCATGGGAATTTCTATCTTTACTGAGCTGATCACGTTAACACATTGTGGAGTGTATTTATTATTCATGGAAATGAGATTAGGCACAAACCTTTTTTTTTTAATTAAAAAGTATGCAAATTGTTCATAGACCATGTTGGCCTTCATGGGTGAAGAATATAAACCAGGGGCCTCCCTGGTGGCACAGCAGTTGAGCGCTGGGTTGCGAAGCTGCCCGCAGCCTCTGCAGCGCCGGTTCAACCCCCAGCCACCAGCGAGGGTCCCACAGGGTGCATAGACCTCTCCTGCCGCATCTGCCACTCCCCTCAGCAGTGTACTTTGTCAGTCTGGCTGTTCTGTTACCTGCTCTGGTGAATTCTCTCACCCTCCCATGCTTCTGACTATACCCAGTACTTATATAAATAAATAAATAAATCTTAAAAAAGAATATAAACCAACCTCCATAAAGTCTGATGTGTGATTGACATAAAAATTAAACTACCAAATAACATTATATTTTATAACATTCATAATCATCTCCACCTTTGTTGTTCTGCTCCTGACCAAGACAATCTTAACATTCCCCTCAGCTTCACTGAACTAAAGACAAGCTCCTTCCTGCCTACAAGCCCCTGATCTCCCTTTTCTATGATTCTCAAGATCTTTAACTTAAGACTTGCAATTGTAAATTCTTTCTTTGATGCTATGACACGTAAATCTTATCTAACCCAGGAACATCTTCCTCAAGGGTCTCTGAAATACAATCATCAAGAAGTATAGCGCCCACTCTGTGGGCTTCTCTGGGAGGGTAGAAGTCTAACTCCTACAAGCACCAGCTAGCTAACACAGATAGTCTACTCACATTGAACCATCCCACCTCAGGGTCCTCCCTCCCTTTTCCATTGACTCATCTAAGCATTTAAAAGTCCATTCACCTTTTGCTTCAGAATTCAGTTCAATCTCCCTTACTGCAAGTCTCAAAGCCATCATTATTTTTAACAATTTTTCATTTACAGATCTTTTGCTAGCACTTCTTTTCCCATGAGGCTTCATTTCCCAACCTCATGCTTATAATAATTTTCCTACCATCCCCAGACCTGTGGAATGATTTCCAAGGTCCTTTTATACTCAATTTAAATGCACATTCCTCATGGTATTTTCTCAAATGTAATGAGTCATTAATGTGTTTCTCCTGCCTCTGAGCATCTTTTGCAGTGCATGTACTTAACTCAATACTAATTTTTACTAACTAAATTTGCTTTTTCTCTCTAGGAAAAATAAAGTCATAGAAACCATTCCATATATATTTTTTTTATGTAAACACACACACACATACATTTCCTAGATAACATGAATTGAAATCCTAGTAGTTAGTGTATGATCTCAGAAAAAAAAGGCAGGAAATTAGGTAAGGCAGATGTAAAGGAAGGCCGTATTATTCTGGTATATTACTATGCTAACACTGTGGGCAACAGGATTTAAGTGCAATGGGAACTTTTGAGAGATAATAGATAATATATCTCAGGACAGTCCCATACAAGAAACAAGAGGTCTGTGCTACCCACCCCAGATATCTTATCCCACCTCAGAATATTCTCTAAGGGGTTAGTTCTCCAACATGACCATGGGTGGGTTGGGCAAGCTTAGAAATCTATCAGGCAAAACATGGCAGGTGCCAGAAGTAGAAGGCTTTCATAGGGACATATATGAAAAGACAAATTTGATCACTGATAATCCTGCAATATTCCTCTCCTGTGTTCCTTTTGAATTACTTATTTCCTTTATTTTTTCATTTGTAAAATTTTACTGGGAAAAATTAAACTGTATGTGTAGTTTAACACAGTTATTCTAAAACTGGCTCATAATTTTGACAGAACCTGGGTTCAACTGGAGTTGACAGACATCCTGACTTAGTCTGCAAGCAGTTGAATGTGTGTCTCTGGTGTAGGAGGAGACAGAGCTTATGGTAGACAGAATAATGGACTCAGTGATGCCTACACCCTAATCCCACAGCCAATGAATATGTTAGATTACATAGCAAAAAAAGAATTAAATTTGGACATGTAATTAAGATTGACAGTCATCTGACCTTAAATTTGGGAGATTACCCTGGATTATCTGGGTGGGCCCACTGAAATCACAAAGTAATAAAAAAGGAAGGCAGATGATGATGTTGGTGATGTGCTATGAGAAGGACTCAACTGATCACTGTAGCATATGAGGATGAGAAAGGGAATCACCAGGCAAGGGATGTGGACTTTCTAAAAGCTGGAAAGGCAAAGAAGCGGATTACCCCCTAGAGTCTTCAAGAAAAAAGAATGCAGCTGCCAATAACTTGATGTCAGCTTAAGACCCAGATCAGGTATCTAACCTATGAAAATGGAAAATATTAAATTTGCGATCTCCTTTTTATTAAAAATATTCAAAAGGGCAGGGTTGTTATAAAATGGGAAAGGAAAGTGAAGGACGCTACACAGACACAAGCAGAAAGAGATGCCCCTGCAAGGGACAGATTTGTGAAAAAAGACACCTGCATAAACACAGGCGGGCAGTCTTGGGAAAAGAACTGCCTCCACTGTTTTTGAAAGGGAACAAGGTCAGTAAAAAGAAACACCTGCATAGTCACAGGTGGGCAGGAGAGCTGCCAAATTTGTGATCTTTAAACCACTAAATCTATTGTGATTTTTATAGCAGCAATAGAGAACTAATATAGAGTGATTTGGGAATACTCGGTATGGAAAAAAACATGATCAGATCAGAAATAAAAAGTCCTGACATTTCTTAAAAGTGTCCTGTGTTACAAATATGGTGGCAGCTTACTGAGAAAGCAGAAACAGTGGCAGGCCTGTGTACTCGAATGAGTATACAGATTTCTTGTTCCTGTATCAAAGTATTGGTAGCTTAGAAGTATTCAAATTTTTTTTGTTATCTAAAATTATATTCAAGAAAATAAATCAACAAATATTATTTTAATCCATTCCAGGATCAACCATATCTCCCCAAGTCATCAAACATTAATCTGGGCACCTTGAGATAAACAGTTTACTACTTGGGGAGAAAGAAAAATTGCTCAAACTTAAAAACTTTCTAAGTTACCACTGTGGGGGGTGGGGGGAGATAGAAGTTTCAAGTCTCTCTTTTTCAGAAACTGGCGCTGTACTTTCTGGAATCTTCCCAGTCATTTTTTTTAATATTTTATTTTATATAATTCTTACATTATTTTTTCGTTTTTGCACAATGCATGCATACAATTGCATCCCCTTATTTTGATGCTAATCCTTCCTCTCCACCCTCCCTCCCCCCAACACCCCCGGCCATAGTGTGTCCCAGTGATTTTTAACAGAATTCACCACGGGCTACACATCTGTCCCAGGGTGGGTATAGGAACAGGTTGCAGAAATAGGATTGTTTGTGGGCATCCCCGGTGGAGCAGCGGGTTGAACGCAGCGCTGGGAAGCTGTCCGCAGCCTCTGCAGTGCGGGATCAATTCCCAGCCGGCCAGGGAGATTTCCACATGGTGCAGCAGACCTCTCCTGTCTCGCCCAATACTCCCCTCAGCAGTTTATTTCAGTTGTCTGCCTGTTCTATTCCCCGCTGTCTCTGGTGAATCCTCTCACCCTCCTGTGCCTCTGTCCTGTACCCCAGCTCTTTTTGAAACTGTTTAATAGGTCCTCCTCAAAGTTAAAAAGAATTTTTTTTAAATAAAAAACCTAATTTATGTAAGTTCCTTTATTGAACCAAGCCCCACTTCTTAGTCATGTTATCCTTATCTCTAGAATAGCAACACATTTTTCCTTTTCAAGACACTGCAGAGTAAGTCTCTACCCTAGCTGAGTTACTCCCCACCCCACAACATCTCCATCACTCAGCTCCACCACACAGTATGGATGAGGCCAGTGTAAGGCAAGCTTAAGTCATTCTGCCAATGCTTAGACCAGAGAAGGTACCAGGAGGAGAAAGGGAACAGAGGTTTCAGCAGAACATTCCAAACCATGAAGTGCAGGATAAAGATTTTTTTCTGTGTACCCAATGAGTAAATATTGAATTTAAAACAAAACACATAAAAATAGCTCTTGTAAAACAATTATCAGTTACTGTGCAATCTAGGTCCAAAAAATAACACTTTTTATAAATGCCATAGATGTCTCAGTCTCCTATTCTCAGTAGGAGCCATAGTCTATAAATATTATCCAGAGAGATTTTAGTGTATCCTTCCAATAGCAACCAGCACACATCTCCTTCTCTCACTCTCTTCATTAATCTTCTCAGTTAGAGGCTGGGCTTTGAAAGTTATGGGTGACAGAATATGTATCCACTGCTGTAGACACAGATATTGGTAAAAGTTTGCAAATTAATGTTTTCCTCTTCTATGGCCACATAAATTGCTCATCAGTAATCCTTTGTTCATTTAACTTTAGGAGGAGGTACATACAGGAATATGAAATATGTCAAATTCTATGTGCGAATATTCTTTCAGATGGAAACAGAATACTGATAAACTTTTCCTGATGAGTAGTTTGGTTATTTTCTGAAATTCTGACAATAATTGTTCAGGAAAGGGGATGCAATATGCAGAAATCACAACAAAGGATTTGAAAGGCTACTTCTAACAGCTTCTCTGTCCTAATTGGAAATCTCTGTAGCCCTCACTGAAAGGTGAATCTACTTAAAACTGCTTTTTTATTTCCCCATCTATTTTGGGCTATGAGAGATATGATTGCATTTGGCTTGGGCATCAACATTGTAAGTATGTAAGAGCTAATGGTTGCTGGGATAGCACTCATAAGATATGCTGAAATTGACAGCTTTGAGGCAATCAACTCCATACAACCAGCACCTTGTAGGCCTGGAGTTTTGAGTATGGAACATCTGGAGCTACACTTTAATGGGTGGTTGTAATCGTTGCACAGCTGTTTGTAACATTTCTGGCTATGTTAATCACGGCTGCAATGATGCTTATCAAAAAGCCACACTAGAGACACCAATTCATGAGTAGCAACAGTTGTTGACATAAAGTTATATTATATATTCCCTTATTTAGCATCACATAAAGAAAAAATCAAAAGAACACACACACAAAGTTAAGAAACTCATTGTATCCATCTCAAGCATGTCTGAATCTATAGACATGAAGAGATTATTTCCTGAAATCTGCAGCCAAATCACTCAAAATGAGGGCCTGACACTGTGTTGTAGATTATTCTCAGTGTGTAATAGGAAGAAAAACCCTATTTGACCTCTTTAAAAATCATCTCTCTCAGGCCATCCCTGAAGAACTAAATATCACATATGATACCAAAAAAAGTACTAAATTCCATAAAAAAGACTAAAACAGTCATGTTCTCAACTGGACAGAGAGTACGCTTCTTTCTTTATGTGATTAATGAATTATCTGTGTTCTGAAAGGGTTGAGAAAGTTCTGGGAATAGAGACAAGTTACAAGTCCTACTCTGTTGCGATCATTCGGAAATCCTGGTCAAATCACTTTTCTAAGACTCAACTTCCACAGTAAAATAAAATATGATAGATTTCTTAAATTTTTTCATCTATTTTACACATATGATTTTTAATGACTACCCTTCTGAAATTTCTAGTTAAACAACACAAAGATACAAAATTAATGCAACTGTGGGAAATAGTAGTGAAAAGTTCTAGACAAATGTTAAGTGAGGTCTAGAAAACTCCTAATTTAGGTAAGAGCAGGTGACTGAAGGACTCTAGAGAAAAAAAAAGTCTCCAGGCAAACTTTCAAGGGAGAAGAGATTTTTTTTTTTTAATAAATGACTATTTTTTTTCTTTTAAGATTTATTTTTATTTATTTATACAAGCACTGGGTACAGTCAGAAGTGCAGGAGGGTGAGAGAATTCACCAGAGCCAGAGGGGAGAGCAGAGCAGGCAGAATGATGAAGTACACTGCTGAGGGGAGCAGCGGGTGGCAGGAGCAGTCTGTGCGCCACGTGGGACCCTCACCAATGGCCGGGGATCGAACTGGCACTGCAGAGGCTGTGGGCAGCTTCGCAGCCCAGTGCTCAACCGCTGTGCCACTGGGGAGGCCCAGGAGAGGAGATTATTAATAGATATTATGCAAAGCTGAGGAACATGGCTAAGAAAATCAACAATAGATACCTTCAAGAAAAAGGAATTGTAAAAAAAATAAAGTGTAAGGTATTGTAATCAAGAAAGAAAAAAAAGCTTATAGTTTTTGGCTGAACAGAAAACCAGTAACAATAATATAGACAATAGTTTTTGATATAACAAAAAAATTAAAAGGAAAATTTATTGGAGATATAGCAAAATTTAGGAAAAGGTTGGTGGTAAAGGAGCTAAATGTTTATCCACATTTTCACAAATAGATTAAAGATCTGTAAAGTATCATGCTGGTAATATCTAAACTGATAAATCAAAAACGTTTGCAGTATAGGGTAAAACCGAGGAAGAAAACAGCAAAATTAAAAACAAAATTAAAAGTCATTTGTTTTTGGAGAGTACAGTTTTGGTGTGGACAAGGAAATGTTATGATTTGTTACAAGCTTTTCAAAATGACTTGTCTGTCCATATATGATTGACTCTGAAAGATTTAATCTGAAAGTAAATAAAAACTTCTCTTCCAATTTCAGCAAGGAATTCAATTTGTGGACTAATTATGAAACAGTTGTGGTGTGTAATGTTTCTGGAAACAACGATTTTGAAACATGAGGACCCTCAGAATTCTCACTTATCTTCTCATAAGCAAGTCACTTATCACCGCACCTTTTTATCTGTTCTATCCTCAGTCAGATAGTGTGTTCTTCCCCTTCCTTTTATGATCACCCAAATTCTTTCCACATTTTAGAGAACAGTTCCTCTGTAAAGCACTCTTCTTGTTACCTCTACTCCGCACTTAGTACTTTTATATATAGGTGACAAATTCCCCCACCCTCATATTATTGATCTGCCAATCATTTACACAATGGCATAATTTGGGGATTACTTCATACCTCTATATATGGACATGTCTCACTCACCCTGGACCGAACCCCCAGTGCCAACCACATCACTTTCCTTCTTCTCACCTCTCTTTCCTATCCGCATCCCCTCTGGAAAACAGTATATTTTTCAGAGGCTAAGAATTTCTTTTGTTGTGTCTTGCCATTTTGTTTTCTTTGGTTATTTACACTTTGCACATGAGTGAAATTAGCCAGTATTTGCCTTTCACTTGCTAATTTATTTGACTTAGCATAATCACCTCAAGATCCATCTATTTTGTTCCAAAGGCACTACTTAACCTTTTTTTTTTTTTAACTGCTGAATAGAATCCACTGAGTATATATTCCACAAAATTTCTTTACCTAGTCAACTCATTTAGGTTGGTTCCATGACGTGGCTACTGTGAGTAATACTGCTATGAACACAGCTATGCACACTATTTTTTTTTTTTTGGATCAGTATTTTCATATTCTTTTCAGATTGAAATTTTTAAAGCTCTTTTCACTTTATATTACTCAATTTATTCTTCATATGGACCTGTAATTTATTCGCTAATGCAACACTTTCATTAAGGATCAAAGTCAGGTACCTTGACAAGAACTAGTGCTAAAATGTCAGCAAGAAAGACAGTTTTAGTGGGCTCACAGAGCTTCATGTTTTCTGGAAAAGACAAACTTAGAAGGTATGTGCTAAAGATGTGTGCTGTTTATGATGACTCAGTGCTGCAAATGAGATGAAAAAATTAAACATAGCTTCAAGTTTAGATGTAGGAAGTTTTTCTCTGTAAACCTCACTGTTTGTGTAATGAATGTTTCAGCTTAAAATATGTAATGAATCAAAAATTCAGCCATAACAGCATGATTTATTAATCTTATCTCCTTTGTATAATAATGTAGCTAGACTTCACCTTCCTCTCTTTTATTCTCATTCTCCCTACCCCTTTTAAACAGTCAATCAACCAACAGTGTGAAGCTGCCTCACAGTCTCTATTCTGACCTACAGAATTAGGGGTGTAGGTATACTATGACTGTCCAGGGCTTATTCGCAGCTGGTGGCTCTTCAATCAATTTTCCTTCCACCCCCCTGTAGTGTTTTTTTGTTGGGTGTCCTGTGATCTAACCTTACTTTCTAGTCTCCTCTCCCTGAAAAGGAAGGATGAGATCCTTGCAACAGTGTCACCACTAAGTAGGAATCCCTAGTGTCACTTTCACTGTAATGCACATCTACCTGAATAAGTATGGTTGGATCCTTGAGCTGGGAATCAAAACAAGATTTTCTTACTCCAAATTTTAATTTCATTCCTTCATGCTACCTCCATTGATCTCTCATTGTATCCCAATGAGAAGTCAGTCTTTAAGGGCACTAGAAGGATTTTCATTTTTCTATCTCTAAAAACAAATGGCTGAATGCCCTGCCCACATAGCTGCTCAACAAATGTTTGTTGAAATGAAAAACCCAACACAACATTTTTATGAGCGTACTGCCTCTGAAATTGAAATGACAACTTTTTTTTTTCTTTTTTGCTACTATACTATGACATTGTATGTCCTACCTTTCTTAAGAACCACTCATACGATTTCCAGACAGACTGAAACTTCTAAGTCATGCTCCCTATGCCAGAGTCACAGGAGAAATAAGTCACAAAGCAAGAAAAAGTTTTAAAATTCCTTTGGTTCTCTAGGGTTTACATGTGAAGGAGATATAAATAATTTATGATGAGAAATCCAAGTGGGTATTTGCTTTCTATAACAGCTGAGACACAAAACTATATATACTACTTATGCAAGATCGCTCAGTAGCCTGAAACCAACAGAACATTCCATGTTAAATGTAAGGCATGGAGATATGCATAAACTTAATAGTATGTTTCAGAATAAAAATCTAACCCCAGTGAAAGAATACTGGAGGGGAAAAAAAGTATTATTATAGACAATTAGCTAGTTGGAGGAAAAGTACACCTTCCTTTAATCCTTTTAATATGAAGACATATATGGTATACACACACCTATATGATTATATGTGTCTCTACTTATAATTTATAGTGAAAATTTTTATTTTTAGTCAAATCTATATTCATTCACTTGTATGCATAAATTGGGTTGAAAAAGACAAAGTTGGAAAAAGGCTGAGGGTCACCAAAAGGACCACAAATTGCATGGAAAACCAGAGAGGGTTAGAAAAGGTTTAGAAATTGCATATGGTCTTTGATGATTATCTCTAAAATCTTTGTGTATCACATAAAATGCTACAATGTTACAATGTTTTCATTGGTATCCTCAAGGAGTACTCATGAGGGATCATTTCAATGAATGTCAAACAATCTTTCATGATTAGAATAACAAAATATTTAGTATGTCTTTTGGTATTCTGATCATCAAATTCGTGTGTGTGTGACCCATACAACCAACAAACAATACTCTAGGGATAATCTGGGTGTCCTACAATTTAACTCAGTTCTGACACTGTCCACCTAATGGTAACATCAGGTTCCACAGGTTAAGTTAAACCCCAAAAGACTGCCCCTTTCACACATCTTCAGGCATTAGCTTGTTGTTATCTGCACTTTCAAGCCAAATGACTATAAATCACAGGTTCCCATAACCCTTCATGGTATTCCCTTAATTTGCAAGTGTGGCTTTCAGAACTCAAAGAAGAACTTCACTTACTAGATTACTAGTTTACTATAAAAGGATGTAACTCAGGAACAGACAGCTGGAAGAGATGCCTAGGGTGAGATATGTGGGAAGGGGCATGGAGCCTTCATGACCTCTATAGGCAGTCTCCCCTCCCTAAATCCCTGTGTTAGTCATCCCTGAAACTTTCCAAACCACCCCCTTGGGGGGCTTATGGCAATTCCATTATGTAGGCATGATTAGTTCATTTGTCATTGACAAGTGAATTCAGTCTCTTGTCCCTCTTCCCTCTGGAGGTCAGGAGGTGGGATTCAAAGTATTAACCCTCTAATCACATAGTTGGCTTGACTGATAACCACACCCCATACAGGTGTTTTCCAAAGGTCACCTTATTACCATAAGAAACAATGGCTACTATTACTATGGAAATTCCAAGAATTTTAGGAGTTCTGTGCCAGAGACAAGGACTAAGAGC
Source organism: Talpa europaea (assembly GCF_964194135.1). Taxonomy (NCBI): domain Eukaryota; kingdom Metazoa; phylum Chordata; class Mammalia; order Eulipotyphla; family Talpidae; genus Talpa; species Talpa europaea. The sequence continues at coordinate 112,942,907 of NC_140074.1, read as the reverse complement.
AAATATAGCCTGATTTCTTATTGAAAGCCACAATACAGGATAGATTGAATCCATGGATACAACAGAGTTGGTGGATATTATAACCATCAATATGGTAGACAGGAATCCCATGGCAATCACTCAAGAAGAGATTAGTGTACCACTGGGTCTCATTGAAAGGCAAACTCAATCTAGGAACTGGAACATGGTTTCATTGCCTTTCAATCTATGCTTCACTCCTCTTATTGTTCCTAAGCCTAAATTCTCAGCTGCTTGCCATTTACAAGCCAAACACAGACACAGGAGCTGGCGTTAGGAAAGTGAGGTTTCATTCAGAAAACCCACATTTCTGGGGAATGGCGAGCTCACCTATTAGAAAAACCATCTCCTCTCTTGGGATTTGGCTTAGGAGTTTTATAATAAGCATCAGACAAAAAATGAGTTTCAGCAAATTTCCCCTCAGCTTCCAGAGACTCATTGGCACCACAGATGGTCTTGTTCTTGTCATCTGTCCACAAAGGAACTCTGCAAGGGGGTACTAGAGGCTTACTCAAGGCCTTCCGGCGCAGTTGATTTGTTAGTGTCCAAAGGCTGCTCTAAAGTGTACCCTCTGAGGTGGCCTACTGAAGGGGGAAAACTCTCCAGTTATACTTTAGGTTTTTGCACTTCATTATCACCTTTTCTCTTCCTTTTACTTCTGCTTCTTTTAGGAGTCTTTTACTGCCTACTGCACCATCAGTCAACGTCGTTTTCCTCCATTTTATCAATGTGTTCTGCTTCAGAATATCTTCCTTTTCCTGAATTAGATTTATACCATCTACTCTGGTTCACCCTTCCCCTCTAGGCTCTTTTATTTTTATTCTCACTACCAAATACTACATTTCAGTATTTTATAATTCACAATTGAAGTATCCAAGGGTGAGAATTCTATGAGCCTATCTCATCTTTTTAGCACAAGACAATTCAGTTTATGTATCGGTTGTCCCTTGACCAAGTCAAAATGGATTAAAGAACTAGACATAAGACCTGAAACCATAAAATACATAGAAGGAAGTATAGGCGAAACACTCCATGATATCCACATCAAAGACATCTTTACAGACACATCACCCAAAGCAGTGATAGGAAAGGCAAAGAAACAGCTGGGACTACATCAAATTAAAGAGCTTCTGCACAGCAAAAGAGACAATAACAAAAACAAAGAGAAACCCCACCAACTGGGAGAACATTTTTGCACACAACACTAATGATAAAGGACTGATCACAAAAATCTACAAAGAGCTGATGAGACTCAACAACAACAAAGAAAATAATCCAGTCAAAAAATGGGCAGAAGATCTGAAAAGAAACTTCTCTGAAGAGGAAATGCAAATGGTCAACAGGCATATGAAAAAATGTTCAACATCACTTGTAATCAGGGAAATGCAAATCAAAACTACCATGAGATACCATCTTACACCAGTGAGAATGGCACATATTAAAAAAACTAGCAACAACAAATGTTGGCGAGGGTGTGGAGAAATAGGAACTCTCCTGCACTGTTGCTGGGAGTGCAAACTGGCCCAACCACTATGGAGAGCTGTGTGGAGATTTCTGGACCTATTAAACATAGAGCTTCCATATGATCCAGCAATTCCACTCCTAGGTATTTACCCAAAGGACACAGAAACATCAATTCCAAAGAGCACCTGCACCCTTACGTTTATAGCAGCACTATTTACAATAGCTAAGCTTTGGAAACAAACCAAATGCCCAAAAATAGATGACTGGATCAAGAAGATTGGTACATATACACCATGGAATATTACTCAGCATTCAAAAAAAGATAAACACATGCAATTTGCAGCAAAATGGATGGAGCTGGAAGGCATCATGCTCAGCAAAATAAGCCAGAAAGAAAAAGAAAAATACTGGATGGTCTCACTCATAGCAGGAATCTAGAAAACCTAAATAAGGGACGAGGAAAAAGAATAACTATAAGAAAGAAAATGGCAAAATCAACAAACAACTACGAACCAGAGACATTCTATGGGGGGTGGGGAGGCGGGAAAATGAGGGATTGGGGTCAAAATAAGGGGGTTGTAATTGTATGGGGAATATAAAATTAAAATTTAAATTAAAAAAAGAAAAAAGAAAAGAAAAAAAAAAGCTTCAATATATGGTCATCTGGATGCTCTCCTTAGTAAATACATAGGTGATATGACTTTTTTAAAAGGTAAAAGGTAGTGTAAATCTGGAAAACACCAATTTAAACTGGTACAGATGAGGAAAAATTAAGGTACAATCAGAAATTCTGGATACACTGTACAAAGATATATTTTGATGCAACAGAATTATTATCTGGAAATGGTAATATTTGGGATGTTTTACCTGAGATACAAATATAGCAAAGCATGAGATCTATGGGTTTAACCTTGAAATTTTGATTCTTATGTATTTCTGATTATATTAGAATCATCCCAAATCACTGCAATATATTTCAACTTCCATGAGAGCAGCTTAAATGCTGGCATTTCTTCAAAGACTACAATTTGCAATGTGAGCAGCCAAGGCTAATTATTCAATATGACCAGATGGATGCAGTCTTACAGAGAGACCTCCATGAAGGGGAGACATCATTTTATTCACCCCGTGTATATGCAGCCACTTTGGATTACAAGTTCCAATATGCCATAAGACAGAATTCCTGAGCAGGACAACTACTGGGGAAATAGGAACCAGTGGCCAGGTGGATCTACTTTACAAGGATAGCAGGAGGCCCACCTACCACTCTTGCTTTTCAGGCTTTGACTTGCACCCTGATACTACTAGGAGACATGTGGGAGAAGACAAGTAGAGGAGAGATATTCAGAGACACTTGGAATAGACACATTGGTGGGCAGAACAAGCAGATCTACTGAAATACACTGCTGAGTGGAGCAGTGGCCAAGACAGGAGAGAGATCTGCTGCGCCATATGGGTTAGCTCTCTGGCAGGGGATCAAACTCACACCGCAGAGGCTGGTGATAGCTTGATAGTGCTGAGACTTTTAACCCCTGTGCCACCAGGAAGACCCCTATTATTGTTTTTAATGGGAAATTGTTATTTGAAACTTTTTCTCTATGTATATATGCACACAAATATTTAAAAAAAACTCTCGCACTAAGAGTGTGCTTCCTTGGCCCTTGTTTATGTGAATAGCAGAATCCCTTGTAGAGCACGTACCCCTTAACAGTGTGGGGTTCCTGGGTATCCCTCAGTAACATGTTAACAGTTATGAACCAATTCCAGATGTTTTACAAACAGCAAAAATGCTCTCAGAATTGTTCTTCTGAAAATTAAATATGATGAATAAAATAATCATTTTTTAAAATAGTCTGATCAAGCACATCTTCAGGTAAATGTTTGCAGAATTCCTCTTAGGCTGAAAGAATTATTAAAATAAAAAGTCTAAACAAAATGTACCCACTCCTTGAGGAGAAGAACAAATGTAATATCCAAGCAAGTCATTAAATTAAAAGCAATTTTGATAGTTAACTATCCAGAAACAGAAATCTAAATTTGAAACACAGCTGTAATCACTCTGTGTAAAAAACTCCAGTATTAAACACTTGGCAATGTGGACAGGCTGATGATGTGGTAAAATCTTAGCATTAAATTCAGTCTGTTACCCCCGATGGAGATTCAGGCATCATTAGATTTTGGCACAAATTTCTGTTATCTTGCATTTGATAGAGGGTATGCATTTATTTCACAGAATTGATTTCAGCAGTTACTATTTTAACTCTGGTTTAAAATTTTTCTACTAATTTAACAGCTTTCCATTAAGAAATTTAATTGTGAAGACTTGTTTCCACCATGTATCATCTTGGCTTCAAGTGAACATTTTTTCACAGGAGTTTCCTTTGTGTGGGTTGGAAAAACACCTGACATCATTGCATTACTTTGCTCATCCATATGCAGATTACTCTGCATCTCTTAAGAATTTTTAAGGAAAGTCACAAGGAAAAATTATAAAAATATAAGATAGAATTAGTAAAATTTTAATGGTAACTAAAAAACTACATATGGTACACACTAAAAATAACACCCATTAAAATGTTTTAATGCGATCCATGTACTGTTTTTTCCAAACTGGGATGTTTTAACCTATATCAATTATCATTTTGGTTTCTCTTTCTTTCACGTGTCAATATCACCCCCACTACTTTCTCCTCCTCACCATAATGACAGGTTGTTCTCCATGGTGACTCTAACCTGTTCTTGATTTACAGAATCAAAGCACCTAGGACAGTGATGATGTATCACTTTCTAAAAAGGTATTGACATGCCTCTATTAAAAAACGGAAAATGAATAAAGATATTATTTAACTCATTAGTTAATTAAACAATGTTAAAACTGCTTCAACCGAGAATGTAAGAAACTAGTTATTCACAGAAAATTTAATAAGGGAATTTTAATAAAAATGTTAGGGTGAGATTACTAGATAAGATGCAAAACTGTTTAATATCCGATAGGTTCAGAAACTATAACCTTTGTGGTGATCTGTTCTACTGGAAAGAAATTATTTGCATTGTTACCATATAGAAATCTATAAATTAATCTCTGCCCCTTCCGATCTGCAAAATAGTCCAATCAATAGAAAGCTAATCAAAAGGGCAAACTCAGCAGTGCTTTGAAAGAATACCCAATGTGCTCTTTTGTTCTTTCCAAGTCTTCATAGATATCTTCACACAGACTTGCACAGGCTGACATTTATTAAACGTGTATGGGCTTGGACGAAGGAAAGGAAGGTAGACTGAGCTCTTTTATACCATATTGGTGGGATATTACTGGTTAAAAACAGTTCTGCTGAAAGGCCACAGGATGGTTGTCAAGCAAGCTCCACTAGGCAAACATCAGGATCAAGGAGGTGAGGGGACATACAACAGAAGTGCAACTGCTTTCCAAGCAAAGCTGGAGAAAAATCAGCCTGGGTAAAATATAAATATCATTGTTCTTGGGCCCCTGAAAACATGAAAGAGCAAGGTCTATTTTAGGCTTCTGAAGTTAGAGAGTACTATTTTCCCATAGCCTGATGAAGATAGCCCATATCAAGGAAACCTCCTATTAGGTTTCTTTGTTAAGACCTATGTTGTGAGACTCAACTGATGAAAAATTCATTTGAGCAAGGGTGGTTTAAAATTTGTTTTTGATTGGGGCATCCGTATCTTCTCCTAATATCTGAAATTTAAAATCTGCACCCTGATACTCAATTTACCTTCCCCTTATAAAGATCAACCAAACACTAACTTTATACAAATCTTGTCATTTAAAATAAATGATAAAATAGGATAAATCTATGCAGACTGTTTAAAACCCCTTTGTTTTCTTAAACATCTATAATGAAGTATTTTCCCAATATGCCCGTTAACATGATTTCTCTTAGTTGTCTTTGTCATCTTCTGTGTTCTTGTCTTAGACTGAATTTCCATAATTTTTAAAATTAAAATAATATTTTGTAGGATAACTTTCCATTTGTGTATTTTCTAAATTAAATGATGTAACTTGAAAGCATTTTAAACAGATTGCCAATTTTTTTTCCATAAAAACAAATTCTTTTTAACATATTCCCCCATCAACAACATATAAGAAGGCTTAATTCCTGCACACTAATGTTTTGGGCAATTAGAAGGTAGAAAGAGAACTTAAATTTTGTTTTAAATTTCCATATATTTGATTCCAAGAAGAAAACATGGGCAAAGAATGATTGTGATGTTATTTTGAATAGCAGACATTTCATTGGTTTCTCCAAAACACTTTTCTCCATTTTACCTCTCTACACTTTGCCTTGAGATGGACTTTTATGGAATGCAATAAGCACAATTTTCTTCTGCATCCAGCTGCATTTAGTTAATGAGAGACACTGGCAAAAGACTGGAGGCTGGAATTAATTCATTTATTCCCCAGTTGCCTTTCCCCTGCTCACTGTGTAGAAGACGTACCTTGTAAGTAGTGGAGCCTTTGGTATGTCTCCCAGATCCCCTTTACTATAAAATGGCATGCTCATACTACAGTTGATTGATTGGCTGCTAACATCTGCTCCTTGTCTGCAGATTTGAACTTGGCAAACAAGACACCTTGCTGAGGAAATTATACCTATGTCCTAGGAACAGCCTGTAAGCAGTTACTGACCTACATCAGGATTCACAAGCCCCCCCCTTCTTTCCCTCAGGTAGACTCAGCCAGCAGCATTAGTACACATGAGAGCTGCCTACAGGATTCTATCCAGCTGAAGTCACATAGGTACTTAGTGTCTCCCTTCTTTGATCTGTTCTGCTTCCCTCATTTTCCTCCTAGGAGCACTCTTTCAATAAACCAGCTGCTCCAGAATCCCCATTTCAGGCTATGAGTCTAAGGAGCTTGACTTAATATGGTTGGCGACAGGACTGATCATTAAGAATACCTTCTAAGCATGAGTTGAATCTCGCGTAATGAGAACCCCATTACTGGTGGTAGTTGCCATATTGATGGGGCATAACATGCTATAGGAGTGCTTATTTTTGTGATTTCACCTCTGGCAAAGGCACAGGAAGAGGGAGGAAGCAAATCTACTGTCCTGGGAATATGTCTTGCATTTGAGATATATAGAGAAAAGAGTTTAACAACTGAGGTACTGGGTGTGAGTTCCTATTAATACTCATTTGTTTCAAATGCAGATGGCAAGCACAGACCTAGTAAAAAGGATATAAAGTAGAGTGGGAAGGTCAGAATGGCATCTCTGGCTTCATTACAGCGAGCCCCTATCTCCTACAGTCAGGGAACATACAAGCTAAAGAGTAGGTATAGAATGTAAGTCTAAGAATGGCCAAAATTCAGACAAGGCTGAATTGCTGAAGTCTTATGCCAATGTCAGGGCCCTGATATAGGGTATGATGAGCTGGGAATAATAGGGGGAGAAGAACTTATGCTCAAATATCTTGATAATTGACACTACCTTATCTGTAGCAGTAACCCATTGTCTTTTTCTGGAAGATAAAGTCGTTGCCAAAAGACTAGACAGATACTTCAAATGAGACAGGAGCCTCAGAGTACAATGCTTGTGTTCCTAAGGCCTTTCCCACTTTTCTTCTTATACTCAAAAATGGTATCAACTCCCAGAATTACCTAGGTCTTCTAAGGGTAAGAGTGACTGTAACCACACGAGCTTCAGTACCTGCTAATAAGCTGCTGCGAGGAGCCAACAGATTATATCGAGAAGTGGATTCTAAGAGTGCTAGATCAAGACATTTGAAAGTGTTTGTTAACAAAAGACCACTAATATGGTCAAAGATTTAATTCCCTAGCCAGAGACCCAGGACCCGGTTATAAAATGCTGCTGGAATGGTTCTGGGAAATTTGGATAATGTGGACATACAGTTGCCAGAATTGCCGCAGAAAATCATGAAGAAAAATATCAAGAGACTCAGAAAGCTGGCCCATTAAAATAAATCACAAAGTTGAAAGATAGAAACTAGACTTTTGGTGGCAAACATAATATTGATTTATAAAGCTATAGACCAGCAATCTATATAATTTTCTAAACCAGTGTTACTTCAATTAAAAAACCAAAACAAGAACAAAATCATCAGCTAGCTATGTTTCTCAGATGCATCAATAGAACAAACCATTCTATTTACAAAGAAAGTAAGGAATGTACTCAAGGGAGAGGTATAGCATCTTTTAAAGGCCTGCAGTGGCAGGACAGTGTAAGCATGTTAGCAGCTGGAGGTCCTTTAAAAACTGTAACATGGATGGAGCTGGAAGGGATCATGCTCAGCAAAATAAGCCAGAAAGAAAAAGAAAAACACTGGATGGTCTCACTCATAGCAGGAGTTTAGAAAACCTAAATAAGAGACCAGGAAAAGGAAAAGAGACCAGGAAAAGGACAACCATAATAAAGAAAAAAATCAAAATCAACAAGCAACTATAAACCAGAGACACACTATGGGGGGTTGGGGAGGGAGAGGCGGGATTGGGGTCAAAATAAGGGGGGGTGCAATTGTATGGGGAATATAACCAAGATGAAAATCCATACACTGTGCAAAAATGAAAAATGATGTAAGAAATATGTAAAAAATAAATAAAACTGTGTTCTCTAATAGCAATAGATGTGACAGACTGCCAGGAAAACAGACCGGGTGGCCATACATTTTTACAATGGACAAGATCAGAATGGCAGTTGGAAGTCCTAACCTACAGAGGTGTATGGACATGTAATAGAATGGTTCATGCACCCAGAACCAACCAGCGGAAGCTGTAGCTACATCCCATTGAGGACAGACCTTGCAACATCACATTAAGTGTATGTTGTATAGGTTTCCCTGTGGCTTTTTACTTAGGTAACCACTCACTGGAGGAAGAGGAATAGAATTTATAGAGTTTGAAAGGGCACTACTACAATTAGAATAAGGATGTGCTAGTATAAGGTAAGATTATGAGCCGAATCCAGGCCTATGACTCACTGAGTTCCTTGACTTGTAGATTCCCATGTAGTTTTCATTTTTGCATAGTTTTCACATGCATATATACTAATGATGTAAAGAGAAATGGAGGGGGCATGCCCAAAATGTCATGCAACAAAAACAACTGAACCTGACTATTTCCAATGCATAACTTGATCACACTGAGAGACAAGGTAAGGGACAAATTCAAGTCACTTTTACACAAAGAAATGGACAAGAAGACACCTTGTGTTATGTAAGGGCATAGCGTGTCTTCTTTGGTAGACAAACATGTAGAACCTAAACACATAGAACCCAAATCCATTCACAGAAGAACATTAGATAACCCAATGTAGAATGAATATTCTACCAAATAACTGATTTATATTTTCAAAAATATCATGGCTATAGCATACAAAGAAAGCATAATGAGCTACTCAGTTAAAGGAGTCTCCATACACAGACAACTAAATGCCAAGTGTGTTCTGGATTATTCTAGGAAAAAAATTCATGATATTAAGTATACTAATGAGACAACTAGTGAAATTTAAATAAGGCCTGTGACCCTAGCATTCTGCTCATGTTGGTTTCCTGATTTTGATAAATACACTGTGGTTAGGATGAGTGTATTACAGCATTTAGAAAAAGAAGTTGTGGTGAAATATTTGGATAATCTAGGTGAAATCTATATGAGAATTCTTTATACTAATTTTGTAACTTTTAAGTCTGAAGTTATTTCACAGTAAAAAGTTAAAAATATATGCAAAAGTTGTATTTCTTTAAAGGAATTAAATTCACAGCAACATTTATATTTCATTTTCAGTGCTAAGTTCCTTAGAAGTCTGATATATCTGATATGTCATAATTATGTCCAAAACTACTTTCAAATTTTCTGCATTGATAGGAATTAGCAGCCAAGGTGGGAGGTATAGAAAACAGTACTATGATTTAATTATATTGACCCTCTTTCTCTAAACATGTCTGGCACAGTACAGAGAGAGCAAAAAAATAAACTATAGATACTCATGTGGCCCTCATGACTGTCCCTAATTCCCCATCCAATTTGACTTTGACTTTTGACACAGGAGTGTTCAAATTCCACAGAGATTTCATTTACTGTTTTGTGAATTTAGTTTTACTGTATTTATTCATTTATTCATAGCAAATACTATTGCCCACAGAGGAGATCCTAATCAACTGCAAACAGTTTTAAAAGGTTGACAGTATTTTACAGTCTTCATACTGCCCTGTATGAAAACTTAATTTCTCTCTTAACATCCTATGTCTTGTAGAACTTCACTGACTTGTCCTGACTTGAGTATCTTTAGGAGGATTCTCAGCCCTAGTTAATTTTTCACAGTACTATCCCCACTGCTCCACATCTGGTACACTCAGTTCAGTAATGTGCAAAGGGGGGGGGTATATAAAATTAATATGGGTGGATATTTCAATGAAATTTCTACTTCCCAGTCTCTCTGACATGCTACTTTACCAAATTGAAGTAATCAGAGGAAGTATGTATTATACATGTAGGTCAAATCACGTCAGTAGAAAATAACTCATGCTAAAATTTACACAAAATAGAGTATTCTTAAGATATAGACTGAAATAGATGCAACATAGTAAGGAAATACAAAACAGTGAAAACTATTTTCATCTTCATAAAGCTAGTTGTGCCCTGTTTCCTTTACACAATAAGAAGAGAATTTAAGGGATTTAAGGTAGAGGCTACATAGTGAATGAAACCAATGATTTTATTCAATTTACTTATGACCTCTCCTCTACCTAAAAAGAATACTGATGCCCAAGCCATAAAGATTTTTTTTTCATATTTTTTGGTTAGTCCAGTAATTTGCCTTATTCTAAAAATGATTATCCTACTTTCCCTATACTAAAGTATATTTTATAGATTAAATTTAAGAATTGAGTTTAAAATTTTATTATTGCCAGAGTTGAGTTATTGTTGAAATATTAATTCAGCCAAGTTATCCAACTTATATAAAGCACTTATTCCTTTTCTCTTTATGAATCATTAATTGAAAACATTTGAGATAATGCTATAGTAAAAGCAATAACCTTCAACATAATCGGCAGCACCTCATCACTCTATAGCATTCTAAGACCCTGGAGAGCTCATGTATTATAGGAAAACAACAAATTTGGATACCCCCCTTTCCCTGCTATTTGACTCTGTGAAACAGAGTACATATAATTATCTGATGTACATATAATTCATTAAAATTATCTACCTTAACCCAGGTTGACAACAAATTATGCTCCATGTGTTTAATAAATTATATCTCTTGCTATTCTGCTGGAAAATTAAAAAAAAAGACTTAAATTTTAGGAAATTGGCATTTCACTGGCATTTGGGAATTTTTCTACCACTGCCTTTGACAAAAATTCATATAACCTCCAATTTGTAGGCAGGATTATTAATGTAAACAACCTTGATTCATCCCACCAGTGTTGAATTCACATGGTTAGTGAAAATGAAACCTGCAACAAATTCAGGTAAAATTCTTGTAGGGCTAAGAGATCGAATAAGGTCACCATGTGTATGAGATTTGGCTCAAATATTTCATCTCTTTTTCTTGAATTCTAATGCTCTTACAAGATTTTGTTTTCCCAAGATCTTAAATTATACTGGGACCATTTCTCCTGCTAGCTTTGATTTTATGAAATTCATGACTCTTAACCTTGTGTTATCAAAAGGTACAGCTGTTATGATTTCCCTCTATTTACACTCACTTAGGTATCTTATAAGCTTAAACCGATGATCCCAAATTTATATCATTCCTCTCCCTCAACTCCATGTTCACTAATCTAATGATTACTTTGAAATAGCTGTTTATTCAAGTGGACATGCAAAGTTATAGTTCTATTCATAAAATGAATTCTATTCATAAAATGTACTCACAAACCTGCTCTAATTTCATTCTTCCATACTTTATCAAATGATAATTTCAACCACCTTCTTTCTCAGATTACAAATCTTAGAGTGATCTTACGGTGACCTTCAGTCCTCTTTTTTACACTTTCATCATATCAGGGACATATTTAACTCAAAATATATGCAAAACAAACTCTACAATTACCAGTTGCAGAAAAGAATCATAAATGATGTAAAAATGACTGATAAAAATGTAATATAAAATAGGATATCTGCATAATTTCAAATTGTCTCTCCAGACACTTTTTAAAAATAGAAAATTAGTTACCTTATAGAGAAAAAAGTGGTCAACCACCTTAGCCAAGTGAAGTTGATAGTACAAATAATGAAAGATACTGACATCATGTGCTTCTTGAAATGATACACTTGAGAAACATAGTATCTTGGCTGTTATATTCTTGCTATAAGTGCACAAACGTTATCCTGAAGAAAAAACTGAGCAAAAATAAATTGAGAGACATTCTATACCTAGTTACCCATTCAAATGTGTTACAGTCATGAAACACAGTAAAGACAGAAATGCCACAATTTGAGAAGACTAAGGAGGCAGGACAACTGAGTGTGGTTTAAGACAGAGACCCAGACAGAAAAATGGGCATTGGCAGGGAAATTGGTGAAATGCAAGATTTACAGATCCATTCATTGTATTTTATTAATGTTGGTTCAATGGTTTTGATTATTATACTATGTTTATGTAGATTAGGGAAGCTGAATATAAGAATATAGTGAATTGCTTCATAGCATTTTTATCACTTTTTTTGTAAGTATCAAATTACTTCATGATAAGTTAAAATTGTGTTATCAATATACATATAAATATATTTCCAAGCATCTACCCCTTATCTCCTCCAGCATTACTCTGTAAGTCACCATCATCTCTCATTCTTTTAATGTTTTACTTAAATATTATTAAAGGTTAAATGATTTGACAGACATGCACATAGTAAATTAAATACTACAATCTAGCAAATTAATAAATCATCTCCTCACATATTTAACTATTTCTGTGTGTGAGATGAGAGCATCTGAAATGCACTTTTAGCAAATATCCAGTATTCAATATGGTACTTTAACTATAGTCATCATGCTGTGCTTTAGATCTTGAAACTTAGATTATTCCCACTTGTTAATTATTGTGCACATTGCTGCACTGACCATGGGAGTATAGGATTCTCTTCAAGATACTGATTCGATTTTCTGGGGGCATACATTCAGAAGTAGGATTGTTAGATCATGTGGCAGTTTTAGTTTTTTGAGATAGTGTAAGATGAACATTCTTTAGGTTTTGATTAGCATTTCCCTGGTGTTTACTGATACTGAGCACCTTTCTGACACCTGTTGGTTATCTGTACATCTTTTTTAGGAATTGTCATGGCTTTTCCCATGTTCTAATCAAATATATCATATATATATACATTGCTATTGAATTCAACAACAGCACATAGACTATACATGATAACCAAGTGAGATTTTAGCATGGTTGATTTAACATGCAAATCAATATGATATACCATGTTGGGATCAAATAAACACATGATCATCTTTATATAGGTATACAAAGCAGTTGACAAAGTTCAACATCTATTCGTGTTTAAAAAGTGCTTAAAGGTAAACTTCCTCAACACAATAAAGGCCATTTCTGAAAAGCCTGCAGTTAGCAGCAAGCCTGACCACCTGTGTCCATGCAGGCATTTCTTTTTTAAAAAATTTGTCCCTTTCAGAAGGAGCTTTTTGTCCACTGGTGTCTGTGCAACATTCTCCTTATTTTTCCTTTTTTATATAATAAGCCTGCCCTTTTGGATATTGAAAAAACAACAACAAAGGAAAACCTGCATTACCATGAAAATCTAATGGGAAAACCTGGAAGCTTTTCTAAAATTCAGTGTAAATTAAGCACACCCACTCTCACCACTTCCATTCAACATAGTTCCGGAAGTCATAACAAGAATAGGGATAAAGGCATATACACTGGAAACAAAGAAGTCAAATTATCTGTTTCCAGATTACATGGTCACATATTTAGAAATCCCTAAATACTCCACAAAAGGAAAAAAAAAAGATACTGGTAGAACAAACAATTCAGTAAAGCACACCAGTAAAGCCCACAAACATGCACAGATCAGTTTTTTTACATATATATACAAACTATTCAAAGATTAAATAAAAAAGCAATTCCATTTATGATATAGCAAAGAGTAAAATACTTAGGAATGAACTTAATCAAAAAGGTGAAAGACGGGCCTCCCCGTTGGCGCAGCGGTCGAGCGCCAAGTTGCAAAGCTGCCCATAGTCTCTGCAGCGTGGGTTCGATCCCTGGCTGCCGGCGAGGGTCCCACATGGAGCGCAGACCTCTCCTGCCCCCTGCTTCTCCCCTCAGCAGTGTATTTCGTCAGTCTGCCTACTCTGCTCTCCCCTATGGCTCTGGTGAATTCTCTCACCCTCCCGCACTTCTGACTGTACCCAGTGCTTGCATAAATAAATAAATAAATCTTAAAAAAAAAAAAAAAAGGTGAAAGAGCTGGGCACTGAAAACAATAAAACATGATGAAAAACAATGAAGAGAAGCCAAAAATGCTAAGATATCTTGTGCTCATGGATTGGATGAATATTTTCAAGTGTCCATTCTACCCAAAGCAATCTATGGTTCATTGCAATCCCTTTCAAATTCCCAATGGCATTGTTCACAGAAATAGAATAAAAACAATTCTAAAATGTATATGGAAACAAACACAGGGAGCCCCAGCTTATAGGGACACAGACTCACCAGAAGCCACGGGCAGTGCTTGGGAAGAAAAAACTGAACTGTAATTTGCTGGAGCCTCCAGTATAGACAAGTCCGAGAGTTACAAACTCCACTGAAACCCTGTTATGTAGGGGTGTAAAGGCCGGACTGGGCACAGTGCAGGTTTTCTGATCCCATGCAGACCGGGTAAAGGAGGAGTCAGAGTCCTCAGTAGTTTTGCAGGTTTTTTATTTGGGGTTCACCAGGCATATGGCAGGCAAGGGTGCTGGCTGGGGGGCTGGGAGGCTGGTAGGCCTTCTGCTGCTACTGGCTGGGGCTGCTCGCGTCCCCCCATGACGCCGCCCTTAAAAGCACAGTCTTAACTCAGCTGAATCCCATCTACCTATGCCCACACCCTATTCCAGGTGCCCGCCATCAGGCATGCATTCAGGACAAGGATCCATCATCTATCCTGATGGCGGAAGGGCAGAAAAAAAGCCTGACATTTTCTTTACCCTACAAGGGGTCTCTCAGTTTTGTGAGATTTACTTGCAGAGGCTTGACCATGTGCTGCAGAAAACAGAAAACTCCCCTTGAGCGTCCAGCAGGGAGAGTAGAAACAGAACCATTTTGAAATATCCAGAGTTCTGATCCTCTTAATAAAGTTTCAGCACAGGGAAAACCAATTAAGCACTGATAACCATCATTAGCTTAACCTGTAGGAGTAACAGCAGCACCTAGCTGCATGGGGGATGGGAATTACCCAATTCCAGCTAACTGTAGTGTTTCACCTAAGTAAAGGAAACTGTTCAACCTCAGCTCACCCTATCTTGCTGTTTCACCCAAGGGGAGAGAGAAAAAAAACTGAAAATCAATTGTGAAGTTCATTCCAAAAGTACAGATGCACTAAGATTGAGACCTAATCATAGGGCCAGAGAACACTTCCCCTTCTGCACAGCACACCACATTATTAAAGACTTTTTTAAAAAAAAGATTTATTTATTTATGCATACAAGAACTGGGGTAGAGGCCAGAGGTACGGGGTGGGGGGCTGGTGAGAGGATTCACCGGAGACAGAGTGGGGAGCAGGACAGGCAGACTGACTGAAATACACTGCTGAGGGGAGCAGGGGGAGAGACAGGAGAGGTCTGCTGTGCCATGGGGGCTGCCCCCTAGCTGGCCGGGTATCTAACTGGTGCTGCAGAGGCTGCAGATACCTTCAGAGTGCTGTGCTCAACCTCTTGTACCACCAGCGAGGCCCATTAAAGACTTTTTAATAGTAGTTCCTTTTAATCAGTTGATCTAACAACGAAACATTACAAGACACACCAATGGCAAAAACACTATATGAAGAGAGAGAGTAAAGCATCAGGACGATACATGGCAAAGATTTTGAAACTATCAGGCGGGGAATTTAAAAGAATACTAATATTCTAAGGGCTTTCATGGGTCAAGTAGGCAGCATGGGCAGTACAGATGGGCAATGAAAGCAGAGAGATGGAAATCATAAAAAAAGAACCAAAAAGAAATGCTAGAGATAAACACTAGCAAAAATAAAGACCTCCTGTGATAGGCTCATTAGCAAACTGGCCAGGGCTAAAGAAAGACTCTGAGCTAGGGATGTACCAATAAAATCCTCAAAAACCAAAATTAAAAAAAAAAAAAAAAGATAGGGAGGAAGTCCAGATTTGGGTACAATTTCCAAAGGTAGCTTTCAACTCAAAATCCTCCGACAGCATAGCATCCAATTTTACTCAGAGTAAGAATCCAAATTCTTACAATGTTCTAGGAGCCCCTACATAATCTGGGATCACTGCTGCTCGGAATGCACCCCTCTCCACCCACACTGATTTTTTTGCCGCTTCTGGGTTGCATCTAGTCTAAGAAATGTCACTTCCTGTTCTCCTTTTCTGAGTGTTCTCTCAAAATAATTAGTGAAATGCCCTCCCTTACTCCTTTTAGATCTTTGCTCAAATTTCCTTCTCTGTGATGCCTTATCTGACTACACTATTTTAAAGTGCATCTGTCTTCCTTTCCCATCTCCAATTATCTATCCTGTTTTATTTTTATCCAGAGCATTATCAGATAACTTATTAATTAACATGTTTATTTCTTGTCTTTCCACTAGAAGTTCCTTTTAAGAGCAGAAACTTTTGTCCCTTCTATTCATTACTATGTCTCTAGCAGTTACAAAAATGCTTCACAAGTAATTCAATAAATATTTGCTGCAGGAATAAATGCAAATGTTTTGCTTTCTCAGGTGAATCACTCTTCTCATCTCTGAATCAATCTCCTGGAAATTGCCCTGATGGTTATCCTCTTAAACTACCTCTGATTCAAAAATAGGCATGTATAGCGAATTTTACTAAAATGTTTGGTCAATAGAAATGAATTAAACTACCACCTGGGAAAGAAGACATATCTGTCCTGAAAATGTTTGTACCCACCCTGGAAAAGGTACTTCCCTTCCATAAATTTCTCTGCAACCTCCAGCCACTTGTCACCAATTTATCTCTTTCTACTCTTACCACCTTAATTTCTACCCACTCTGTTCTGCTTTCCTGCTGCTCTCCCAACCCCTATGTTGCTGTCAACTTCTTATGCAGAGTATTTTCACTATCTCTTTTTGTGTTGTCTTTCTCCCAGTAATGCTTTCCTTCTATTGCATCCGCAGCTACAAAGGCTAGCCAAGGTATGTGAATAATCAATAGCTCATGCCCTAAAAGGAATTCAGGTGTGAGCTGTTTAAAATAAAAGATATTTGTCATGCAAGGTAAAAATAGTAGTACAAAGAATTCTGGGAGTATTTTTGACAAATTTCTCTGAACCCCAAAGTGTAGTTCTTCCCTGTGAGTCAAGTTGTCACAATTAGTAGGAAATACCTCTGTAGAAGATAGTGCCACTCAAATAGGGCTGTGAAGGCACTGAACTTGAGAAGTGATAATAGTGTGATATTAGGATATAGAGATTCATGAAGGAAGGTGCTTGTTTTAAAAGATACCAATTTTTTTTTCTTTTTTTTTTTTTTTTTTTGTGGGACCCTCACCAGTGGCCAGGGATCGAACTGGCGCTGCAGAGGCTGCAGGCAGCCTCACTACACAGCGCTCAACTGCTGCACCACCAGGGGAGGCCCTAAAAGATACCAATTTATGTAAATAAATCACATTTTTAATTGAAGTCAAGCAAGTCCATACTATTGAGTAATTAAGTTTACCCATACTATTGAGTAATTTAAATTAACCTTTTCTTAAAAACAAGAAACCTTTTCAACTGGTTTTGTTTTTCTCTAGTTTTTAGACATTATTTGACAAGCTGGTATAGCTTTCTCTATAATTCTATTATAGCCACAACTCATCCCACAGATGAAGGTATAGAAACTCTTCTAAAGATGTAATGGACAAGTGCAATTACAAATCACTCATTATGAAACTTCTCACAGTATGCATCTGTAGGGTAAAGAAAATGTCAGACTTTTCTGCCCTCCTGCCATCAGGATAGATGATGGATCCTTGGGGTCCTGAATGCATGCCTGATGGCGGGCACCTGGAATAGGGTGTGGGCATAGGTAGATGGGATTCACCTGGGCTGAGACTGGGCTTTTAAGGGCGGCATCACGGGAACGCCAGCAGAAGCTGAAAGAGAAGCCGAGAGAGAAGCAACAGAAGCCGAGAGAGAAGCAGAGCCATGAAAAGAGCAGAGAGAAGCAGAGAGAAGGCCGAAGAGCCCAGATAGAGTGAAGACTTGCTGGGGGCTGGGAAGCCTGCCAGCCTCCTGGCCCCCCAGCACCCTTGCCTGCTGTCTACTGGGTAAATCCCAATAAAAGACCTGCAAAAACCACTGAGGATTCTGACTTCTCCTTTACCCGGTCTGCTGGATCATAGAAAACCTGCACTGTGGCCATTCCTGACCGTACAAAATCCTCTTACTTGAACCATGATGTGGAATTGTGCTGTTCAGGAAGATAAAAATCTGCAGACATATACCAAGACAATATAGCTTAAGAAAAGAAAAACATACACACACATAGCTTTTAAAGTTGTATCAGAAATGATAATAACATGCAACCCCAGGGGCCTCAGATTTAAATTAAGAATATTGCTTTCATTGCACTATGAAATATATGCATATATATATACACATTTTTTTTCTTTTTGCTCAAGCTGTGACACTCAGCAAATAACAATGTTGCTGTTAAGCACAAGTTAAAATGAAACTGGCATGTCTTTGTGTAGAAACACAAAAATTGGTAACATCCTGTAATCATATTACATTTTCTAATGGTACCACAGAGAAATGGACAAAGAACAAAAATAGGTGTAGATAAATCCTTTAGCTATACTATCTTATATAAAAGGAATTTAATATAGAGGCATCTTCATAACAATCAACATAGTCTTAGGAAAATACCATAAACCATTTCATGTGTCACAGAGAAAGTACTGCAGAATTTAATAAATGCATTCCAAAATTCTTTGCAAGCAAGGCAAAATAATAGTTAAATTAATAAATGATGAGATGGTTAGCTGGAGAATTGTGTTTAAATGATAAGGTTGGCTATGTTGTGAAAAGGTCAGCTATGTGTTAGGAAACACAGCTTTTAAATATAGGCCTGTTTGCAAGATTATATTTTCAACTCATTCATGACAGAGCTGACCTTAAGAAATCAGAATATGAAAGAAGGGGCCCAATGGAGCATAGTGAGGTACTATTGGGGCACTGGTGGCGGGAAGGGTGTTAGAGTATACATGTGTAGAGGTTTGAACCTATAACCTCCAGAGTACAAAGATGTAAACCTACTTTGCCTCAATAAACATAATATGGATTAATAAATAAATAGGGAGGAGGGAAGAAATCAGAATGTCCAGTTTCTTGTATTCACAAAGGATCCTGTATACATTTTGCTGATCTTTTTTTGCATTTGTGATTTTTTTCAAGTAACTCAGAAAAGATGATGCTGTCGTTTCCCATGGCTGTATATTACTTGCATGGGGAATGACTTTCCGCTTCTCTCCGAGCAGTCTCCTATGAAACATAACACAAGTCTTCCAGGAATCTGGACATGCATCAACGCCAGATATGGTGTGACTCTAAGAGGTACTGTGGGCTTGCCATGTAACAGTAGTCATATAGCTCTCTATTCCCACAGATGGCATTTACAGTAGGAAGGAGGCTTTATAGGTAAGGGAATCAGACAAATCAGTATGAATCCCACTCCATCACTTTGCGCTCGGTTTAACAAATGTATTAATCTCAATGATGTTCCTTCCCCACCCCACCATTCCTTCCAAATGGATAAAATAACTTCTGCCACTCCTGGCTGCTCTGAAAATTAAGTAAAAATAACACATAATGGGCCTGGCATATAGAAAGCATTTAGCATCTTCTTTTCTTTTCATTATCTCATCCTTAAATCACACAACATAAAATTAAACATAAACAAGACACACAATTGAAATAATTTTTTGCAATTAACCTTATGTGCTTGGTTTTATTTTCTGAGAAATATCCAAATTAAAGAAAAACAAATGGTTGACTTTTGAAACAAAAACCAACCAATTATCTTTAAATTTTGCACTACCTAGAAAGAAAAATCTCACAATTTATTTCCCAAGTGTAGGGTAAATGAATGTCAGACTTTGCTGCCCTCTCGCCATTAGGATTAATGATGGATCCCTGCGTTCCTGAATGCATGCCTGATGGCGGGTACCTGGAGTGGGGTGTGGGCATGCATAGGTGGGTACACCTGGGCTAAGACTGGGCCCATAAGGGCAGTGTCACGGGGACACCAGTAGAACAAGTGAGGGAGCAGAACCACCAGAAGCAGCTGAACAGAACCAGTAGAGAAGCAGAGGCCACGAGAGAACACCAGAGAGCCCAGAAAGAGTGAAAACTTGCTGGAGCCCAGCACCCTTCCCTGCCGGGAACCTAGAAAACTCAACAAAAGCCTGAAAAGCCACTGAGAGCTCCAGGACTCTCTTTCACCTGTCTGCTCCAATCATAGAGATCCTGCCCTATGTCTTCCTACCACTACACCAAGCATGTAGCAAATGAGGCTATAAAAATGTTACAGCCAAGTCAAGCAATGTAGGAATTTGTTCTTAAATTTGGTACAAGACACATCTCCCTAGCATCTCAGGGGGATCTTAGTGAGGATCATGGTTTATGTTACCTTCTTTCCTCAATATTGGCAAAAATCAGATAAAAAAAATAGAGGAAAGTGAATATATTGTTTATTATCTTAAAAATCATATATCTAGGGCCTCCCTAGCGGCCTCGCAGTTAAGTCTCAGCGCTATCACCGCTATGGTCTGAGCTTGATCCCTGGCCAGGAGCTAACCCACATATGGACACCAGACCTCTCCTGTCTTGGCTGCTGCTTCCCTTAGCAATGTATTTCAGTAAATCCACCTGTTCTGCGCCCCACATGTCTCTGGTGAATTCTCTCAAACCAGCCCCTGTACTTCTGGCCTACACCCCAGTTCTTCTACACAAATAAATTAAAAATAAAAGAATCATGTATCTGACCAAGCTATGGCCTATTCAATCTAAATAAACCAATTGGTATCTTTGGATAATTGAGTAGTTAATGCAAACTTGCCATGTTGTAACTAGAGCAAAAGAAGAGCATTCCACAGAAATCTAATTTACAGGAGAAGGAGTTAAAGAAAATAGTAACCTTTAGTAGTTTTCGACATTTTCCTGTTTGATCACCAAATGAATGGGAAAAAAATCAGGATGTGCTTCACTTATTTGGGAGAATCTTCATTGTCCTTGGTAATATGATGAATATATATTTAAGTTCAATACCAGTTCAAATAAATATTTCTTCAGCACCATATTATGACCCATCATTTTCCTAGGCCCTATGGATATAGAGCTAATGAGTTTTAATCCTAACACCCACTCATAGTCTAGTTTAGGAAAGGCTTAGGCAGAAGTGTCAAATTGTTGTTTTAATATAGCCATACTATCTAAAAGCTAGTTCCAAATTCTACTATAATTAATTAAAAAATCGCAAACGCTTAGTGAGCATTTTACCCTATAATATTATATAAAGCTTACAACATCCCATACAATGATACACTATTTGGACCTGTATGCACTGAATACACCTCTAGTTTCTTACATTGCTATCTGTTTCCAGCTAACTTCAGTGCTTACTATACTTTCTCCCACTGTTGATCCAATCAATTCTTGTTAACAACTCTATTCTTTTGTCCCATGGCCTATCTCTCCTTAGATATATTCAAATGGACCATTTCTCATGGTTTACCCTTCTGGTGTTCCCAGCCTAAGTTGCAATTCCCTGTGCTTGCAAATCTTTAGGCACATAAAATTTCTGTTCTTGCCATTCCCCCAGCTTGGTGCTTTATATTTTTCTTCTCTTATTAGACCACTTGTATTGAGAGAATATCAAATACTCTAACCAGAAAAATGCATTTATGCATCTGCAAGCACCTGCATCTGTATTGGGAGATGACCTAGAAAATCCTGAACTGGGCTTGGGACTAGAGAATTTTATGCTAATAGGCAGAAGAAGACAATCTTTTTTCAGAAGTGGAGGTAGTAATCTTCATCCAAAAGGATTATTGCAATGGCCTGGGAAGAGAGGGATTATCTAGTTAAAAAAAACATGATAGAAATTAGAACGCCTGTTTAAAATAAGACCATTCATTCATTCATCCATCCCTTCTTTCATTCATTCAATTTACCATGTGCCAGATATTATTCAAGAAATCATGTAAACCATTTTCAGAATTCTGCCTGCCACACCTTGGTACCTGATTAATAATTGGCACCTGAATTAGACCATGTTGCTTCCTTACCTGAAATTTTAATAATGTCTTCTAGATTACACCAAAATGATCACAATAAAGAATGAAGATAGAACCTGACAAAATCCTTTACCTAAATGAAGTAATTCTCTTAGTGATTATTCAGAGTTAAGGCTTTTTAGAAACTTCCCACTGTTGTCATTAAGTACAGAAGACATGGCATAAGGCTTCTTGGGAAAAACTGATTATTTTTATGTAGAAACAGTTTGTAAATACTTATATGAGAGGAAGATATTAACATGCAGATCCAGCCAACTTTCTGGTGTCTTCTGATTTTTCTTATCTCTCCCTATTGATAGCATTTATTGTTCACTCTATAATGAAAACCTGTCACAATGTGACAGGCTCTGTAGGGCAGCTCAGAAAACTGTGAGAATGCTGAAGGTCACAGAGCAAGCACTCGTTTCAGCTTGGATGTCATTTTCTGGAAATCTGTTATGAATTGGAAAATTCAGGACCACATTTGTTTTATTTAACTCTTCATTCTTTTAGTTTTTTCCAAATGTTAACAAGATGTTCTTTCCAAGGAACATGTCAAATGATTTTCACAAGCTCCAGATTGAATTCTCAATATTGAATTCTTGGAGTTAAGTTTTCTTTCTCCTGTTCCTGTTCAAGAGATTTAGCCTTGTCAACCTTTCCATTAAGTGGAGACTCAAGGTTCAAAGCTGGAGAGTATGGCTCTCAGAAGACAGGCTTAATATAAACATAGGGAAAATAAGACTCAACCCAGGCAAAAGTAAAACAGGAATCTCTCAGGAAATTAACCAGTGTACATAATCACTGCAAACTATTCTAAACAAAATATTTTTTTTCCAACTTTACAATAGGAATTTTTGCAGGAGGTACTTAACACCAGTTTTTCTTATTTGGGCCACATAAGCCCAGTCTTAAAACTAGACAAATGTTTTAAACATCTTGATATTTTTAAGATCATGAGAGAACTTATTCTGGGTTGGACAAATACTAAGACATCCAAGAGACCAGTATGTTACTTGAATCTTCAACTATCATCTTCAGAATGCTTACCTCCCTCTCTCCACAATTTTTATAATCTTATTTGGCATTCTCATTTTATATGCATTTTGAGCTTCATCAAATTCATTTAGAGATTAGCATGAAAAGCTTTACAAACAAATAATATAAAAAAATCTTAGACACCTTAAATTTTTTGTGCACAAACTAAAAAGCAGATGTAAGGGGAAAACACGTCTTAAAATGGAATCTATAATAAATTCTATAAAACAAATTGTTTGTTTGGAATTTTTATTGGAAAATCTCCATGTACTTATAGAGTTTTTCTCCTAGACTTCACTTTTACATATAACTAAATTTTAATGTAGACTCTGTTCTTAATGAATGACTCTTGTTCATAATTACAAAGAAATAGTAGCTATCATTATGGTTAGTGCCCAAGTAACCAAAGGAAACATTTCAGTACACTGGATATTTCCAGTGATAAGAATAGTAAAAAGTACAAAAGCATAACATTATTTATTTTATTTTTTTAAAGATTAATTCATTTATTTATACAAGTACTGGGTATAGTCAGAAGCGTGGGAGGTGAGAGAATTCACCAGAGCCAGAGCAGGGAACAGAACAGCCAGACCAACAAAAGACACTGATGAGGGAAGCACCGGGCGAGACAGGAAAGGTCTGTCGTGCCATGTGGGACCCTTGCCGGTGGCCGGGGATTGAACACGCTGCGGGCAGCTTCACAGCCCAGCGCTCAACCAATGTGCCACCAGGGGAGGTCCAACATTATTTATTAAAGAAAAAACAAATTTTAGTTGTTCACTGGATGCTAGACAATTATAACCTGGGTTATATATAATCACTGGGCTTTTGTTTTGAGCAGAGAGTTATATCCAATGTTAACTGATTTGTACATATATATTTTATTTCTTTGTTGACACATATTTCCTATGAATACTTTGAAATTCATGTTTATGAGAACTTTTCTAGAGTTCAAAGAGAAATTTTTAATTTGGAAAATTTTTGTGTAGATAATTCATTTTCAATTATTCTTGCCGAATTTGTCAATGTTAATCCCTTAACATTATTCTCTGTTTCTATGTTCCTAGTGCCTCGCTCCTGATCTCACAGCTACTTATCAAAACAAACAGCTTATTCTGTTTCACTGCTCTCAACATCTGTCATAATTGTCTTGTGATGTTTAAAGTTGCAGATAATTCACATATGGAGTATGCTTGTCTTTAATGAATATCATTTCCGCAAATCCTCTGTCTCCAGTGAAACCTGAAATCCAATTTAAAACAAAGTTCAGAATAAGATCTGTATAGCATCCATGCCAGTATTTTCACTTTGAAGATTTATGACATACTACAACCTAGCTTTTTTTTTAACAGAAATGAAAAGAGTAAACATCAAAAAAGCAGAATCTATCTCAAAGTAAGTTGTGAATTCATAAGAAATCACCTGTCTGTTTTAAATGAGCCCATGCATCTCACTCTTGACAAATTGCTTTTCAGACTGATGAAGGAATTTAAAGGTATAATTTCATGGCCACTATCATTATTCTTAGAGAAATGATGGATATGCAAATTATGTGATGACCAGAGAAAGCTATTTCTATTTTCAAAATGGCAAATTTGCACACTTAACATTATATCTTTAATTTGAGAAGGATTATTAAAGCAACTGGCAATGAGTGAGTAGGATAAAAATAAGGATTATTCAGAATCAACATGAATTCCTAGGGAGATAATAAAACCAAAGTAACATAATGTCCTTTCTCTGACAGGTGCATAATGTTATTTATCAATAAAACACTGCCAACATGATGTAGTAATTTCAACAAATTAAAGTATCATGTGAAAGCCTTTGAGATAAAGTAATAATGTTACTTTTGTAATGGTTCTCTTAAGAGGATTATTTAATTATTGATTAATGGCTACCTATCCTCCGGAGTAAAGCTTCTACTATAGCACTGAATGAAAAAAAATAACAACAAAACTTTGAAATCAGATAGCAGCCTTCAATTACAAATTAGATATCAAAAGCTAGAAAGATTTATTAGAATGATGTTCTATAATGGTTAAAATCCAACCAAAATCAACTAGGTAACCATTAAAGAGATATAAAAAGTATACATTAAATCTGTGCAGTAGTTTGTATAAAATAAATCTTATGCAGTAGATTGTATAAAATCTGATTTCACTGCAAATCCTGTTTAAAAAAAAAGACCTAGATTTGTTGATTCACAATATTTATTTATTCATTTTTTTAATTTTGTTAAGATTTATTTATTTATGCATACAAGAACTGGGGTACAGGCCAGAGATGTGGGGGTGAGAGAAGACAGAGTGGGGAACAGAGGCAGACTGACTGAAATACACTGCTGAGAGGAGCAGTGGGCAAGTCAGGAGAGGTCTGCTGCACCATGTGGGTATCTCCCTGGCTGGGGATTGAACTCGTGCTGCAGTGGCAGCGGATGGCTTCATAGGTTGTGTCTTAACCCCTTGCGCCACCAGGGAGGCCCCGTTTGTTCTTTTTAAAATAAAAATATCTGTCAAAATATGCTATGTACCAGGTCCTGGATATATAGTAGTAAATTGGATAAATAAGAACTCTTTTCTACTACAGCATAAGTATGGGTGATTGCTGCAGAAGATTAATGAGTAAATCATAAACCCCATAATTTCAAGTAGAAATAAAATTCAAATATGTTGATTAGATGGAGTAGGGTGGAGGAATAATTTAGGCTAGGTATACAATGGCCATTGAGGAAATGGCATTGACATTCAAAATTAAAAAAGAAAGATACAGATATAAGAAACACAGGAGTGAAAGTATTTTTTTTAAAGATTTATTTATTTTTATACAAGAATTGGGGTAAAGGCCAGAGATGCGGGGTGGTTAGAGGATTCACCAGCGACAGAGCAGGGAACAGAACAGGCAGATGGGCAACCCGAAGTACACTGCTGAGGGGAGCAACTGGCGAGACAGGAGAGGTCTTTACCGCCATGTGGGTTTCTCCCTGGCCAGCCAGGAATCGAACCTGTGCTGCAGTGGCTGCAGATTGCTTCATAGGTTGTGTCTTAACCCCTGCACCACCAGGGAGGCCAGGAGTGAAAGTATTAAGGCAGAGAAAACATTGGATGAGAATGAGCTGGGTTAAATCAAGGAATGGAAAGAAAGATAATGTAAGTAAAGGGTGAGTAGCTGAGGAATAAAGAGATTGCAATAGTTGTCTTAAATCAGATAATTGAAGGACTTTATAGGTCATAAAAAAGAAATTTCATTTTATCCCAAGTGAAAATGTAGAGTTTTGGGAGTATACTGAGTACAGGAGTAGTGTGATTAAATTGGATCCATTTTGCAATTTTTATAGATCATTCCAGTTTCTTTTCAGAAAAAAACAAAAAACAAAAAATGACCTATAAAAGACCAAGAACTGAAATGGAGAAATTTATAAAAAGTAATTCTGGTGAAAGACAACTGTGGATTAGATTAGGATGGTGACAAAGGAAATGATAAAAAGTGGATTTAGAATATAATCTGAGGGTGAACCAGAATGAATGAGAGGTTAAGGATACAGAGAAGAGTCAAGAATGAATATTGGTTATAGGGATTAGCAAATAGGGTAAACTTAATTTAGGGAGTAACGGGATGAACATGTAAAAGTTAAGATACAACTGGATAATCAAGAGCAGATTTTAAATAGATCACTCAACTTTAATGTACTCAACAACCTGGAAGTCAGATCAAGAGACACAGATTTTGGGCCTCCCCGGTGGCGCAGCGTTTGAGCGCTGGGTTGCGAAGCTGCCCGCAGCCTCTGCAGCGCCGTTTCGATCCCCAGCTGCTCCCCGGCCACCGGAGGAGGGTCCCACATGGCACGCAGACCTCTCCTGCCGCCCACTGCTCCCCTCAGCAGTGTACTTCGGTCCTTCTGCCTGCTCTGCTCCCCGCTCTGGCTCTGGTGAATTCTCTCACCCTCCCGTGCTTCTGACTGTACCCAGTGCTTGTATAAATAAAAAAATAAAATAGATAAGCATATTAAAAAAAAAAAAGAGACACAGATTTTTTAGATGTCTGCAAATACATGAAACTTAATGCTATCAAGAATACTTACTGAGAAACTGTAGAAGTAGAAAAATGGAAGAAATTGGACTGAATCCTGTGGTACTTCAATATTTAAAACTCAAAACAGAGCCACAGGGTCAGCAATGCAGTTTGAAGAGGAAAAAAGATAAAAGTAAGGAGAATATGATGCTGCAGAGGCCAAGAGAAAAGACTGATTCTAGAATGAAGAAGGGATCAATCAGCTTAATAAAATATTACTGAGAGGTTAAAAAGATAAAATATGTGGGGCCTCCCCTAGTGGTGCAGCAGTTGAGCGCTGGGCTGTAAAACTGCCTGCAGACTCTGCAGCGCCGATTAGATCCCGGGCCGCCGGCGAGGGTCCCACATGGCGCGACAGACTCCTGTCACGCCTTCTGCTCCCCTCAGCAGTGTATTTTGTCAGTCTGTCTGTTCTGTTCCCTGCTCTGGCTCTGGTGATCTCTTCCCCCCCCCCCCCCCGCGCTTCTGACTGTATCAGTACTTGTATAAATAAATAAATAAATGTGACCCATAGGATTCCTTGTGATCATAGTACAAACCAGTCCTTTCACTATTCATTAGGGAAAAGTGGTGAGTAAAGTATTAAAATAGTCCGCAACTCTTAGGGATAAATATGGCAAAAGATATGTATGATTTGTACACTGAGGTAAACAGCACTGAGAGAATTAAAGAAAAGATAAATAAATAGAAAGTGGAAACAGACAAATGTTCATCTTCTAGAAAATTCAAGATTTTAATTCAAGACATCATCTTTCATAGATCTAAAGTTCAAATGCCATCCCAATCAAAATTCCAGGAGAAAAATTTGGTAAAAAATTAGAAAGATAATTCTGAAATGCATGCAAAAATACAAAAGGACCTATGATAGCCAAAGTAAATTTGACAAAGAAAAAAAAAAGTTGGAAGATTTTGCAACTGATAACAAGAATTATTTCAAGATTAAGTAAATAGGACAGTAAGGTATTAGCAAAAAGTGAGACAAATGGATCCAGGAAAGAAAATTCAGAGTACAAAAATAATCCCACACATACATAGTTGTTTTCAACAAAGATGCAAAAATCATCCAATAGAGAAAGACTAGTCCATTCAACAAATATTACTGAGTACATACATAGCACTGAAATGAATATAGGAGTGCATTTACTTCTTCGTATTAGTGTTTTCTATTTGGGGTGTAGATACCAAATAGTGGAATTACTGGGTCATATGGTAGATTCATTTTGAAATTTTTGAGAAACCTGTTTTCCATAGGGGCTACATCAGTCTACATTCACACCAGCAGTGCATTATGATTCTTTTTCTCCACATCACTAAAACTGGTCTTTTTGATATGGGCCATTCTTACTGATATGAAGTGATATCTGTGGCATTGATTTGCAATTCCCTGATAAGCAATGATAAGCATTTTCTCATGAGCCTGTTGGTGATCTGTATGTCTTCATTGGGGAAGTGCTTCTTCAGCTCTTCTGCTGAAGGCTCTTTTTCTTTTATGTTGAGTTGAACGACTTCTTTGTAGATCTTATATGTCAGCCCCTTCTCAGATGTGTGATACACAAATAATTTCTCCCATTCAGTAGGCCTCCCTGGTGGCGCAAGGGGTTAAGCTCAGCACTATGAATCTATCCACAGCAACTGTAGCATGAGTTCGATCCCTGGGTGGCCAAGGAGATACCCATATAACGAAGCAGACCTCTCCTGTCTTGCTCCCCTCAGCAGTGAATTTCAGCAGATCTGCCTGTTCTGCTCCCCACTCTGTCTCTGGTGGATCCTCACACTCCCCATACCTCTGGCCTGTACCCAGTTCTTGTATGCATAAATAAATAAATCTTTAAAAAAATAGTTTCTTTTGCTATGTAGAGGGTTTTTTTTTTAGTTTGATGTAATCCCAATTGCTAATATCCTCTTTGTTTTCTTTGCTGCTGGGGATGAATCCACAAAAACATCACTGAAACCTATGTTGTGGAGTGTTTTGTCTATGTTTTCTTCTATTGATTTTATGGGTTCAAGTCTTACATTCAAATCTTTTGTCCATTTGGAGCTAATTTTTGTGTATGGTATAAGAAAGTGGTCTAGTTTCCTTCTTTAACAGATGGTTGTTTAGTTTTCCTAACACCAGTTATTGAAGAGACTTTCCTTGCTCTGGTGTATATTCTTGGCTACTATGTCATGGATTAACTATACATATAGGTGGGTTTATGTCTGGGCTTTCAATTCTATTCCATTGATCTGTGTGTCTTTCTATTCTAGTACCATGCTGTTTTGATTATTATATTTTAAATATATAAACTATAGGAAATACTTGGAGAATAATTTTTATTGACAGAAAAATAATCTATTCAAAATCTAATTTAGTTAGACAATACATAAATGCAATACATTTTAAGATTAAACTTTACAGGTAAAAGAAAAGTGCCTTTTATATCACATAATCAATTCTTGGTCTTACTTGACCCCATGCCAAAGATAGGTGCTACTGTGGGTTTGCTGTGCATCTCTCCAGACTGTAAAATTAATTTCTCTGCAGATAGGCTTCTCCCAAAATGAAATAAACTTCTCTATGCAGTGGAAGGAGTTGTTCCATCCTACTCAAAGATTTAATGGCCATGTGTTAGAAAGACTCTAAATGCAACACCTTACTTAGAAATTTGAATCTTGTCACAATATATCTTTCAGGCCTATCCTTATATAATTATGCATTTCTACACCTGAAAATATGTGTATTTTTCCATTCTCAAATTGGAACAACTACTTAGAACCAAAACTCTTAAAACAGAAGTAAAACAAGCAAAAAATATAATACCTAGCCTTACCCTTCTTCATTGTCTTTCAAGACACCCTGTTCTAGTGTGTGAACTCAACAGTTTCATCTTTTTAAAATATGAAAGTGATGAGACATAGATAAAAACTGTGATAGCATTACTAATAACCATTCTCAGAATATGTTGATTCTCGATTTTTTTTTATTTAAAGATTTTTTTTATTTTATTTATTTATTTATACAAGCACTGGGTACAGTCAGAAGCACGGGAGGGTGAGAGAATTCACCAGAGCCAGAACGGGGAGCAGAGCAGGCAGAAGGACTGAAGTACACTGCTGAGGGGAGCAGCGGGCGGCAGGAGAGGTCTGCGCGCCATGTGGGACCCTCCTCCAGTGGCCGGGGAGCAGCCGGGGATCGAACCTGCGTTGCAGAGGCTGCGGGCAGCTTCGCAACCCGGTGCTCAACCGCTGCACCACCAGGGAGGCCCGATACTTGATTGTTTTGAATGAAACTAAGGTATTCTCTTTAAGCAATGTCATCATAAATAAACATACCCATCTTCATACATGACATTATCTAAATACAGATCCTAATACCTATAAAATCAATTCTCTGTAAATGCATAGATGGTTTAAAATGTCACAGATACTAAATAACTACAAGGATTGTACTACTAAAATAATAATAATACAATCACTGTGTTTTAACAAAGTGTAAAGGACAATTACAAATAGCTTGTCACAAATATTATAAAGCTACAATAGCTTCTAGAATAGGGGGATTTTACCAACCTTTTACTCTTTAACAAAAAACAGAAAAAAAAAAAATGTGATGTCCAGATGTTTTGTTAAAATTATTTTCTGGACCCAGAAGAACTATGATAGATCTTTCACAGATGTATTTTAGTTTTGTTAGTTATGTGCATCCTGAGAATGCCTGATAGATTTAGAGTGCAGGAGGCAAATTATCACCAATGTGCCTTGATATGAGCAAAGGCTGTAATTAAAGTACACCTTGGAGGTAATCTCAAAGGTGTATTTTGTTGCCTTACACCTTAGCTCCTAATTAGGCTCCAATTTGGGTTTGCGATCCTTCATCAATATTACTTATCTTGTGTAGAAAATTAATATCATATTTGTACAACAATATTTAGTCCAAGCCAGCCACTCTAGATTTGACACAAATTAAAAGAACTAAACAGGATTTAAGCACTGTAATACTGAGTTATTAAAAAACCAAAAAGGCAGAGCTTCGTATATTGATTCAATATATACTTAAATTTAATAAATGAAATTAATTTAATAAAATGAAGTATTAGACTTTCTACTTTATTTAAAAAACTTTTGGTCCCACCTGGATAAGAATTGCCAGTACAGTCAATTCCTACAAGATTGATTTTCAATTTTTAGAAGAGAATTGATGACACTTTTCAGTTTGGTCTCTCATTCCAACTAATTGGCCAATAGCATGATCAGTGTTTCCTGAAAACAACCTGTATTATCAGACAGGTGATTTGGGGATAGTTATCCCTATGGCAAATTTTTTGCCAATATATCTTACATGTTATGTAATACATGGGGTGTAGGAAATATCAAATTGGATAAGTCATAATCCTTACCTAAAGGAAGTAAACAGATATAAAGAGAGACAAGTATCTTAAGAAACACACTTCCGTTATGTTAAATAACTATAATAGTTATAAATATTATGGCAAGTACTATAATAGAGTTATTTAGAAAGTATAGTGATAGCTCAAAATAGCAGATCACCTTCCATATCTTCTACTTAGATGTTTGGTACTTCTCTACTAAAATACTTTTTCTTATCCTTCAAGAACTAGCGCAGGACCTCCCTGGTGGTCTAGGGGTTAAGTCTCAGTGTTATCACCTCAATGGCCTGAGTTCAATCCCTGGCCAGAGCACTAAACCACACATAGCACAACAGACCTTTCCTGTCTCGTCCGCTGCTCCCCTCAACAGTATATCTCAGTAGATCCATCTGTTCTGCTCCCCACTCTGTCTCTGGTGAATCCTTTCACCCTCTGCACCTCTCACATACACCCTAGCTCTTTTATGAAAAAATAGAAAAAAAAAAAAAAAGAACTGTCACATGTGTATCCATGTCACTGTATCTTCAATAAGTAATAAAGAGATCCAGAGTCAACCAAAGGATGACACAGGAGGATCCTCAACTTTCCTCCCTCCATAAATGCACCAAATTTTTAGCTGCACACAGAGTAATTCTCATTGAAAGAAACCCATAAAGTAACTGACTACACACATCAGGTGAGTGAGGAAATATCCACATCGAAAGGGGTTAGGCTAACACACACTCTCACCCCACATATACACTCTCCCTGTCATAATGTCATATAATCAGGAGGGAACCCCAACTTCCAGCTTCTCTTTAAAGCACAAGAGTTTGAACTTACATCTAATATACCAATTTTTAGACTCCCATGATGGTTGGGTGTCCAAAACACCTATCTCTGAATGCCAATGTGCATGTGTCCACAACTTCAACAGGACTCTAGCAAACAAAGCAGTTCTTAACAGTGATTTAAAGCTATACTATAAGGGCCTCCCCTGTGGTGCAGCGGGTTGAGAGCAGCACTGTGAAGCTGTCCGCAGCCTCTGCAGCACAAGTTTGATTCCCGGCCGGCCAGGGAGATTCCCACATGGTGTGTCAGACCTCTCCTGTCTTGCCTGCTGCTCCCCTCAGAGGTGTATTTTGGTCTGTCTGCCTGTTCTGCTCTCAGATATGTCTCTGGTGAATCCTCTCACCCTCCCGCGCCTCTGGCCTGTACCCCAGCTCTTGTATAAAACTAAATAAATCTTAAAAACATAAAATAAAAAAAAACATACAATAAGGCTGAAGTAATCAAAGCAACACACACACACTGACACAAAGGTCAATGGAACTGAATAGGGAGTCCAGAAATAAACCCACACAAACGTGGTCAAATAATTTTTGACAAAGTAGTCAAGATACAGAAAGTGGAAAGGATAGTCACTTTAACAAATATGTTCCAGAAAATGGGCAACCACATGTAATTAAACCCCTATCCCATGCCACATTCAAAAATCAACTCAAAATGTATTAAAGGGCCTCCCAGGGGGCGCAGGCGGTTGAGCGCTGGGTTGTGAAGCTGCCCACAGCCTCTGCAGCACCAGTTCAATCCCCAGCTGCTCCCCGGCCACCGGAGGAGGGTCCCACATGGCTTGCAGACCTCTCCTGCCACCCGCTGCTCCCCTCAGCAGTGTACTTCGGTCCTTCTGCCTGTTCTGCTCCCCGCTCTGGCTCTGGTGAATTCTTCATCCTCCCGTGCTTCTGACCATACCCAGTGCTTGTATAAATAAATAAATAAATAAATCTTTAAAAAAAAATGTATTAACGACTCGACTCGATCCTAAGACCTAAAAAGTGACCAAAACAAAAATAATGGGACCACAAATTTTTTAAAACGTTTCTGCACAGCGAAGAAAACAACAAAATGAACAGACAATATAAGGAAATGCAAATTCTTGCAAATCACACAACCAAGAAGGGGACAGTATCTAAAATATACAAGGACTCATACAACACAATAGCAAAAATCATCAGTAGCAAAATGTAAATCAAAGTCTATCACCTCAAACCTGCTAGACATCTAATATCAAAAAGACAAATGCTGGTGAAAAAAGTGGAAAAAGGCAAACCTTTTTCATAATTGATATAAATGTAAACTAGTATAGCCACTATGGAAAACAATTATTAGTTTCCTAAATAAAATCAAAATTGAAACTATCATAAATGAACTATACCTCAGCAATTGCAGTTTGGGGTATATATCCAAAGGAAACAGCCAATACCTTTAAGAGATATCTGTAGTCTCATTTGCATTGGGGTTTAATCACAAAAGTCAAGGTATGGAAATAATCTGTATATAAATGGATGAATGGATAAAGAACATATCACACACAAACATATTCCACATATTTCCTTAAAAAAAGAAAGAAATCGGGCCTCCCCGGTGGCGCAGCGGTTGAGTGCTGGGTTGTGAAGCTGCCCGCAGCCTCTGCAGCGCCGGTTCGATCCCCGGCTGCTCCCCGGCCACCGGAGGAGGGTCCCACATGGCGCGCAGACCTCTCCTGCCGCCCGCTGCTCACCCGCTGCTCAGCAGTGTACTTCAGCCCTTCTACCTGTTCTGCTCCCCGCTCTGGCTCTGGTGAATTCTCTCACCCTCCCGCGATTCTGACTGTACCCAGTGTTTGTATGAATGAATAAATAAGAAAGAAAGAAAGAAAGAAAGAAAGAAAGAAAGAAAGAAAGAGAGAGAGAGAGAGAGAGAGAGAGAGAGAGAGAGAAAGAAAGAAAGAAAGAAAGAAAGAAATCCTGCCATTTGCAACAACATGATGAATCTGGAGGGCAATATGCTCCATGAAATAAACCAGAAAGAGGACAGTCACCGCCTGGTACCACTTACTCATATGTGGCCTCTCAAAGAAAAGTGAAATTCATTGAAATAGAAAATTAAAAAGTGGTTCGCAGGGTCTGGGGTGGGGCAGTATAGTGGATGGTAGGAAAAGGATGAGGTTGATACAAAGGTTCAAGTGTTCAATTACGAGTGTCACCAGGGGGTGTTCATCACGCCATAATTATCCCTGGCTATATACCTGTTTTCCCAGATAATATGAGAAAGTCTCCAAAGCAGGTGACCTATGTAAGGCCTTATGCTGCCAAGAAACAGCAAAGGGAAGAAGAATCAAGTGTTCACTGGATGAACATGTGTGAACACAGATCAGATTAATTTCCATTCTAACAAATTGCCACATCACTTCGAACTTAATATTTTTACATATATTATATTTTATCTTGCCTTTATAGATTAGCTGAAAGGTATATAAGATGACGGGTAGATTCCCATTTACAGAGAGTCAAATAGTATACACAAGACTGAAGACCTTAGCCAGAGTATTAAATAGGTATCAAAACTTATATTCAAATGTTATATTCAAATGTTATAATGCTGAATCCACATTTAGTTCATTATGTTACCTTGCCTCAGTATAAGTAAGAAAAATTATCACAGCTGGTAATACAAAGGGCGTAATGACACCTTTTCTTTTTCTCCTGATGTACTAGATAACAGGGGGAAAAAACTTCCATATGGAGCATTAGGTTCAGAAAGAAACTTGTTCCGCTTAAGAGCAGCAAAAATATAAATTATTCACAAAACATTTAGCATTAGCTCCATGCATAAGAAGCAACTTTTATCCAGCATAGACTAATGGCTCTGGGATGTTTTCCTGGAAATTATATTAACTTCTGAAAATACACAAAATTACTCTGAGTTAGCAATACAATTCTGCTTTAAAGAGGACTTGATCTTGAGAAGCCTGTGACAGATGAAGAAAAAGCACACATTAGGATTAATTGGATGAGGCAAACTTGATCATTGTAATGGAAAATAAAAGTGTCTGATTCTCTTCCAGGTGAGGTGTCTAGGGCTTGAAACAAAATACTTTCATAAAATTCACAGTGTATTGATTCAAAGGATTTAGGATGCATAGTCTGAGAACAAGATATAGTAATTTTCTATTTTGTTATGTGAGCACATGCTGACTTGCACATTCAAATACTCCATCACAAGAAATATATGTAGAGGACTCCCTGGTGGCACAGGGGTTGAAGTTAGGCACTATCAAGCTATCAGCAGCCACTGTACCGTTGAGTTCGATCCCTGGCCAGGGAGCTAAACCACATGGCGCAGCAGACCTCTCCTTTCTCCCCCACTGCTCCCCCCAGCAGTGTATTTCAGTAGATCCACCTGTTCTGCTCCCCACTCTGTCTCTGGTGAATCCTCTTATGCCCTGCACCTCTGGCCTACACCCAAGTTCTTGTATGCATAAATAAAAATAAATCTTTAAAAAAAGAAATATACATAAAATCTAATTAAACCATCTTTAAAAAATAAAGATTGAAAAAAGAGTGATAACTGTTGAAAATGAATGAAAGGTTAGCTTTGCTGTCTCTGTTTTTGCATATACTTATATTTTTATGACAAAAAATTATTTTTAAAAATGCTCTCTGAATTGAGACTACTAGAGAAGAAAGGGTGAACAAAGTGTGGAAGGGGCCCAATGGCACACAATAAAGAGATAAGGGTGCTCTAGGGTGAGTGAGACACATCTGCGGAAGTGTGACTGTATCCCTATGGCTCAGTCACAGTGATATAAGGCAATGTTACCTGAAATAAATAAATACAAGTCATTAAAAAAGTTCTCTTGTCTCCCAAAATCCATTTACTTTGTTATTCTTCCAACTGTAAACTTGTAACTTAAAAAAAAAAAAGTGAAAAATTCAAATAGGAAAAGAATAAGAATCAAAATATTTCAGTTACCAAAACGGTGATTTTAGGGATTCTCTTCAGACACAGTAATATAAAATTCGAGCACAGAAAGGAGTTGCTGACTTACATATTCTTGTATTTTTTTAATTTTTTTAATTTTTTTTTTATTTTTATATTCCCCAAGCAATTGCAACCCCTTTATTTTGACCCCAATCCCTCCCCCCCAGCCCCCCTCCCCTCATAAAGTGACTCTGGTTCATAGTTGTTTGTTGATTATGATTTTCACTTTCTTATAGATATTCATTTTCCTGGTCCCTTATTTAAGTTTCCTAGATTCCTGCTATGAGTGAGACCATCCGATATTTTTCTTTTTCTTTCTGGCTTATTTCGCTGAGCATGATCCCTTCCAGCGCCATCCATGTTGCTGCAAATTGCATGTGTTTCTCTTTTTTGAATGCTGAGTAATATTCCATGGTATATATGTACCACATCTTCTTGATCCAGTCATCTATTTTTGGGCATTTGGGTTGATTCCAAAGCTTAGCTATTGTAAACAGTGCTGCTATAAACATAGGGGTGCAGGTGCTCTTTGGAGTTGATGTTTCTGTGTCCTTTGGGTAAATACCTAGGAGTGGAATTGCTGGATCCTATGGAAGCTCTATGTTTAGTAGGTCCAGAAATCTCCACACAGCTCTCCATAGTGGTTGGACCAGTTTGCACTCCCACCAACAGTGCAGGAGAGTTCCTTTTTCTCCACAACCTCGCCAATATTTGTTGTTGCTAGTTTTTTTAATATGTGCCATTCTCACTGGTGTAAGATGGTATCTCATGGTAGTTTTGATTTGCATTTCCCTGATTACAAGTGATGTTGAACATTTTTTCATATGCCTGTTGGCTATTTGCATTTCCTCTTCAGAGAAGTTTCTTTTTAGCTCTTCTGCCCATTTTTTGACTGGATTATTTTCTTTGTTGTTGTTGAGTCTCATCAGCTCTTTGCAGATTTTTGTGATCAGTCCTTTATCATTAGTGTTGTGTGCAAAAATGTTCTCCCAGTTGGTGGGGTTTCTTTTAGTTTTTGTTATTGTCTCTTTTGCTGTGCAGAAGCTCTTTAATTTGATGTAGTCCCAGCTGTTTATATTTGCCTTCACTATCACTGCTTTGGGTGATGTGTCTGTAAAGATGTCTTTGATGTGCATATCCCGTAGTGTTTCGCCTATATTTCCTTCTATGTATTTTATGGTTTCAGGTTTTATGTCTAGTTCTTTAATCCATTTTGAGTTGGCTTTTGTGTATGGTGTGAGGTAGTGGTCAAGCTTCATTCTTTTGCATGTAGCGACCCAGTTTTCCCAGCACCATTTATTGAACAAACTTTCTTTGCTCCAATGCATAGTCTTTGCTCCTTTGTCAAAAATTAGTTGACCATAAATCTGTGTGTTTATTTCTGGATTTTCTATTCGATTCCATCGGTCTGTGTGTCTGTTCTTGTTCCAATACCATGCAGTTTTGATGATTATGGCTTTGTAGTATAGTTTGAAATCTGGGAGTGTGATGCCCCCATTCCCTTCTTTTTTTTTCAGGAGAGCTTTGACTATTCGGGGTTTTTGGTGATTCCATATGAATTTCATCAATAATTGTTCTTTTTCTTTGAAGAATAACATTGAAATTTTTATTGGACTAGCGTTGAATAGGTATATTCCTTTTGGTAGGATGGCCATTTTAATAATGTTTATTCTTCCAATCCATGAGCAGGGGATGTCTTTCCATTTCTTTGTATCTTCTTCTATTTCTTTTAACAATGTTTTATAGTTTTCTTTGTAAAGGTCCTTTACCTCTTTTGTTAGATTTATTCCCAAGTATTTGATTTTTTTTGTTTCGATAATAAAGGGGTTTTTTTTTCATTTCTTCTTCTTCAGATTTATTGTTAGTGTATAGGAAGGCTTCTGACTTTTGCATGTTGATTTTGTATCCTGCCACTTTGCTGAAATGGTTGATGAGTTTAATTAGTTTTTCTATGGAGTTTTTGAGGTTCCCTATGTAGATTATCATATCATCTGCAAATAGTGATAGTTTGACTTCTTCTTTTCCTATTTGGATTCCTTGTATGTCTTTCTCTTGTCTTATTGCTCTGGCTAGGACTTCCAGTATTATATTGAAAAGCAGTGGTGAGAGTGGACATCCTTGTCTTGTTCCAGATCTTAATGGAAATGCTTTCAGCTTTTCACCATTGAGAATGATACTGGCTGTTGGCTTGTCTTATATGGCCTTTATGATGTTGAGGTATGTTCCTTGTATCTCAAGAATTTCAAGGGCTTTTATCATGAATGGGTGTTGCACTTTGTCGAAAGCTTTCTCAGAATCTATTGATATTATCATATGGTTTTTATATTTCTTTTTGTTGATGTGTTGGATAACATTGATTGATTTTCAGATGCTGAACCATCCTTGTGTCCCTGGAATGAATCCTACTTGGTCGTGGTGAATTATCTTATGGATACACTGTTGGATTCTGATAGCTAAAATTTTATTGAGGATTTTTGCATCAGTGTTCATTAGGGAGATTGGCCTATAGTTTTCTTTTTTTGTGTTGTCCTTGTTCGGTTTTGGTATTAGTGTAATGTTGGCTTCATAGAACGTGTTAGTTATTATACCTTCCTTCTCTATTTTTTGGAAGAGTTTGTGAAGGATAGGCACCAATTCGTCTCTGAATGTTTGGTAGAATTCATTTGTAAATCCATCAGGTCCAGGGCTTTTGTTTTTGGGGAGGTTTTTGATTACCATTTCAATTTCGCTAGTTGTAATTGGTCTGTTTAGGTGTTCTATTTCTTCTTTATCAAGCTTTGGGTGATTGTAGAGTTGAAGGAATCTGTCCATCTCCTCTAGATTGTTGAACTTGTTTCCATATAACTGTTCATAGTAGTTATTAATTATTCTTTTAATTTCTGCTGTGTCCGTTGTGATTTCTCCTCTTTCATTTATTATCCTGTTTATTTGTACTTTCTCCCTTTTTTCCCTTGTGAGCCTGGCTAGAGGTTTATGTTTTTTATTTATTTTTTTTTTGAAGAATCAGCTCTTGGTTTCATTGATCTTTTGGATTGTTTTTTTAGTTTCAATTTCATTTATTTCTGATTTGGTTTTTATTATTTCTTTTCTTCTACTGGTTTTGGGTTTTTTTTTGTTGTTCTTTTTCTAGATCTTTGAGCTTCGGGATTAGGTTGTTTCCTTGAGTTCTTTCTTGTTTCTTGATGTGAGCATCTATTGCTATATATTTTCCTCTTATTACTGCTTTTGCTGCATCCCATACATTTAGGAAATTGGTGTCCTCCTTGTCATTCAATTCAAAGAATTTTTTAATTTCTTCTTTGATCTCCTCGTTAGTCCATTGGACTTCCAGTAGTGTGGGTTTCAATCTCCATGAGGTAGGAGAGTACCTTGCCTTCTTTTTATGGTTTATTTCTAGTTTGATGCCTTCATGGTCAGAAAAGATGGTTGGTATGATTTCAATCTTGGTGTATCTGTTGATATTTGTCTTGTGCCCCAGTATGTGATCGATCCTGGAGAATGATCCGTGTGCGCTTGAGAAAAATGTATACTCAGATTTTTTGGGGTTTAGTGTTCTATAGATGTCAGTTAAGCCCAAGCGCTCTAGATCCTTATTTAGAGCTTTAGTGTCTTTACTTATTTTTTGTCTTGTTGATCTATCCATTGTTGATAGTGGTGTGTTGAAGTCTCCCACTACATATGTGTTTTCTCTGATGTCTGTTTTCAGAGATGCCAATAGTTGTCTGATATATATTGGTGCTCCTTCGTTTGGTGAATATGTTAATGAGTGTTATTTCTTTTTGAAGTATTGTCCCCTTGATCATAATGTAATGACCACTGGGGTCTCTTTTTATCTTTTTGAGTTTGAAATCTGTTTTATCTGATATGAGTATAGGTGTTCCTGCCTTCTTTTTTGGTCCATTTGCTTGTAGAATTGTTTTCCATCCTTTAACTTTGAGTCTATTTTTATCTTTTGCAGCTAAATGTGTTTCCTGGAGACAGCAAAAGGTTGGGTTTTGTTTCTTAATCCAATCTGTGTCTTTTTATTGAAGAGTTTAGTCCATTTACATTTAGAGTTAGTATTGATATGTTAGCATCTGTATTTGCCATTGTGTTTGTCTTTCCTTTGATTTTATTTATTTATTCTTTTAATAACTTTCTTTGGCTTTCTTTTGTTGTTATTTGTCCCTCTGGGGTTCTGGCTTTCGGACTCCTTGTAGTATTTTTTGGAGTGGGGGTTTAGTCGTAATGAAATTCCAGAGTTTCTGTTTGTCTGGGAAGGTCCTTATTCTTTCTTCATAGAGGAAGGAGAGCTTTGCGGGATAGAGTATTCTTGGTTGGCATCTGTTTTCTTGGAGTCTGTTGACTATGTCCCTCCATTCTCTCCTTGCCCGTAGTATTTCTTCGGAGAAGTCTGATGTCAGTCTGATTGGTTTCCCTTTGAATGTTATCTGTTTCTTCCCTCTTGTCAGTTTCATTATTTTTTCCTTGTCTTGGATTCTTGGGAGCTTTACTATTATATGTCTTGCTGTATTTTTCCTTTCGTCATGGAAGTTTGGTGTTCTTCTTGCTTCTTGTATATCAATTTTCAGCTCCTTCTTCGCGTTTGGGAAGTTCTCTTCAATTATATCCTTGGATATTTTCTCTGTTCCTACATCTCTCTTCTCTCCTTCTGGGATTCCTATAACTCTTATATTTCCTTTCCTCATGGAGTCAGATAGTTCCCGAAGTCTTTCTTCGGTCTTTTTCCTTCATACTACTCCTTCCTTTTCTGTTTTAGTTCTTTTTATTTCTGTGTCTTCAAGAGTACTTATTCGTTCTTCCATTTCATCTATTCTGCTTTCATTGCCTTTCCCAGAGTTCTTTAGCGCCTCCATTAATTCTTTGATCGCCTGCATTTCTTTTACTTCCCTCTTTAGGGCCTCAATTTCATTCTTCTGGTCATTAATTATTTTTCCCTATTCATTGTTTTCCTTTAAGACTTCTGTCAGTTTTTAATCACGGCAATTTTAAATTCTCTATCTGGAAGGCTCAGAAGTTCTTCCAAGTTACTGTCGTTGCAATCTGGTAGATGGTTTTCTTTTTGCGGTGTGCTTTTTTGCTGAGGAGTTGCTGGGTTGCATGTGGTTTTTCTACTCCCTACTGCCTGTTTTCTACTTTGCCGTATTCCTTGTGACACTGTGTTGCTGGTACTGGCCGGCATCTTGGGCGACCTTCCCAGCTCACCTCTGGCTCCTCTGGGGGACTTCTGCTGGTTTCACACAGTCTCCACCAAAGAAAGGTCCCTGTTGCGAATGCCGGTGCTGGGGACGTGCTCCCCTGCACACCCGGTCTGCCCCAGCGGTGGGTGCCGCTCCCCTCTGAGCTGGGACTGCAGGCTAGAAGGTGCCTGGCATGGGCAAGCCTCCCAGCTTACCTCTGGCTCCTCGGGGAGCCTTCTGCTGGTTTCACAGTCTCTACCAAAGAAGGTCCCTGCTGCAAAATGGTGATGCGGGAATGCGCTCCCCTGCAAGCCTGGTCTGCCCCAGCGGTGGGTGCCGCTCCCCTCTGGGCTGGGACTGCAGGCTAGAAGGCGCCTGGTATGGGCAAGCCTCCAGCTTACCTCTGGCTCCTTGGGGAGGCTTCTGCTTGTTTCACACAGTCTCCACCAAACAAAGGTCCCTGCTGCAAAATGCCAGTGCCGGGACGCGCTCCCCTGCACGCCCGGTCTGCCCCAGAGGTGTGTGCCGCTCCCCTCTCTCTTGTATTTTTTAATGCAGGGAAAAATGTCCCGTACCCACTGCCAATGTGAGGGGAGGGGTTTCCCTACACACATCCAAAAAATACTGCTTAGATACCAGCTGGGTAGTTTTAACAGGAGATAGAATCAATTATACAGATTAAGGCTTCAGGCCCAAAAGACTCTGAGCCCCCCACAACCTTGCCACCTCAAACACTAGTTAAAAACTCATATTGTTACCTGTGCTTCTGACCAACTGGTTATAAATCACTGGGACCCACTACCTCATCATATTTGATTAATATGCTAGAATGGCTCCAAGAACACACAGAACGATTTTACTCACTAGATCATTGGTTTATTATAAATAAAGCAATGTTTATTGGTTCCTAATAGAAATGTTTCTGATACAAATCAGTTACAGCCATATGAAAGAGATTTATAGGGCTAAGTATGGGGAATGGATGCAAAGTTTCCATGCTTTTTCAGAATGTACCATTATCCTCAAATCTTCATTTTTCCACCAACCTGGGAGCTCTCCAAATCCTGTTCTTCAGAGAGCAGGGGAATTTTATGGAAGTTTAATTACATAGGCATACTTGATTAAATCACCGGCCAACAGCAATTGATTTAGCCTCTAGTCCTTCTACCTCACCCAGGAGGTCAAGGGGCAGAACCTTCTAATCTCATAGTTGGTTCCTTTGGCAACCAGTTACCATCCTTAGGTGGAGTTCAAAAGTCATCTCATTGACACAATGAGAAAACACCACCGTCATCACTTAGGAAATTCAAGGGGTTTCACATGTTCTGTGCCAGAAATAGGAACAAAGACCAAATACATATTTTTTACCGTAAATCACAAAATCATAGAGGAATTGCTACTTGAGATAAATTTATAGCATAACATTCTCTTCCTAGGCAGTTATGATCCTGTGAGTGACGTTTTCTTTTATCTCATGTCCAAGCTGTTTCAACAGTAGCCGTTGACCTCACTAAAAGTAACTGAAAATAAAAAATGGGAGTTCCAGGAATTGGTCGACTTCAGAAATTGTTAACTTCTTTGTCCTCAAAACTTTTCCTTTATTCTTAAAGGATATTCTTAAATATCCCTATGACTACTAGCAACTTTTGAGACAAAACATTTTTAAAAAGTTCTTAGTGAAAACAATCTCCACAGAGCTAAAAATCTATTCCGTAACCTGCCCTGCCTTCTTTCCCAAAACTCAGCCATTCACCAATTCTACCCATATTTTTTTTT
The DNA here is from genome assembly GCF_964194135.1 of Talpa europaea. Lineage (NCBI taxonomy): Eukaryota > Metazoa > Chordata > Mammalia > Eulipotyphla > Talpidae > Talpa > Talpa europaea. The sequence goes on along the minus strand of NC_140074.1, from coordinate 112,899,783 downwards.
TTATTTTTCAGCCTGTACAGTTATATCAGATAACTTTTGACCCCCTTTGTTACAATACTAGAAATAACTTGTTCTTCCCAAGCAATTCTGATTTCCAGATAAAGAAAACCTAGCAACCCAGGTCCAGTCCTTGTCCATGACCATCATTCCATACACAGACAGGAGTGCCTCACACCAGTGATCTTCAGTAAACTCCACATTCCTCTGTCCACCTGTCTGTTTTACCTCCTGCCAAACCCACATTCCTGTGCCCCACAGCCCACTTGCCAGGCAACGAACTTCAGCTCTTTCATATTTCCAAGCTGTTTCCCAAGCTGTGATATGAGCCCCTTCCCCAGGGCATCAGGAAAGGTAGATCTGAGTCTCGGTGCTCCTACCTCCCACTAACCAGGCTCTGCATTGTAAGTTCTTTCTTTTCCCAAAAATCCTGCTGGCATAGCTTTGGCATATGTGGATTCAGTAAAGAACTCTTGATTTCTTGGCAAAAGTAGATTGAAACTAAAGAGTTGGTCCAGTACTTTTCTCCAGATTTGCTGATTTCTGTTTAGCAGTAACATAATACTAGACTATCAACAAACTAGTTTTGTGACAGAAGATGAGTCTTACAACCTCTCTGATTCTTTATTCTTTTCATCAGTAAATGGAATTAATAACGCTTGTCTCTGTACATTTCAATGTTAGCTGAAATAATAAATTCCATGAAAATATGATTAAAGAAGGTGAGGATTAAAGGAAGTTGCTTATGAGAAAAATTTGTTGAACTGATTCCAAACATTTTACAGAAACTGACTCTATTTTTCCAACAGTCCTCCAGATTGATATTTGCAAACTACATTTGACAGATGAAAAACGAAGATTTTCTTCTGGACCTGAAATGAAACCCTTATCTTTGTCTCTCTGACTCATTTCACCTTATACCATGCTGTCCTCCGTGAAAAAGTGAGGAAATTGCCAACGTACAAGTACATTCTATTATCTTCAAATTTCTTTATTGAAGGATTTATGGGAAAGACAAAAAATTTATCATTAGGTGTAAAAGAGGAAGAAAAATACATGGTCTCCAAACCCAATTCTCTCATTTCTATTTTGCTTTTAGTGATTCCTAACAATGCAAAATATTGAAAGAATGCATGATCCTTAAATGAGAAATTGGAGGAAAACTATACCTACTTATGCAATAATGTCAATAAAGAACCTCAAACAATCACAAAAGTAGTCATTTAGTGTACTTTTATTAAATTGTTAACTGACGTCTTTGTGTCATTTGCTTCTTTAAAAAAAAGACAATCAATAGTGTAACCATGTGGCAAACTGGCTTTGGGCTTTAGTTCATAAGAATCTGAGAGGAAGGGGAACTCAAGCACATTTAAAATTGTACATTTGAATTTTTATTACTTATGTTGACAATCCTTTAAACACAAAATCGTAAATCAGTAGGCAGTACTAGGGAGCCACCTGCTGGAATAACTGATGGGATTTTGTTGTCATGTGTCCATGAAATATAATTTATTTAATATTAACTCAATTATGAATTTGCCAAATTCAGGGTACATTTCCCTAAATATATGTATCTTTCACCAAACCTTTCAAATGAGACTTAGTAAAAAAAAGGAGCAGAACTCTGAAATAGGAAGAGGAATATTCAATGAACATTTATGTGTAATTGAAATGTGAAAATTCAATATCTAAGAAGTCCCAATGATATTAGTCAAATTATTGAAAGTGGATTATTTCTTCAAGAATGTTTTTATTTAATTTGTCAAGGATGTTTATCTAATGACTATCCTACCCAGATACTATTCTTAAACAATGACTTGTTTAAATGATATTTTCACTAATATTAAAGTGTATTAAAAAAAATGAAACCCTGCTGGCATTAAAGGAAAACCAGGAGATCTAATATGGGATCAAGTGATGCATGCATTTATTTTTATTTTCTAAGCTGTCTATAATTAATCTCTATTAAAACATATTGCCTGTAATTATAAAATCTGATAAATCAAAAATTTTAGCTAAAAGATGATTATATGGTATTTTTTCCAGACAGAGATACTAAAAATTCTGCACTAAATATAGCTACTAATTTTCCTGCCTTTGCTATACTGGATATATTGTGTACATGAAAGAAATGTTCTTAGATGATACCTTTACGTCGCCTAAGGGTTATCATTCTAAATATGCTCTTTGTGTATAGCACAGAAACAACATTTAAGAAGGCATAAAAGATTAATCTGAATGTGAACTATTTCTAAGACATAGCTTGAAGTTATTGTCCTTGCTGATTCCCAACTGTTAGCATGTGACCAGGGGGTACCTGGGAACCCCAAACAGTTAAAGAGTCCATGTTCTCTGAGGGGGTCTGGCCCTCCATGTGCACAAAAGCAAAAAAATGCATAATCTTGGTGTGCATGATTTTTAACAAAATTGATGGAAAGAGAGAGAAAAAAAAGGAGCATTTCAAGCAATAGTTTCTGATGAAGACTTCAAAAATAACCCATACTGCCCTCATGGGCAAATGGCCAGTCAACTATGCTCAACCTAAAGCAGGCAACTGAGACCTGAAAAGTTTTCCACAAGTTAAAGGAACCCCTTGGCAAGGACTTACAAGAGTGGGGTGAGATATGTCCCAGAGAGCTGGAACAAAAGGAGCTATTCAAAATTCAAAATGTACCACATAATCCAGGATGAGGCCACTGCCTTTGCCAGGACCAAGAACAGCTTCCCATATCTCTCATACCCAGGTGCCTTTTCTGAATATCTCTTCAAGTGTCTCTCTATGTTGCTCCTCCATGTGTCTCCCTCCCAAGTCTTTCCCTTCCTTTGTTCCACCTAAATTAATACATCTACCTCACTCCTCTCCCAGCTGCCCCCCATTCAGGATGTTTAAACATTCATGGTATATTGGAGGTGTAGCCCAAGACACTGCAATCTCAGTGTGGAGATGAGGGTGAAATTCATTCAGGACACCCTCCCCTCTCTCGGAGTTTGCTCCTCACTGTTCCTCTGATACTGTTATCATTTAAAAAAAAAAACTATCAATTTATTTATTCTTTAAAAAACAGCATGCCTTAAAAATTCATTTAAATGGAGGATTCCAGCTTATCAAGGTGATGATTGTATCTATACGTAGCATTTTCATGATGATAGAAACCTCAGATAATATGGGTGCGCCAGCATAATTCCATAGTCCCCATGTTGGGCTGACACCATTTGATAAGTCCTATACCAAATACAGTTACTTTTTAAAAACTTTCCTTCACTTACATCGGTATTTCTTCACTATAGCCCTTTAAAATATATCACTTGGGCTTCTCTGGTGGTACAAGGGGTTAAGCAACATACTATGAAGCAATTTGCAGCCCCTGCAGCATGAGTTCGATCCCCAGCTGGCCGGGAAGTAGCTCACATGGTGCAGCAGACCTCTCCTGTCTCGCCCCCTGCTCCCCTCAGCAGTGTACTTCGGTTAATCTGCCTGTTCTGTTCCCCACTCTGAATCCCCCCACCCCCCCACACCTCTGGCCTGTACCCTAGCTCTTATATGCATAAATAAACAAATCTATATACACACACACACACACACATCAATCATTTGCTTTAGTCTGTTTGATACAATAAACCTTGGAAGATGTGGTTCTTGTTAGCTTCATTCTACAGATGAGTAAATCAGAGAAATTAAATAAATCATCCCAGACCACATCTCAGTGAATGTGTATGAAGAACTTCAAGTTTCTGACAAGACCACGTAAGATCCTACTGGAATACCCAAGTCCTTCAAAAGAGCAAAATAATTTTTTGTGTGTTCCTATTGCATATACCATTTTCCTTGTGCATATACATGTTTTATTTAAAGTATCTCTTCTATTTCTTCCAAAGTCTAAATTTCTCCTTTTTCTTTTAAAGCATTCTCAAAAATCAGTATAAAACCTTATATTCATAGAAGATGCCAAAAACAGTGCTAACTGAATAAATGTTTGTTGAAGAAAATTCTATTTTACATAAATAGCATCATTGGAATTCTATATTTTGTTTATATTTCATGGATTATAATAGTTTACAATGAAAGAGAAAATGATGTTCATTGAAGCCCTACTATATGTCAGGTCCTATGAAAGTACCTTCAGCTTAAGCCTGAAAGGGTTACATCATACCCATATTATAGACAAACAGAAAAACAAAGTGGTTAATTAACTTTCTCAGGGTTTCTTCAAATTACCCCAAATGCTTTCTCAGCATTTTCTCATCTGCTTTGATAGCCCCATTCACTTTCATAGACTCAGTATCAGGTACCTCTGTGCAAGTGAGTACCATATTTACATCTCTCTCTTAAAAATATCTCAACTCTAAATAGTATTTGCAACTGTGTGGATATTCTAGAGAAATAATTATTTGAATAAATGTCAGGTACTGTATTTGGTTCTGAAAATCTACATTGAATCTAGGAGTCTAATTTTGCTTCCAGAGACTCTCAGACTAATAAGGAATTGAACAATATGTACTGTTATTAATCCATGGGCAAACAAGGTTTGATGACAGAGTAATCAGGATAGGATTCCCTGAAAAGTTAGAAATTAAGATGCAGGGCCTCCCCGGTGGCGCAGTGGTTGAGCACTGGGCTGCGAAGCTGCCCACAGCCTCTACGGTGCCGGTTTGATCCTCCGCTGCCAGCGAGAGTCCCACATGGCACGCAGATCTCTGCTGCCGCCCGCTGCTCCCCTCAGCAGTGTACTTCGTCAGTCTGACTGTTCTGCTCCCTTCTCTGGCTCTGGTGAATTCTCTCACCCTCCCGTGCTTCTGACTGTACCCAGTGCTTGTATAAATAAATAAATAAATAAATAAATAAATCTTTAAAAAAAAAAAAAAGGAAAGAAATTAAGATGCAAAAGTATCAACCATGCAAAGATTCAGCATCAAAGTGGGGAGCAAAGAATGCATTTGAAAGTGTTCATGCAGGAAACACTAGTGAAAGTCTGAAAAATCAAAAGTTTATATGACTAAACATACTTGGAAGCTCTTAAAGGATTTCAAGTAGGGCATTAAAATACTCCATTTTCTGATTTAAAAATATTATTTTGACAGCTATGTGAGGAAGAAGTCAGAACTGGGCAAGAGTAGTAGTAAGAAGGACTAAGAAGCTTTTTCAGGAGTCCACGCAAGAGATAAGTGTGCTGGAGAATTAGGGGCTAGAAGTCAGATGGAGAAAAGTAGAGGTATTGCAAACATGTTTTGGTTGCAGAAAAAGCAAATGGACATATATTTAAGCTTTAGTTTAAATAACTAATGAGATGGCAAAAGATTTTTTTTTTTTCTTTAGGTTCATTCTGGGAACAGTTTGATAAGAACATATCTAAGCAATATTAGGGATATTGGTAAAAGAGTAGAAATTAGGTACAAGGTAAAATTAAGAGGAAGGGTTGGAACATGATACATTGAAGAGAAATGAGAGGAATTATAGCAGATCATACACTGCTTCTCAAAACATGTCCTGACTTTCTTGTCTAAATCTTTAACTATCCCATGTGCTCACTCAATTCTGTATAAACTTCAAATTCCATTTGAGATTTTCATGAAAGAAAAAAATTATGTGTTTTAATTGTTACAGGCCCAGGCCCAGAGTGGATCTTTTGACCTCTATGGAAAGAATTCACCAGAAAGCACTAAGTGTAGTTGAACCAGGCAAGGCTTTATTAGAGACTCATGCATGAAGGAACCAGTACTGAAAAGGAGAAGCAGCCTGGCTCTCCATAGGGGGTTAGGAGGAGATATTTAAAGGGCAGTTCCACCAGCTGAAGCTAATGACAGAAATATCATAGCTTATTCTGGGTTGGGCTATAACCCAGACATATGCAAATGGGTTACACTCAATCGATGCATATAGGATTTCATACTTTTCCCTCCAGAAAAATGTGAGATAATCATTAGTCAGGATCTAATGCTTTATGTCTCATAGGATGCTTCATGATCAGTGTGATGGGCCAAACTGTTTGGGCAGGGCTTACCAATCCATGATTCAGTCTACCTATTCGAACAAGACTTGGGGCAACTCATCCTACCAACTTGCAATTTATTTTTCCTAGCCTGTGTCATCTGCTCACCCTAAATGTCCATAAACTGTGTTTGTGCTTCTATCCCAGAGCTCTTATTCCACTTACCCTGTAAGATCATGAAGGACAGGGCCATTCTTACTCATCTTGGAATCCACAACAGCAACAGCATCCCAGTAAACATTTATTCAATGCAAGTGAATTAAGTGCATGTTTTATAAGAAAAAATATTCTAAATATGTGTTTTGCTTAATAAGGAACTTTGTATTTTGTTAGTAAAAGAAAGCATAAAGATAAGATTCTGCTGGGCTACAAAGGAAATCATATGCTGGGCTCTTCTAGGGTGATAAACAATTAAACAAGCATCCACCTAAAATCACATCTACTATCAGTTTATTTGCCTTCATTTATTTTTACTATCAGTATTTTGCCTTTATTTTCCACCTGAATACTAAGAGGAAAAACCAAAAAGAAATTCAGTAATAGCAGGTGTACTCTTGTCTACTAGGGAAAGACCCCATGTGACTGAAGAGCTCACCCACATGGTTTCAGACACCAACTTAAATAGCTTAGCTAAAACAGTAAGACCTTACAGGGATGGGAAGGGATAAAGATGGTCAATTATGGAGGTTACTGGGGAAGTCCCAGTAGACAAATGTACACAGATTTTAATTCTGCCTTCTCCATTGAAAAGAGATCTGGAAATTAGGAGTTACTGGGAGAGGCCCTTGAGATATTTACATGTAAAAACTTTTTCTAAATGCAACCTCTACCCAGCCCTCAAAACACCTCCCATGAAATCAACCTTCTGCCCAAGACATGTTTTGGGGTGGCAATTTTTGCTTCCCTATAATTTCATAAGAGCAATTGGTATTTATATTTGGAATCTTTCTGGAATACCTCCAATGCTACTGCAGTCTCTCATTTTCCACTTCTGCTGTAACAGAATCAATCTCTCTCACAAATTCTCCATCCAATAATACAGGGATAGCAAACTATCACCCAGGCCTCAGGCCAAAGTCAGCACATGTGGGGCCAAATCTGTTCATATCCATTTTGTTGTAGCCTTAGCACTACAATGATAAAGTTCAATCATTGCAACATGAACTTCACGACCTTTCCAGGTGACTTATGCTGACATTTAAACTAGTGGAATGCTTTATTGACCTCTTCTTCAGGTTATTTCTAGGGACAGTTGGTAAGACTATACGTAAGCAATGATAGGCATATTGAAGCCTTACTATTTAGCTTACTTTTATAAAAAATTGACAAGGGGACTTGGATAAGAGTTGAACAGTGTGAAGAGGGAATGGAATCCAGAACAAGAACTTGCAGGATCAATACAGGATACAAAACAAAGAATTGCTTGGATCAATACAAGCTAGTGAAGTCAGTTTATTTGCCTTAAGGCTCTTACTTCTCTACTCAAATGTTCTCAACCCTAAGGCCAATTCTCCAATTCTCTTCTCCCAATTCACTCTAAAAAGCTATTCACAAACTCAGCTCATGCTGCCTAACCCACAAAGTTCTTTTTAATTTATCCACAAAACTAGGCATGCTAGCACATACTTGGCTTCCTGGAGGACATTTTATAACACATATTCAACACATATTTATCGCACCACTAGGTTATAAACTCTATGAAGGCAGATATTGTCCTACAATTGAACTTCTTTGACTGAAATGAATTCTTGTTAAGATATTAATCCACCAAAATTGCCTGGCAAGAATTTAGAATTTATAGACTTCGAGAGACTGAATATATAAATGGACAGTGGCCTGACCACATATAATAAAACTCTGACCCACAAGTTCTATAGCAATCAGTCTAGAAAACTAAATCACAATCTGTAGCAGTTGGTCCAAAACAGTCAGAAGCAGGACAATAAAAACTAGCTTCTCTAATTCCTCCCATGCTTCTAATGCAGAAACAACTAAGACAGATATGCTCTCCAATCCAATCACATAGCATGCTGTGTTTCCAGTTAACCTGACTCTAACTTCCCATGCCAGCAACCTCCAATTAAAACATTCTGAAAGTCTTTTTTTTTTTTTCCACAACAAAACTTTTCCTTTCCTTTTTCTGTCTTGGAGTCTTCCAAACGTAAGTGATGGTAGCTGACTTATTGCTAACTTAATGTTAACCTAAAATAGTCTATGCTGTTATTGACTCAGTGTGGAAATACTAGGCTGAGGGCTGACAGGCACTAGTTTCAAGATAGTGTGCCTTTAAGACTAGCTGAAGACTTAAACAGAACAGGCGACTTCAAAATTCAGAGGTTGTATCACTATAACAAGTTACAGTCCCAGAAGCAGCGTTTTAATCTGCCTCCAGGCTCTCCTCAACAGTATATTTACTTTCTTGACAACCCCTGCAGGTTTAGACTCCTGGTTCTGCCCAAGGACACTCATTCTCATGCACAACAATGCTCAGATTTTTCACATCTTGCACTTTGATTCTGTGTCTGACAGTGGTCTAACTCCAACTTTGATTCATGCCATGGACAAGTGATTCTCTAAAGTCCTTCTGTTGCTAACCTGGGGCTCAAACTCTGATACTGGGCTATTTTCTCCAGCCTCAGCATGACTGGTCTTTGTGATGCTGCCATATTCTGAGGACTGAAACAGGACAAGGATCAGCACATATAGAGTTATCAAAACCAGAGCAAGAATATAAGGTTGGATCACAAAATTGAATTTGGACAGACCAGCAACAGCAGAATTCAAATGCCCAGAAAATACAAAAGAAGTTGTTCCGTGCCCAGTCACACAGAACAAGCTGCTGGACTACTTGAGCCCTTGGCTGGCCCAGCTTCACACAATTAACAACCTCATAACAACAACCCAAGAGCCCATCGAGGAATAGAGACTGTAACTAAGAGAGAGCTGTTATAGTTAACCAAATTGTGAAACATAAGCCAGCATTCTATTTGAGATAATATAAAAATATCAAAATTTTTGTTCTGCTGTAACATATCTCATGAAAAGATCATTACTACTGTCATGTTTGTGGTATGTGTGGTCTCAATCCACCAATCATTTAAATCATGCCTTACCTATGCATGAACAGGTCAAGAATGCCTAACCAGTTGAGTAGCAGAACGAGAACAGGAGAAGTAAAAATGTCAGCCAAAAAGTTAGATGTGTGGTGTTTAGACAGGGGCCAATAAGTCTTAGCAGTCATTCCTAAAAGGTGTCTGGATAAAGTCATATTAAATTAAACAGCAGGTTTAAAATGCCAGTATTTCCATTTTCCCAAGTTTTGTTTAATTAAGTTTATGTTATATTCAGCAATGTATATGGCGGGAAGGGCAGATGAGTGTTTCAGAAGTATATGGGGTAGGAGAAGATAGTAGGCTTCTTATGTAATATCAACATAATATCAAAATATAGATACTTTGATCTTGAAAACACTATTTACTCTATTGCTATGTAGCTTCTAAACTAGCCAGAAGCAATTATAATAAACAAGTAACACATTCTTAATCTTTAAGAATTCAAGCATATATTGTAAGCTGTGCATAGTAATACAAGTCCATGAGCCACCAGTTGTGGAGCTATTAGATGCCTTTAAAAAAAAGATAGTGCAGTGGGTGTGTGTGTGTTTGAGGTAATATTGACTTACAACATGAATGTGATTCAGAGGTACAAGTTCACACCTCCTCAGATGCATGTCCTCACACCATACCCACCACACCAAGGCACCCAAAGTCCAAAAGTTCTCCACCATAGTCTATTATACCCTCCCCCCCCCACTGAACTTGTACCCTAGATTCTACAGTCAGTTTTCTACAGTTTGTATTGGTTTGGTTTTACCTGACCCTTTCTTTTGCTTCTCTACATTCTACATAAGTGAAATGATCAGGTTTTTGCCTTTCTTCTTCTGACTAATTTTATTTAGCTTTATCTCCTTTAGTTCCATCCATGTTACTGCAAATGACAGGAGGTCACCTTTTTTTATAGATGACCAGTATTCCATTCTATAATAGGCACATATTACTAATCTACTTCTTTGTCCTTAGACACATAGTTTGTTCCATAATTTGCCTATTGTGAATAGTTGACAATGAATTAGAAGTGTTTATTTCCTTTGAATTGGTATGTTTTAATTCTTTGGGTAGATACTTAGGAGTGGAATTGCTAGATCAATGATAGATCTATTTATATATTTTAAGACCTTTCTACTTTCCCACTAACAGCTGAGAGGGTTCCTTTTTCTTGACATCTTTCCAGCACTTCTTTATTGCAGTTAAGATTTGGTGCCGGTTAACTCCTTCAGCTTTTGTTTAGAGGTATCTTTATTTCTTCCTCATATGTGAAAAATCATGCAGGATATAATATGCTTGGAGAATAATTTTTATCATTAAGAATTTCGACTATATCATTCCATTCTCTTCTTGCCCATAGTGACAATTAGCTCATCTTAGAGATGGGAAGGATGTCATGGAGAAAGTGAAGTGGATGTATGGAACAATGAATTTAATTAATGAAACAGTAATTTCTTATAGTCAAAGTTTATAATGCTTTGTCTTTTACAAAATGGACTCTCAACTTTCTAGGGCACATATATGCCCACATAGAGACATAAAAGGTTGCCATTAATTATTATACTTGTCATTTTAAATGCTTCTGAAAGATAATTGCTACTCTATAGGCCCTAACATGGGTTTTTACAACTAAGGAAGTAACCCTAGTTTCTAGTACAAAAAAATTTGGGGAACTGATGTCAGTAAAAAAACAAAATGATGATGTTATTCTATATTCTGTACTCTTTGTGTATGACACATTCTTTTGGCTCACTGGCTCCCTGTTAGACAAAAAGCCTGTCTACACAGACTGTAGACCCATGATCCCCATGGCTGTAGCAAAGCCCTTTCTGGTCTTGCTTTCCAAAGCTATGCCTTAACTGAATTCACTACCATTACCTTGCTTTACTACATGGACAAGGGAGTTATTTTCCAACACATCAACACAGACTCTGGTTCCTGTTACATGAGCACATTCCAGTTCTACAAACACTGTAACACTAATACTACAAAACAGGTCGGAGATGCTGCCATCAGGGTAATAGATCAGCTTAACAGATCACCTGAGCAGCAGAGCTCTAGCTTCTGACTTCCTTTTCCTGACTACATGCTGGAGGCCTGGTCCTGGGCCAATGACAACTGTGCATCAATTACTAAGAGAGAGCAAGACCTTTCGGGTAAGCCTAATGATCTAAGACATGCTTGGCTGGGACTCATTCACTTGATGTATGGCAACTTCTTTTTGTTAAAAATAACACATCTCCATTTGTTGAAACAGGTGACTGGGGTGATTATTTTGCTTTCAGAAAAAAAACACAAAGAAGAAAGAGAATCAAATGTTATGTTTAAAATCAGAGGGCTAGACCACACAGCAAGGCAGCATTTAGAAGGAAGATGGAAGTGCAGGCTATGATTCTGAATAGCAGTCATGCAGAGACACAAATATGAATAAACAGAAGTTAGCATGGATGATATAACCTTGTTGCAAAGATTAATAAATCAAGATTGAGAATAATTCAATAATTTGCACCAATCTATACAACTTGAAGAGATATAATTGATACTTGAATATAGAAGATTTGGCAACAAATTCTAGGCTCCTTTAAATTGTGTTTATTCAGCAAATCTGCTGTATTTCATTTATTTTTAATTTTTAAGCCATAAACTTGATTTATTCAAAAGAACAGAAGAAAACGGGCAGAGTGTGTCCATGATGACAGTTGTGCACATCTTATTTCCTTCCTGTCCCACTGACCTATTTAAGCTGCAAAAGGTGTACCCCACACAGTTCCACTGGAAAAGGAAAGAATGGGAGAATGCAAGGTATTATGGGTTCTGTAGTTTACTCATCTGCACCTATGTGGGACTCCTTACACTCCTGATATCATTTAAATAATGTTCCGAATATTAATGCTGACAATCCCCCCTTCCTGATCAGGATCTTTTTCTGAAAGCATCACTGATCAATAAACAGTTAGGTGTACCCCAGAATCAGTGACCTCTTGTCCTTCAATACCAGGAAGAACTCCTCAGATGTTATATCCAAAGTGCATGTCTTTCTGAAGTCATAAGCCGTGGAGATCATTTGACTGAAAGTAAGGAAACCACAATAACCCAAAGTCATGAGCCACTCAAAAATCACATCTACTATCAGTGTAAATGTTGCAGCTTTGTCTTTAGCTAGGGTACAGGCCTGCATGAGTGCATAAAATTCAGCATGCTGGGCTGCAGCTGTCAGAGGCAAAGATACCACTTCCATTACATAAAGAGCATGGATATTTAATCTCCAGCACAATATTATTCATTTTTACCTTTCATGTATGAAAAATAAGTATGAACCATATGACATCTGCATTCTCCAAAAGAGTCTCTTTGCAGATCCTCATGAGGGGCCAAGAGATGATCCATCAGTGTCAGGAAGTTGTAAGGAAGAGTTGCTGGTTTAAGTTTATTAAAATATGAAGACATTATATGGGGAAACAGCAGCCAAAGAATTTAATAGCGAATGAGGTAACTGACTAAAATATGTTGCGTGTGATAAGAAATTAATATGGCTTCTTCGACCTGAGATACAAAAAAAATTAAGGAGGATTCCAACAAGATTTTTCTCAGTGACCTTTACCCAAAACAGAACTAGCTGCAATAGCTCTGAGGCATGGAGGATCTCCTTGAGCTACAGAATCCAGTTGTGGGCTATGTTACCTATGAGTTGATGATGGCCCCCATGTTTCTGAGCAAGCACTCCCAAGAATATCCCCTTCTTTTTCATATACAAAAAGAAAGAAGAGATTCTAATAATTGGCATGTCAAAGAGAAGGTGGTTTCAATGTATGATGAAACTTTAAGTATTTAATGGCCATGTTGTTATATACTTCCCATCTTTGGGTTTTTTAATAGAAAGTGCATATAGAAGTTTGTTTTTCAAGAGAGAGAACTTGGAATTCAATTTCACCAATACCCAGCTAGTCTGAGAAAACCTCACAGTTGTTGTTTAGTTTTGAGCTTTGGCAAGGTCAGGATGCCTTGAAGACTATCCAGATCTAGGTTTAGTCCTTGCTCTGATATAAAACATCCTAAACACTGAACTTGGGTCTGAACAAACTAGAACTTCTCTTTGGTGACCTTGTGTCCTTTTAAGGAGAAGAGCTTTAACAAGTGGATACTGCCTTCCTGTGAAGAGGCTTTTGGGAGCAAGCAAAGAAGCAGATTATCCACATTCTGCAAGAAGGTCGAACCTTTCTGAAACTGCATGTCTTCCAAATCAGCGTTCAGAATTTGTGAAAAAATAAGCAATACTTTCAGTGAAACCCTGAGGCATTCCTGTCCAGGTGAATTGTCTTCCTTCCAGATGAAGATAAATACTGACTACCTTCATCAACTGAGATGTTGAAAAAACCACTGTGTTGTAATATCTCTTTCTCTACTTGTTCTTTCCTATCATCATTGTTCAAATTGTGTGCATCTTTAAATTCAAGCAAAACAAAATATAACTACTCAATAGCGCTCCACCCCTCTTCAGCTTCTGAACTTTTCCCTCCCCAACCAAACTTTCAAAAAGAATTGTCTGTCATGAACATCACTTCTCTCTCCTCAAAGCATTTCCAACTGTTCCCATCAAGGTCACTAACATCCTCTTCCTGCTAAATTCAATGACTTGTGAATACCTACTCATCCTTTAGTGTTCAGATTAAATAGCACTTCCTCCCAGAAATCTTCCTTAGCTCCTTACATCAAAATCAGAGATTCTCTACCTTGGTACTACTGACATTTTGGGTTGGGTAATTTTCTGATGTAGGGATCTGTCCTGTGTGTTGTAGGATGTTTTATCAGTATCTCTGATCTCTACCGAATAGATGTCAATAGCACCCCTACTCACTTTTCACCCCCAATTGTGAATAATAAAATATACCTCTATATTTGCCATTTACCTTAAAGAGGCAAAAATCACCCCTGCCTGAGAACTACTGAAATCAGATAAACAATGGAAACATTCTGCGGACTTAGTTTTACCTGCATAGATTTTTATTTTTGCTATTGCTATGATTATATGTTAAGGTGTTTGTGCAGAACAATAGCTAAAAATCATAGCATTCGAATTAGAACACAGAATCAGGAAAGTAGTTAAAGACCGATCTTACATACATTCCTTTTCTTATCAATGCCTTCTTGATTTGCCTTTAAAAAACAAGCATATATGTGGTAATGTTTTATATCATTAAGTAAATACCTCAACAATAAACTCCAATTGACCCATTTCCAAATTCTGTCAATTATTTCAGAATTTTTTCTTGTTCCAAGTCCCCTTTGATATTGACTCTGTACCCCCCAGAGGGAATAGTTCATAGTAATAGTCACTAGAATCACAAGCCGTTGGGACTAACTGAATCACAATTTTACAGGTGAGGAAATTTATACACAGGGATATAGGGTGGCATGTTAAAGTCAGTGATAATCTTTGAAGAACCAAACTAGGGAAAAAAGTGTTTCGTAGCTTTTCAATTAAGATTTATTATCATTAAATAAGTTCCATGGTTGACTACCTACTATGACCCTGTTCACTGAGCCTCACACTCCTGCATGGTCTCATTTCATCTACAACCACCTTATCATTTTCCTTACAATTTTATAAACATAACAGCATGGAGTCTATCTGACAGAGCCAGGTATACTTGATCCCAATGCCTACTGTTTCCATGATTGTACATTACCTCTGCTAGACGCCACTGTTAAAGATCTTTTTATTTTTCAATTCTGCCACATTTGGCACAATTTGAGAAAAGTAATAGCTACTCCATATCTAGGAAGTAATTTAATGTAATTCCAACTGAGATCTTAGATTTCTCAGATCTTAAGATTTCCATTGTGGTGATAAAAGGGTACAACGATCAACGTATAAACCCAAAGGGCATCAATGTGATTGAAAAAAGTACTAGAAAAGGGGGGGAGACAGATTTATGAGATTCATATCATTTCCTGCATAATGCTGAGACAAAGACTGATGTGTCAATACTCATCATAGTCAGGTAACTCATAGTTTTTAAATGAGTTGGACTGGCTTTGTGATGCAGGATCTGTATAGAATGCATGATCACAGCACCAGTTACTTTATAAGATGACATGTTTTTAAGTTTGGTTTAATTTGGTTTGGTTTAAACATCACTTGGGTACATTAGAAAATAACCCCTGTGAAAAGTCAAGTATACTAATTTCAGCATCCCCAATTTAAACCACATGGGTTTAAAATGTTTTAGTATAATAAAAATGTGTAAATATAACCTATTTTGTAATATATACATTCTAAATTTAAAAAATGACCTAGGACTAACATTCCTCATTGTCACTTTCTGATTAGGTCGGAGAAAAATTACAGGAATTACTGAATGCATGCATAAAATGACACAATTCTTCTGCTTTCCCAGTATCGCACACACTATGTGTGGCTTCCTGCCCTCCCACTCTGCTGGTTTTCTTCTACACCACTAAGTGTTTCTTGTACCCATGTCCCTTTTCATTTCACTCCAAGCAGTAATCTGTGCTGTAAGTGAGAACAAGGGAACTTTGGGAGATTTTTTTCCTGATCTAAGCAGAGTATGTATCTCCTTTAGCAGAAAGAAGCAGACTAAGCGGTGTTATGCAATTATCACCCTCTTGGGAGTCCTCATATTTTATAGTTCAACAAATTATAATTCAACTAACCCGTAATCTACTCTCATCTGGATTTAATTCTACCTTTGATTATAGAAGTACTATCAGTGTTCACTGATACTCAGAACATCTAACAACTGTGAATGTGTAGATGCTAATTAGGGGTCCCCAAGAAAAATGGTGCAGCCATGCCCAGCTACCTGTCGACTGTCAGTTCTTCATTTAAGTTAAATAGGATCTCATTCTAGCCTGATAGGTTCACCAGGTGAAGAGGCATCACTTTTCCAGGAAAGTGCTCATTATTTCTTATGCAAATCATATCAAGTATCTCAGAATTTAGTCTTGCAATGCCTTTTAGTAATAGTGAACTCAATCCAGATTCTAAGCTATTAAACCACCAACAATCATCTCCTATCACAGATGGAGCACCTTTAGCTTCTAAAAGATGTGACTTCAGTATCTTGCTTCTCTTTATCCAGAGAGAGACACAGGACACAGACACAAGAGTCATCGAGTCATCGCCAACTAACCAAGGCTAACAATACATAACAGCAGGGATCATTTCAATGCATGAAGGGAACTAATTACATGAACCCCTAAGAGCAGACATTTATTACACTTGCTAAATTCCTGTAAGAGGAGCTTAAGGCAGGAAGGATCTTTCATCTTTGTTTACAAAGCAGGTAGGTAGAAAGCCAATTAGACTAACATGCCTATGTTTATGATGTGTTATTTGGATTATCTTTAGTGACTGAGTATCTTGTTTTTACAGTCAATCACACAGAAATTTACCTAAGGCTGATCATTGCTCCCAGACATTTTTACGTTTGAAAAAAAGAACCATTAATAAACCAAGTCAGCCATTCATGGGCTTCTAAAAGAGAGCAGAGATATTATTCTGAATATCTAATATAAGCATATATTGTAACAGGCTTTCATCGCTTTTGGTTAATTTAATTATTAAAAGGTATAATATAGTAGTTAATAGAATGAACTTAGAATTCAGGGATAACTAAAATCAACTCTTGGCTCTCAATTACCTACACTGCAATTAGGATAACATATCCTCTCAGATTCTCAGTTTCCTAGATGTTAAATATAAGTTATGAATACTAACTACTTTGTAGGGTAGCTGCAAGGTTCAACAAGATGTACTTAAAGTGCTAAGACTATGCCTGATGTAAGCACTCAAAAAATGGTAGCTATTATTATTTTCTCCATTATTATTACAATAGCATCTTATGGTTGGTAGTCTATTTTACAGATGAGAAAACAGAGACTTGTGGAGGTTAACAACTCCCAAAGCCATGTTGTTAGTAAATCATGCAATAAATAATTGCACCACCACCATTCTTGTGTGGTTTGCAAACTTCCTGAAGCTGTGATTTGCAAAGAGAAGTCAAAATATTTTGTAGGACCACAATTTTTCCTTTACTCCTCATACCCATAAGCAAAGCAACCAACTTGAAGGACAGAGCTCATATGAATGTGTGAGTTCTGTGATGTGTATTTATAAAATCCACATTTCTTCATGGATAAAATTCCTATTGATTTTGTTCTGTTGTGCATCTTTCCAGAGCTGCTTGATTTTTTTCCTTTCAGAACCAACTGGCAAAATGTTCTGGAAATAAGATGTTTCTTAGCAACATTTTGTTTGTATAGATAAAAACATAACCTTTACTGCCACCTACCAGAGAAGAAAAAAACCTCAGCATTTAAATGATATATACTTATTGGAGTTCTTGATTTTGGTTTATAGATAGTCCTGTGTGTTTTTCTTTCTTTCAGGAAGGAGTGTCCTTCACATGAGCAGTTCTTTCTCAGGGCCATATATAATTCTATAGCATCTTTTCCTGAGTCCCCACAACTGTGTTCCTTGCACAAGTGTGTACCCACAAGCTCACGAGGGTATGCATTCTCTTATGTCCTCAAAGAATCGCATGCTTGGTGGGTTTTTTCTCTGTTAATATTTACTCTTTCCCTAAAGAAACTACATTGTACTCAGAAAGCTGCTCAGGAAAACTGACCAAAAGATAAGGAAGTCTTGAGAACTATGGGTCTTCTCTATATCTCCATTCAAGAACACAAGTGTTGGCTGCATATGATCAAATCCCTCAGAGGCCTCTGCTCCCTGAACCAATCCAAATGAGTCACTCACAGGTGAAAACTTGAACTAGGGGAAAGTGTAACCTCAGAGAACAGCACTGTGACCACAGAGGTATTTGAGATGGTTCAAAGTATTTATTTTTCACAGAATTTTCTCTTAAGCTGTGGCTTCTGTATTAGGGTGCTCCAGAGAAATAAAAAGAGAGAGTGAGAGAGCAAGAGTGAGAATAAGGAATTGGCAATTGTGGGGCACATCTATAGGCCAGGCCAGGTGACTACAGACTCAGGAAAGAGCTAGTCTTGAGTCCAAAGGTGATCTGGAAGTAAAAGTTCTTCTTTGGGGAACCTCAATCTTTTTTCCTAAAGTCTTCATCAGATTAGAGGTCCAATTACACATACAGGGGAATATGCTTTACTCAAAGTCTACTGATTTAAATGTTTATCACATCTGAAAATTTAATATCACAGCCAAATCTAGACTGGTGTCTGAGCAACTAGGCAACATGGCCTAACCAAATTCACACAAAATTAAAATATCACAGCTTCCCAGTCAGCACCAATGCTCTTCCCTCATTGTCATGTGGAAGTAGTACAACCTTAGAGAGAGGACAAAGTTCCAACCTGAGTTATTCTGGGTGACTATAATCATCTGAGCCATCAGTCAGCCAGGGGACACTATGGAATATCCTATAATGATAGGATTATACAATAATCCTAGCACTTTTTTTCAATATCAGTAAACTAACTCAACTGTTAGGCATTGAGAAAAATATGGTAGCTACCACAGAGGAAGGAGTTGGGGTAGCAGAGTGGGTGGGAGAAATGAGTAGAGGGGACAATTTGATAGTGGTGAATGGTACTAGAACATGGGTGCTAGGGTTGGTGTATGCAAGCATTTATGGAAATGTGAAGCTATATTCCTAAATATTATACACTATAATAAACAAATGGTCTATCTATCTAAAGATGTATTTATTTATTTATGCATAAAAGAGCTGGGGTATAGTTCAGAGGTGAGGTGGGTTATAGAATTCACCAGAGACAAAGTAGGCAGCAAAACAGGTGGGTCTACTGAAGTACATTGCTATGGGGAGCAGTGTGTCAAACAGGAGAGGACTGCTGTGCCACATGTGGGTTAGCTCCCTGGGCTGGGATAGAACTCAGGCTGTAGAGGTGATAGCTCTGAGACTTACCCCAGACCACCAGGGTGGCCCAATAAATGTATTTTTAATATCTTATTTTTTTCATTTTCTGATAATAAATTCACATGCAGTTAGAAGAAATACCACCGAGAAATTTCATGTACCTTTACTCAGTTTCCCCTAATGGTAACATCTTGCAAAACTATAGTAACAGTCATAACCAGGACATTAACTTTGACATAGTGAAGATACAGAACATTTCCATCACCACAATGATGGCCCAGTTCTCACTTCTATAGTCATATTCACTTCCCTCCTGTCCCTACTCCCTACTGAAATACTGGCAAACACTCTGCTCTTCTCTATTTCTATGATTTGGTCATTTCAGGAATATTATATAAGTGGAATCATGTTATATAGCCTCTTGGGATTTTTTTTTTTCCATGTAGCGTACTTCTCTGAAGATTCATGCAATTGTTGTATGCACCAATAGTTTCTTCCTTTTTATTTCTGAGTAATATTCCATGGTATAATTTAACTATTCACTCATTGAAAGACATTTTGTTTCCAAGTCTGGCAGTTACAAATAAAACCGAGGAAAGATTTGTATACAGGTTTTGTGGAGAAATTGATTTTAATTTCCCTGGGAAAAATCACAAGGAGCACCATGGCTGGATCACACAACAGCTCTATATTTATAGCTTTCTAAGAAACAGTCAAACTGTTTTCCAGAGTTTCCACCATTTTCATTCTCTCTAGCAATGCAATATCCAATTTTTCTACATCCTTGACAATATTTGGAGTAGTCACTATTCTCTATTTTATCCACCTTTGTGGGTAAAGTTATATTTCATTGTGGTTTTCATTGTTCTTAGTGACTAATGATGCTGAACATTTTTTCTTGTGCTTACTTGACATCTCTGCATCTTCTTTCAAAGGTCTCCTCAAATCTTTTACCTTTTTGTAGTTGGATTGTCTGATTTTTTTAACTATTGAGTTTTGTGAGTTCTTTAGGTATTCTAGATACTAATTCTTCATTGGTTTTGTGGTTTGTAGATACCTTGCTCCCATTTTCAATCTTATCTCTTATCCTCATTACAGGGTCATTCTCAGATCAAAAGTTCTTGTTTTATCTTCACAAAGTTCAATTTATCATTTTTATGAATACATACTTTTTAAGTCTAAAATTTTTTTACATAACCATAGAGCCCCAAGACTTCCCTTATTTGTTAAAAGTTTTACAGCTTTACTTTTACATTTAACCCTGTGATCTATTTTTTATGTTATGAAATTTAAGTAAGTTTTTTTGCTTATTTGTCTTATTTTGTTTTGTCTCTAGATGTCTAGTTGCTCCAGTATTATTTGTTGAAAAGCTTTCTTTTCTTCATGAAGTTATTTTCCCCCTTTATCAAATATCTGCAGAATATTTCTATTTTATTGATCTATGTGTCTATTCCTCCACCAATACCAATCTTAATTATTTCAGCTACCAAATAAGTTATAAAATCTGATAGTGATTATTTCCACGTTATCTTTCTTTTTCAAAATAAAGTTACTATCCTAGATCCTTTGCATATCCATATGCCCACTCTTGTCTATACTTACAACATTTCCTGCTGTGATTTTAATAGCCATCACCCTGGACCTTCATATCAATTTGGAGAGAAATGATATATTCAGTGTGGTAACTCTTTTATTCCATGAACCCTGTTTGTCTTTCCATTCATTTAGATTTTTTACTTTTCTGATCATCATTTTGTATTTTTTATTAAACAAGTTTTGCTAGATTTATATCTGGAAATTTTCTTCAAAAAACATGGAATAGAATTTTATTTTTAGTATTTTAATCATCCTTGTGTCTATAAATTCAGTGTTTATTGATTGAACTTTTGTTAAAAATTTTTAAAAAACATGTTTGTGATTTAGAAATACCTTCTAAATGAAAGGTGTCAAAATTGTTGATATCTCTGATTAATTAATTTAATCAAATTAATTTACCTGGTTTTGGCAAGGTCCATCCCTATTCATTGTTTCTCATCAGAAGGTACCTTTTAGCACCTTTAGTGGAGTCCAGAGTCTTGTAGATGCAGTTTTCTGAAGCCCACTTACATGCACAGCAAGACTTCAGTACTTTTCAAGTCTCCTGATTATGTCATCTTGTACTAGGACTGAATTCTGAAGGGAAGTGTGGGTGTGGATGCAGTGCTTTTGATACCAAAAGTATACATGACAGTTAAAAATGAGAATCCGACATCAGGGCTCCTGCTGGAATTAATTTGCAGCTCACAGTGTAAAGTATTGACATGCAATGGCCATGTGGCAGCACTAATATTTCATAGAGACCAAACAATGTATAGATAATGTGGTTTGTTTCCAAATGAAATCTGTGCATTACAAATGACTTTTTTTCTGATTAATGACATAATTTAAAAAACGTAAGAATTTAAATTCGGAGGTGCAGTCTTCCCTTGGAAGGTTAAGGTGAAGGAAGAAAGCAATTCAAAAGACTGAGAATGGATTGTGGTTTGTTGTGCAGTCTCTAACAAGTAAATGTGTGAAACCTACGGCAAGACACTTAAACCTTATAAGTCTCAGTTCCCCAGCCTGAGAGATCAAGATACATCGAGTAAGCTGAAACACTGAAGTTGACTAATAAAACTGAAATATTATGGGAAGGAAAGAAGACTAAGGTCAGAATTCTTCTACTCAAGCTCCTCCAGGTAAAGTGGACAACTTTTCCTGGTTTTTCCAGTACTTTCTCAGTTTTAATAATCAAAGTCTCACAAACCAGGGAACCCCATGCTCTTAGTTTTAAAACTGAAGCCCCATGTTTCAGCATCCCTGTCAGCACCCCCAGAAACAGAACCTACCTCCAGTTCTCCCTCTTATTAACTTGGGATTTTAAGTGAAACCTATCACTTGTCCAATCTAGCTCTTCTAGGGCAGAAAGTAACTGATCTGCCGCTCACAGGGTCACTGAAAGGAATAATTATAACATAAATGGAATACTTGGCTGATAGAAGATTATACAAATGTACAGGTTTGGTAGTATCATACCTAATGGGCATCCCATGTTAACAATATTGGATTGTTAAACTCAGCTGGATTATATAGCAAAGAAATGGTCATAAAATGATGAAAAGCTTTGCCCAATTGCTCATCACTTTTCAACCAGAACAAAATTTTTGTCTTCCTCTAGTAGAGAATCCCTTAGCTAAACTCCAAGTATCACCTACCCCCAAATTACTGTTAAATTCTATTTACCCTCTAATCCCCAAATTCTATTCATCCAACATCACTTGATGTATTTCTGGCAAATAGCACAATTCAAGTGTACAAGCATAGGGGGCAGATTTGAATAATTGCATGTTTATGCTCAAGAAGAATATAATAAAATGTTTACACATACAGTTCCTTTTCTATGAACACTGTTCTATGTTAAAGACAATGGACTAGTTGCAGATTGCCTTGTGCATTCTAATGACAGCATTTAGGAAAGAAATAACAGATCTTTGGGTAGAGGTTGTGTACAGGCTTCTGGAATGTAGATAGTTGAGTGTAACATACAGCAGATTTAAGCAAATTCATGAGGCTTCAAAGTTAATATCTGAAACACTGTCAAGTGCCAGATCTTTTGTTTCACTCTGTTAGTAAATGTAACAGATGGTTTGCAAACATGTTTGGGATCTGAAGGCTGACTGATCATGTCAGTCTGATAGAAATAGAAGGCAACCATTTACCACATCAGAATGTGAGAAAGGAAAGCTTCAAAATTAAACCTTAAAAGAGAGCAACTTTCTCACTGGGACTGACTAACAAGAGAGAACATTGAGCTTTAAATGCCTATTAT
The DNA here is from genome assembly GCF_964194135.1 of Talpa europaea. NCBI lineage: Eukaryota > Metazoa > Chordata > Mammalia > Eulipotyphla > Talpidae > Talpa > Talpa europaea. Next base: position 112,876,973 of record NC_140074.1, on the reverse strand, counting down.
CTCATCACTAACTTTTTAGTTTTTTCCCCTTTTATTTGATACAAATATGGTATATTAAAATAAGGATCTGTCACCTTCCAAAAAATAAATAAAAACCATATGTGAATCTTTGATGCAATAGTGAAATCATCATTATAGATAGAGTGTGGTTGCCATGGGAATATTCATGCTCTCACAAAATCCAGCAACACAACATCTTCTCTGTGAATCCAACTAAATGAGAGACACAATTCTGTCTCTTTTCTTCAGTCTGTAAACTAAAACACTGTTAACCTTGCAGAAAAGGAATGTTAATAACTGGGCTCCTATCTCTGTGACTTGCACCTCTTCCCTCCCCATCACCATGTTGAACCATAATGTAGGTCAACAAGAACCAAAGAGAGTTGCTGCTATTACTGAAAATGCATACGATAACATATTTAGCTTTATTCTTGCACCAGTTTGAGGAAAAGTCAGGGCAAGACAATTTCCCCAATTTGAGCCTCTGAAATGGCAGGGTCAATGGCAGGTTTATCAGGAGTTTACCACGGGGAAGGTGCACGCAATTTCTAGCCCATCCCAGGTAGACTGCTGGTAAGTGCTTGGCTAATATGGGATGACCTCAAAATTGGGATGTCTGGAGAATTATGGAGTAGCTCTTGGGATAAACTGTGCATTCTTTCCTTTTCCTTCATCCAAGAAGTTTAACTGAGGACCTCCTTGGTATAGGCACTGTGCTGGCTACGGAAGATAACTAAACAGACTGACAAGTTATCACCTATAGTGGAACTTACATCCAACAGAGGGGAACAGACAGCAGGGAAGATCTCTCTGTCACGGTCTCATTTGGGCTAAGCCTGGCTTTGCCTAATGAGCAGCACCACATTGCAAATGTCCCTACAGAGAGCTCACATTTTATCTCTAGTTCTTCTCCTAATTGCAGAATCTTGAAATGCTGAGTAGTCACAATGTACCCCATACTTGAGCGCTCAGAGAAGCCAAGGAGAGATCTAGTGAAAAGAATCAGATGACTATTGTTTCAAATCTCAGCTCAATCATCTGTTGCTTATTTAACTTAACTGAGCTTCAGTTTTACTAGCAGCAGATATTCTACTTGGTACCCTAAGAGTCCTAAGTGTATATTTTGTATTTCTAACAAATTAAGGCATTCCCCAACATGCTGATGTTAGGGCACAATTGTTTGGAAGAGAAGAGGAACATAAGAAATGTGATTAATATTTTGAATATTATTTCAATAATGTTTACAGGTACTTTAAGTAACTTAATATAGACTTTTCTTCTTATTATTTACAAATGGAACTGATTATTATTGGCATGCTATTCCAAAGTCAGTGAAATTGGAAGAATTGCCACTATATTCTGTTTCTCTTAGAAGGAAGCCTGTATCCAACTCCTCTGCATGGGTCCAAAGTTATCTACGTGGAATATATGAACTTCTTAGCAGAAAATGATTCTGAACTTGTCCAGCTGAGTATACACTATCTCAGTTTTACCCATCACAATTGTCCCCAGTTCTCCTTATCCACAGGTTACTTTGTACTTTCATTCAGGATGTGTTCATTTCCCTAACATCACCATGCAACTACCCTCTACAGATAGATAATAGAACTTTTTTACTGATGCGTGTAAACACTGTCTTCACATGTCCCATGTGTTCACATGTTCACATGTTCCAGGGTTTGCTGATAGCTTTGTAGTCTCTTACTATCCTGGCTGTTATCACACACTAATTATTCTCCTGCTGAATTTTATATTAATGAAATCATAGTGTATACATTATTTTTTTTGTTTCTTTTATTCAACATTATTTATCAGATTCATCCATGAACATAATCTCTCCAAATCATTAATGTGAAATAGTCTCTAGTTGAGATATACTGTGATATATTTATCTGTGCCTCATTAAAGGACATTTGTGTGGTTTCAAATCTGAGACTGTTATAGATACAGCCATAAACATTCCTTTCATTATAACTTGATGCTTAGCCATATACTTACATTCCTCTATGTAAAAAATTTTATTCTCACCATTGAAGAATGAGAGTTGCTGCTGTTCCAAAGCCTGGCTACCAATTGATTTTCCCAGTATTCTGGATGGTTCTTGATCATATGTTCGACATTATCAGACAACGCCTATTTTTAAAAGTAACTATAACATCTGTACTGTCACAAACAGTGTGAAAGACTTCACATCATTCCATATTTTCATCAACACTTAACATTGTCAAGCTTTAAATTTTTGTCATTTTGATGGGTGTATAATAATATCGTGCTATGTTTTTAATCTATATTATTTTAATTACATAAGAAATTAACCATTAATACATGCATCCTTTCAAATTTTGACCATTAAATTTGAAAAATATGACTTTATTTAATGACAAATAAGCAAACATTCAGTGCTAGGTTCATGGAAAACTTATTGTAGAAAAAGGAAAATTTCTCATCATACTTAAGAATGAGAGGATGACTTAAAAATGGGGAAAATAATATTTTAGACGATTTGATATTTTAAAAAATGCTATTGAAGTAACACTGCATTATAAAATTATATGAATTCCAGGAGTGTATCATTAAAAATCAACATGCATGTACACAGCATTAAATTGTTCATTAAAAATCCAATTCTATAATTTACCACACATTCTTCTGTTTTACACAATTTTAATGTTCAAACATGTATTTCTTAAAATAATTTCATCAAGATTTGTTATTCACCAAATATGAAGAGAAATCTACATCAAATATACCTTCTAAGACAAGAGACTACATTAGATAAAAATGATTGTAAGGAAATAAAAATGCTGTAGTAGAATAAAGACATGCATTATAGACAGCAAAGAGCAGAAATGGCACTTGGAAAACTAAATCAGTGGTGTTTGTCCACAAAGAAGAGTAGATTACAAGACCCTCCAGACCCTCCCCTCAGATCCATGCACTCACATGCATACAAAAGCCACCCCTTGACCTGTCCTCTGTTATTCTGATTTTTTTATCAGTGTGTGCAACCAGAGTACTGAGTTCTCTTCTGATCTGTGTTTTACATACAATTTCATTTTTAAAAACTCCCACAAGCTACCCATTTCCCATCAGTCAACTTTCAATTATACTGTTTCAATTTCTTTACCAGAACATCTCTTACTAACCATCTGTTACAGCTCCATTATATTACATCTACTATTCCTCCTCCTGTTCAGAGTCACTGCATTTATCAATTTCCATAGTTTGTGCTTAATATTTTGTCAGGAATCTGACAACCTTGACTGAAGCTAGAGTTTCTTGTGCATTCTTAATTATTCTTCATGGTCAAAATAACTCTATGTAAGAAGTAACTTTTTTTTATGTTTGTTGCAAGATTCCTGGCATGCCTAAGAATTAGTTATAAAATTAGTAGTGAGGTTACTCCTCTCTGGTTATATCTGAGATGTTTCTGACTTTAGAATAAACACAGAGTCTGAATGTTTGGTCCTTAAACATATCTAATGTCCTAAAACAGTGTCAGTAACTCTGTCCTAATTCAGATCAATACTACAACCTTTAATGGATATTTTTAAAGATATGGACAAGCTTATATAAGTACACGTACATCTATTCATAGCAGGATTTTCAACGCATGATGTTTTTAAAATATTGATGTGATTCATCTTCCAGAAGTGGATGAAGCCCTGAAGTGTGTTAACTTTTTTTCTTTTTTACTTTCTATTCACACATTTTTATTAGGAGTGTTTTCTTATCTAAGTCAGCTAATTAGTCAAAAAAAGGACAGATCGATGCATGAAAACACTAATGTGTTGCTTAGAGACCTTCATTGAAAAGCACACTTTTCAAGTTCACTCTATCTGTATGCCTTTTGTGGGTTTCAGTGTTATAAAAGGTCAAGTCACGTGAAACTTTAAGTTGGACTTCAGCAGAAGTGATTTTGTTTAATTCATCGTTATGTGCTTTACTACTGGTTTCAGCTTGAGAGAAAGCACTGGCATGGGGGAGAGAGCAGAGCTGTTGCTGATGGCACTGGCAGTGTGGTCATGGTTGGAGAAATGGTCCATTTGCCAGTTACTCACTGTGAGAAGCAAGACAAGCTGCTTAGTTCCCATTTGCTAATTGTTACATTGGGGGCAATTAACCAATTGGTCTTTGTGGAACTTTGGGAAGGTGCTGTATTATTCAGTATTTATTTGAATACACTCATACCTATTACGGCCAAATATTATCACAAAACACTATCTAATCTAGCAGAACCCAGGCTATACATCTCAAAGATCATCATTATTCTTTGCCATAATCTAAAATATCTCTGAAGAGGGATATTTAATAAATTTGTGCAAAATCAATTCAAATTATAACTCTTTACCTTAAAACTTCTTTATAGTTAATTCAAATCTCTGCCATTTATAACACATGCTTCCCCCCCATATGCTATCCATAGTTAAAGAAGATAAGAATTTAAAGTTGTTATTGATTTTGCTCATCCAGCAACATAAAACATACATTTTTTGACATGCAGAAAACATTATAAATAGAGCAAAAACAAATTGCAACGTGAGGGAAAAAATACTTGGAACTTATATGACAGACAAGGGATTTGTTCCTTTTAATATATAAAGATTACTTTACAAATCAGTAGGAAAACACCAATGCCTATAATTGGATAAAGGATATAAACAGAAAGTTAGGATCAAAGAAAATACAAATTGTTCTGAAACATGGAAAGATGCATAATTTCACTCTTAATAATGTTAGTGAAACATTACTGAGATACCATTTTTCATCTTTGAGAGTAGCAAATTTTTTTTTTTTTTAAAAAAGACAACATACTGGACTGGGGAGAGGGTGAAGCACATGCCTTCTTCTGTTGAGTTAGGGGTTATACATTGTTATAGGGCGGTTGGGCACATTTTTTAAATATTTCTTTCTTCTAATTGAAATAACATTGGTTTACAAGACTGTATATGATTCAGGCCTACAGGATCACAACCCTTCAGGTGCATGTCATTACACCACATCTGCCACCGAGGCACCCACCACCCTTCACCATAGTCCATTGGGTCCCCTTTCTTCCCTTCGCTTTTCACCTCCCCCCCCCCCCGCCATAGCAGCCTCAATTCTACAGTCAGATTTCTAGGGTTTGGTTTTGGTTTGTTTTTGTCTGATCCTTTGTTTTGATTCGCATATACCTTTTGCCTAGAAATTCCATTTCTTGGGATTACCAATATTCTAAAATATATGTAGGATGTTATATCTACAGGATCATTGTTTGCAATACTTTTTCTACAATACTAACAGATTCAAAATACATTAAATGGCTATCAGTCCAATGATGACTGTAAAAAATAATAAGGAAGTTCTTTGATTACTTCTATGGAAAGAACACCTAGATATAAGTTCATGCAATAAAATAAAGCACAGAGCAATGCTGATAATGTGCTACCACTACCACTTGGGTTTAAAGGGATAAACTCATATACATATTTTTGTATATTTATAAAGATTATTTCTGCAATGAATGAGTAAGGTATAGTAAACTGTTGTCCCTTAAGAGGGAAACTGTATGAATCAGAAATCGAGAGCAAGAGAAACATGGGTCATTTTACACATTTCTTGTCACTTTTGAACACTGTGGCATGGGCAAGCATCACCTATTCATGATAATTGAATATAAAATTTAAAAGCTTTCTTATCAGTCCATTTGGCCTCCATACATCTTAATTCATTTGTTTATTGAATGTTAATTTGTTAAATTAAGTTGTTAAAACAAAGAGGCAGAAAATGTATCAAGAAAAAGCGTTAAGATAAAGATAATTAAGATAAAGTCATAAGTGCCCTATGGATGAAGGGGTGATTTTTAAGACAAGGCAGAATCAAGGTTAGTGTTGTAATGAATGTCTAATCTAGAAACTACAGAAGTCAGTGAAGTGAAAAATCACACAAGGGGACAAAGGCTCATATTAGAGAGGATATTTGACTTGCCTTGAGGAAGACAGAAATTTGAGATGGATTGAATGGAAGCAAAGGTATAGAGGATTATTTATTAATCTGTATAAAGACAGGCATGAGACATCTGCCAGCAGAGGCATTCCGATTGTGACCACCTGCACTAGTGATCAGATTAAAATGACATTTAATCAGCTAAACATTTTTTCTATTTCATTTGTAATGAATTTTGCAGATTTTTCTATAATGAATTGACCAATGTTGGTATTAGTAGAATCATCATTTTTATTAGTTGAACTGTCCAGTTATTTGTTATTTGTTTTTATCACCATAAAATGAAATTTTGGACTCATTTCCAAGAGCTTTGCTACCACGTGTGTTTGGCAGGTTATGGTCTGCAACAGGGCACCTTGCCAAGGGGTAAATCCAAGACATGTAGATTGGGGGCTGTGCCCATTTAGAATGGGTATTTTTTTCCTAAACTGCACAAGATGCCATATGGCCAAATGGTCCCTGTTTTGTAGGAAAACAAAGGTTTTTATCACATTTAATCACATGAAAACATTTCCAAATAAACTGATCACTTCATTGTCCCTTAATTCCACTCAAATATTCCACCCTTTACTGTAGGTTCTATTCCCACCAATTCATTCCATCTTTCTCTGGAAAAACCTCTTGCTGATAATTAGATATTGCATCTACAATATGAAATAATAATCAAGGGAAATAAACAATGACACAGGGTTTTATAAAGGTAATAGAAATGCTGACAAGTTAGAATCATCTGCAAAATCCTAAATGAATAAGAGCTTTAAAAGCTAGAGTAGACAGTGATGAAAAAAGAGAACCTCATTAACATTATTTGCATGATAAGAATTTTAAAAGGAATGAAGTAACAAGATTAAAAGTTGTTTTTAGAAAAGTAATCAAAACAATTATTATATTTTTACTTTTTGTATTTTATATAAACATTACAAAAATCAAATGTGTGCCATAATACATTTTTAAACAGCAAAACAATTTTGTTTAGTCTAAGAATTGCAATTAAAACCTATTTTAATTAAATCTAATTTTATATTTAATTTTTAGAATACTTTTAGTTGCATTTTCTAAGATAAAGTTGCCATGGATAATTTTCACTTTTTTGTTGTTGTTGTTATGAAATTGTTCTTGGTATTTAAAGAGGATCCAGTTTCAAAGATTTTTTAAATAACATTTTTCCTTATTAGTAGATTTTATGGAAAATATTGTTTACTAGAAAATCTTGGACAATAAATTAAGCCTGCTTATTTAAGCTAATATATAAAGCAATAACAATTTTATTATTGATAAAGAGAAGACATTCCATTAATTCTATTAGCTATACTATTAATAGGTATATATAGGTTGATACACAATATGAATGAATGAAATGTTTCAATTCTATTAAACTATTGAAAATTGATACCAGAAATTCACTTCTAAAAATGTATCTTAAAACAAACCAAAAAAGTGCAAATTGGAAAGCAAATATAACATCACTGTTTATAATAAAATAAATCTGAATAAAATCCTCATGTCTAACAGTGGGGTTTATTAAAGGAAATTCTAGTATACATCCACTGCAATGGAACAGCAAGCAGTTGCTACATATGTTAATGAATGTCTATTTTGATATAAATTGAAGTCAATAAAAGCTCTTAGTATTCATCCTTAAACAAAATAAAAATCATAGACATATTCTATAAGCTCATTTGGGTTTAAACAAGCAAGAATTCATACCCAAAGTATCTTATCTAGAGTTATCATCTTACATTCAATGCCCATTTAATGACTTTCTTGCCACCTCCACTAGCTAGATTTTCAAAACCTTGCTCAACAAGTACCTCTTTCAGGATAGCATTCCAGGGACCACTAACTCATCACCCCTGCTACCTCCAAAGGAGATTATGCCACAAGAAAGATTATGCTTATTACATCTGCATCCTTTTAAACTTGCATTGTTGAAAATATAACAGTATTATTTTCGCTTATGTTTTCTATTTATGGTAGGTTTCTTGAGTATGGAATATATAAATTTAATTATTCATGCATCAACAATGACTTGTGTATTATATATCAAATAACAAATGGTCCCAGGAGAAAAACAAACAAGGAAAAATAAAAAGTATAAAATGATTGTTTTGACTTTCTTTCATAAATCAAACCTCAGAAACTAAATCTTTGAGTAAATCTTATTGAGATACAGCCAAGTTCAATATTAGAATCTTTCTCCTCCAAAATGTAAAGTATTCATTACACAATAGTTTACCTTAATTAAACTCCTTAATTTGCATTTTCAGCAGATGTGTACTCCAATTTCTACTTTTTGGATTGATTTTTGACAAACTAAATGGTCTCATCAACTTCCTCCAGCTTTACAATGGAAGATTACACTGGGGAAAAGTATGCCTATATAACAAGGTAAATAAGCATGCAGCAGGCTTTTTGAAAGATTCATTTGCTCGAGGAAAATCTCGGGTACAATGAGGTTGAAACACGTTTCCACCCTCCACATTCCAAATAAACTTTAGGAAGTCCTAAGGGAGAACATTAATTCCCAGTGATACACTGACTTTTCTTTCTCTCTTCTCTCCTCCTTTCTTTCCCCAATTCTGTGTATATCTATTAAAATTGTAATCACCGTGATTTGATTCTTATGTAACTTCTCTGTAAAGTTCTCCAAGACCAGGCTGGCATCAATTGTCTCTTCAAACCTCCTATAGCATTGGGAAGTCTAGCATTAGATATAGAGGGGCCAGGTATCTAGCATTTATCCTTCTTTGAGTAATTATTACATCTATCTTATGTTTCTTAGTCACCTGTAAGTTCTAGGAGGTAAGATGTCTATATTTATCTGTATATATCTATCCCAACTAGTGTTACTAAGAATTCATTTATACAGTATAGACTCTAAATAGGATGGAGAAATTTGAAGGAGAAGAAGAAAACATTGTGAGGAAAGATTAATTACATTGCACTGATTTCTTTGGGGAGGGGTTTAGAATGGAACACAGATGATTACACATGACTATTTTGAGTCTTACCACTCTTCAAAATTGAAGCCCCTAATATTTGATACCCTCCCCATGAAAAAAAATCTAGAAAAGTGGATATATATATACATAAATATATATAATGTATAATATATAATACATAAATATATACAATATATATAAATATATATACCTAAATAAAACAACCAGGGGCAGTTACTAATGCTGACCATGGAATAAATAAGGTCTCCACAGCATTACTACCTGTACAGGTATGAGGGTCACTGCCAGTCATTAGCAGCATCCATAGCATCTGCACATCACTGCAAACACAACCTGAACAGTTAGAGTACGCTAAGCACTTGGCTAAATTAATCTCAGATAATCCTCACAATAATGGCCAGAGTGTGGTACTCTTAATCTTCCAGTTTTACAAATGAGAACACTTAAGGATCAAAGAGATTAAGTAACTTGTCCCAGGTTCCACAACTAATAGATGAAATTAGCAATCAAATCCGCATTGACCTGATTACAGAACACTATAATGCCCTGATATGGTTAGAGACTCAGACATAATCTCCACCACCACCACCACCCCAAACACACACACTCTGTCGAGAGGTTTTAAAAAACAGGAAAATGGTCGCCAATAACATGACATGTGGAGGTAGGCTGTTACTGCTGTTGTTTCTATGATTTGACAGTCTTCAGTACATCAAATCACATTAAAAGTAAGAAATGCCAAGGAGAGAGATCTTTGCCACCTACATCTTTCTTTTTTTGACTGGGAAAGTAAATCATTCCAGATTTCTGTTCTTGACTCATGGACCAAATTTGAGCTACATGACCACCTCTCACTATAAGAGAGGCACAAGGAAGAGAAGTCCTAAATAATTTCTAGGTATCCAGCAAACAGTAACTGTTACATAAGCCTAAGGAGAAGGGCTATACATGATTGGGATCTTTAGTGCTTTATCTCTTAGATTGTCATGACTTTAGAGACATCTGTCCTTGCCTCCCCAGGTAATGCCAGCCCCCCCTTCCTATGTGGAAAGAAGCATTCCAGATTGTTTTTCATAGTCTCAATCAGAGTCATAACTTATACTAAAAAGTGATAGCTTAACACTTTGGTGTATTTCTCAGATAGTTCTTTGGGGAAAGGCAAAGAATTGGCTTTTCTTGGCTCTCTATGCATGTACAATATGCACGAAATGTTCTTTCTATAGCTTAGATATTGCACTTGGAAGATGTTTCATTTGAGATTTCAACATTCAAGATAGATACTAATTTGTTTAGAAAATGCATTAGGTGTGCATTTTTTTTTCAGGATCATTTCTAAAAGTGAATTTTAATTTCCTTCTTATTAGCTTGTTTCCATTTAAAGAATGAACTATATACCCCAAGCACAATTGCAAATTCTGGTAAATGTGACCTCTGCTAACATATTAATTTAGGACAGATTCTTCTTAAATTGTTTTCCCTATGACATCAGGTGAATTGATCACAGGAGACTTAATAATTTCATTTAAGTCTACATCCTTTATAAATCTGTAATCACTTTGCATCAGACATTCCATTAAAGAGCTGATATTTGTACGGCAAATCATTGGATTCTTCCAAAGCAGTTTGTTGAATGGTCACACAAACTAATTAGTGTTTATTACAAACTACATATCTTCCTAGGGAAGCTTTAAGTAGAAGAGATAGCATATTTTAAATAAGAGCAATATGTAACTACTTAGAAGACAGAAAATAAATTTGAAAGCCTACATCTTCTTTTAAAACTACCTATTAGTTTCTCAAACCAATAAACAATAATTCCAAAAAAGACCACACATGGTCATTCTGGTAAAGACAAATGTGCCATGATCAATATATTTTAATTAAATAGAGAGCATTCATCAATGTGGAGATGCACAATTACAGGACCAGGCTGAATGCATCAGCTCAATTGTTGTAATTGTTCTAAGTAGGTCCACCTTAAGGATGCATGGCATATTCGTCCCATTAACAAATAATTATCTGTATTTAAATTGCAGTAAGAAATAAAATCTTCCAGGAAATGAGGTAAGTGATTATATACCCAGCACTTTAAAGATTCACCTGCTCAAAGAACAAAATAAATTCACAACCTCTTGGGGGAGCAAGCCAAGATTTAATTTCACCTCCCATATTCCTAAGACTGGGTGAGGAAGAAAAGGATGAAAGAGTAAAGAGATTCCTTGCTCACCAATCAGGAAGTGTGATGCTTGGTATGCAGTTTTTTGTTCCCACTGTCTATGGAATCCCAGAGAAACTGGGTCCTTATTTCTGCACTTGAGAGGTTAGGATTTTGGTCTTCAGGTCATATACCAGGTTAAACAGAAGAAGCAACATGCATTGAGGACCTGACTTATTTGCTCAGCCTGTGCCAAAGAACAAGTCCCTCTTTTCAAGGAACCATCTGGTATATTCCTGATTCATGCCCCTTAGGCACAAACAACTGCCAAAGTGCTTTGCTTTATAACAGTACCTGTCTATTTTCTTCTCTCTTGCTTAATTATTTACTTGTTATTTCCTTTTTATTACTCCTAGAATGGAATTTTGATGAGAGCAGAGGCTGTGTCTCCTTAGATTACCTGTAGCTCCAGAATCTAGAACATGATTTACTATACAACACACTTCCAATAATCCTTTCTGAAATGAATGAATTAGGCAAAGTGCCTAAAGAAAAACAATAACCTGTGTATTCAATAAGTATTAGTGGTTTTCCCCACAAATTCCAAATAAAATTACCAAGAAATTTTCTTAGCATTTTCTACTCTGCTTGGAAAATGCTATTGTAGGTTAATTTTCTCTTCAATACTGAATATCTTAATGAGGAACTTTCTGTCTGCATTTCCTGAAAGAATATGCTATCGAGCCAATGCATGTTAAAAAAAGAAAGAAAGAAAAACCAGGACAGTAAAGATCAAGGGATCTAGCCTGGCAGACTTTGAAACATAATGAGGAGGATATGCAGTCCTAGGAAGGCAGTCCAACCTATTTGACAATTCTTTGGTGTAAATAAGCATATTTGGTTTTGTCTGGATTACTAGACCATGATCCAAAAAAGTTGATTCATACAATTTGGGGTAGATAAACCACAAGAGACACTGCTGGGAGCCAAACTAAGGAGAGACTAATGAAAATTTTCCACCCTCCCCTACTTCCTTATTTCAAATATTTTTTATACCAGATGTGGATATAATTCTTTTTTCATACCTGAACCAGCTTGGCAGTCTAAAAACACTGCTGCTTTTTCTGAATTCAAGTTTTGGAAATTCCACCGGAAATAGCAGGGACCATATGCTAAATCACTTCATGGAGCAAGGAGAGGGTATTCCTTTCAAAAAACTTTGGAAGCCCTGATGTATGTTGACAAAACACATTTCAAAGTAGCTTTAATGTTTTTTTTTACTTCATTAAATTTAATTTCCAGAACAATGAGGGGACAAAGTAAGGTGTTTAACTATTTTTATTTAAGAGCAAGTCAGCTTAAGAAAACCTTCCATATCTCTTTACTTAGATAGATCTTAAAAATCATTAGGTTAAGAGACATTAATTATGTTTCCTCCTGCTAAATAGAAAACAGCTAGAAGGCAAGAATTAACCCTGCTATAGATACCTAATTTTCTTCCTATCATTATCAATGACATTGACCAGGATTAGCCTACCGACTTCCAAAAGAATGATGAATGAGAAGGTTTCATGATGAAAGTCCCTACTAATTAGGTTTGAGTTGTTGGACAAATAAATTCTGATTGCTGGGCCTCTATTTCCATATATATATATTTTAAAATTTTATATATATATAAAATCATAGGTGAGGGAAACCCTCCTTTCAACTAGAGCTGGTAGTCTTTTTTGTTTTGAGTGTTAGGAGCATGCATGAGTCAATATAGTGGACTGAATGGTGTTTCCCCAAAAGATATACTTATGTCTTAGAGACTATAAATGTGAATTTATTTGGGAAGTCTTTCAGATATAATTAGGTTAAGGATCTTGAGATGCATTACCCAGGTGGACCTGAAATCCAATGACCAGCGGTCATATAAGAGATAGAAGAAAAGATTACAGAGAACATTATGTAAAGACAGAGACAGAGAACAAGTAATGTAGCTACAAGCCAAAGAACTCCTGGCACCACCAGAGGTATTACAATACAGAGAAAAATTATCCCTTAGTGTCTTCAGAGACAGCAAGATCCTACCAACCCTTGATTTCAGACTTCTGACTTATGGACTCTAGAACAGTAAGAAAATTAATTTTTTATTTAAACCACCCAGCTTAAGGTCATTTGTTTCAGTGATCACAGGAAAGGAATACACTCAGGGTTGGACAGGTATTGACATTCTACTTTAAGTGGGTACAGTGAGAAGAGTTTCATGGAATACTTTTTGAAAAGGTATGGGCAAGACTGAAGATCCCAGTAAGTACTCAGGGATAATCAACAGCAAGCAGGAAACTTTGCCACTTCTAGAACTAAAGAACCAAAAGGAAGAAACAGCTTTATCTTTATGACAGCCAAAGGGGAGCTGGGACTGTGCAGGAAGACACGTGCTGGGTGGGGGGTGGAGGGTGGTTTGTCCACCAGCACTGCAGAAATGCAGGGTCCAAGAAGAAAGCAACTGGAACAGACATGACAGAAATGTAGAAAAGCACTGATCTTTCTTTATTCTCCTTGTTCTCTAAGATCTTGATGGCTTCTCACATTATCCAAATATAATCAGAAGATGGAGGGATACATCCCATGAGGTGCAGCTCTCTGGGGAACAGAGCAGGACAGAGAAAGTTTGAAGAATGGATAGATGTCAGATGTAGAATAACCTTCAAGAAGTTAAATACAATTTAGTTGTGCAAACGAAATTTACTGGGGAAAAAGAAAAGCTTAAAAATCTCTGGAGATTACTTCCAGAAACTATTTTAATGCTAATAGTCTATGATTCTCTAAAATGTTGTATAGAAACATGTTCCTCTTTCCTAAACATCAGTTTGCTCTACTTTGAAAGAAATAGCATCTGCAAAGCTTAATAAATCTTTAATAAACCTCAATAAATCTCTTTAATCAGTCCAAGAGAAGGAAAGTAGCATTTTTACATTTCCAAGAACTCTTGGCAGCTATTTATGTAACATCTCTAGTAAGCCTTACAGCAACTACATAATACAAGTATTATTGCATCTTTATTATAAAGAATTAAATCAAGGCTCAGAGAAATTGTGGGAAATTTCTCAGCTAAATAAACATCTAATCTGAGGTCTAAATCATTGCTTTAAAAAACAAAAGCTGCTCTTGCCACTCATACTTCCTTGGTGCCTTAATAATACCTAATAAATAGAAATGAAGATTACTGCCATAGCCTTCCTATCAATCCCACACTTAAACTATATAAATAAAAATCCTGCCGAAAAACAAGTAGATGTCCTCAGGAGTTCTATTTTTATATCAGTTGATTGTTCAGGATGATTCCCAGTTATATTTGGAATAAGAAAATTAAAATATTATTGACCACGACCCTGTAATAATTTTTATTAATATGCTCAAATAAATATCATACTGACAACTTTAATTACAAGAGAGTACCAACCATGCAGGAATATCAAGAAATAAACATCATTCCTTCATTCCAGAAAGTTGGCAAAATTGTAAGACAAATGTTTTCAGCTAATAGGTAATGAGTATGATCCTTCTTCTGAAGGATCTTCATCTGAAATGAGTCCTGCTGCTTTGACTTTCTACCAGGAGGCACATTTCAGGCAAATGCTTTGAAGCATTTCAAAGCATTTGGTCTAAACAGGCACAAGGGGCTGCTCAGTAGAAGAGAGAGACTTAGATGTGAAGATTGAGGGACATGGCAGGATTCTAGAGAGCAGAGGTCCACACAAAGGGAAAAAAAAAACAACTGCAGAAATCTGAGTGGGGTTTACTAGAATTTTTTCTGAATAATAAGCAGTTTATGCATAGGGTAAAACGTCTTTCAGTTAAGCAAAAACAACTAGGAGTTTATAATCTGAACAATTTCCAGAGTTCACGTAGGACAAGAGTACAATTTAGCTTTGATCATCCAGAAAGGAAAATTCTCTTTTGGGTTCTGGATCATTCAGGGGATACTCTCAACTACAGTCACATCGTGATAGGAAAGTTAACTTCTAGGGAAAAAAGTGTAGAGTATACTTTTTTAATAAAGTTTAAAATGAGCCTTAAAAGCTGATCTGCAAGCATTTTAATTGTCTATAAAAACAAAGCATACACTCTTAAGAGGAAGACAACAAAATGCAGATATACATAAATCAGTGTAATAGTCATAAAGTACAGATTGAAAAAAATATATCAGGACATGCCAAGAAACAGGAAAATATAGTTAATAGAAACAAAGCCAGAAAAAAAATAATCGAGCAATAGATAACAATTCCACAAAGGAATGAACCCCTCCCTCAGAGAAGAACACTGCATCAGTACAATTTCTGCAATGGCAAAAGGCAGGTGATTCTCTGCACAAACCATTTTCCTTTGTAAAGCGGCAGCAACAGCTCTTCCTGCTCCCTTGTGTGTGGGCTTGCCTCTTCTCTTCTCTTTTCCTTTTTATTTTTTAATAACTAAAAACCTGTCCTTTGGATATAACTAAAAGTCTTTTGCCTTATGGTGAAAACTTGTCCCATGCCACTGAAAGGGAAACTTTGGTGAAACTTTTCTCAGTAATCACCCAAGGGTCCTGTTCCCTGAACCCCACACCACTCCAAATAGCATCATCTCCTATATCTAATGTTGACATCTCCTGATCAGGAACAGAATCATGGCTAGTTATTTGCTCTTTGACTCATGACTAATTGCATGCATGTTGCCAAGGGAAAATGCCCAATGCACACAAAATATATTTCTTTTAAAAAGTTTATAGTTAAGGGCCTCCCTGATGGTGCAAGGGGTTAAGTCTCAGCACTATGAAGCTATCTGCAGCCACTGCAGCATGGGTTCAATCCCCAGCCAGCCAAGGAGATACCCACAGGGAGCAGCAGACCTCTCCTGACTCACCCCCGCTGCTCCCTTCAGCAGTGTATTTCAGTCAGTCTGCCTGTTCTGTTCCCTGCTCTGTCTCTGGTGAATCCTCTCACCCCCATGCACCTCTGGCCTACACCCCAGTTCTTATATGCATAAGTAAATAAATCTTAAAAAAAGTTTTAAATATATTACACTTCTTATACCATTACACATATATATCCACACCCCCCTTTTTTCATTCTGACAGAGATGCTAAGTTAATAAGATCCTCCTTAATTTCCTTGAATTCATAGATTTTAACCAGTGGGAGACAACCGTTGTAGGAAGAAATGGCTAACAAATAGGCATTCACTCTATCATTCTGACTTTCACTTTCCCTTGAGATTTTTTTTTATGTCACACTTGCACTTGCTATCATTGCATATTGGCCCCAGGGTTTACTTCAATCCCTTTAATACTTTGATTGAACCTGAACCAAATCTCTTTTCTTGATTCCTCTTAGTACAGCTAATACAGACTAGAGATTTCTGAAAGACTTTTCCAAACACAAAGGGATAACAAAAGTGGAATAAACGCAATGACTCCAAGAGCTTTGCACCACTTGACTTACAAATTATAGGATTCTTTTGTATTAGCCAGCAAGTTTCCAGGAGGGAGTCTTACTAGGTTCTCTCCTTTCCTGTTACTGCCCAACTTCATAACTTCCTTGAAACTCACCTCTGTGGTGACATACTTATACTTTCTGACCGCTTTTCAGCCAACAGCTAAAAAGTCCTCCTACTCAGCTAGCACATTTAGTTCTGTTTTCTAGTGTGAGAGTTAAGCATTTTTGTAAAATTGATTCCAAGCAAGATGTCTCCTTTGACATGGTTCTGATCTACTAAATAAAGAAATGCAACTTTGTTCCAGGACCTACAGCATACCAGCATCTCAATGAAGTGATATATATATATATATATATATATATATATATGATGTATTTATTTATTCATACAAAAGCTAGGGTGCAGGCCAGAGATGCGGGGTGAGAGGATTCACCAGAGACAGAGTAGGGAGCAGAATAGGCTGATGTACTGAAATACACTGCTGAGGGGAGCAGCGGGTGAGTCAGGAGAGGTCTCCTGCACCATGTGGGTCACCTCCCCAGCCGGGGATCAAACGTGTGCTGCAGTGGCTGCGGATAGCTTCGTAGTGCTGCATCTTAACTCTGCGCCACCAGGAAGGCCCTGAAGTGTTATATTTTGTTAGAGCATTTTACCTATGCCATGAAATGAATGCCCATTCCTTATAAAGGCCCTCAAATGATGGATACCTCTATGTAAAAATGGCTAATTTAGGAATATTTTATGAAAGAAATTTGAAGACTTATCATTTTTGCTCTCCCTTGAAAACGGCCTCTTCGCATTTTTGAAGGAAGTGAATTTTTATCTAATCTCTGACCCTGCCTTTTTGATTTCCACTGAAGCGCTATAAGAATTTTAGATAATACCAGGTCAAATGACAGGCTTAAATTTTATAAAACCAAGGAAATAAAAAGCAGTGCCAAGTAGAATGTCATTTGAATCTACCTTTTGGCATTCTGTTATCCCTGCTGTCAAAGTCATGGAGCCCTGACAAAGCATAAATACAATTCTGATTACTAAAGATGTAGAAAGGCAAATGTGGGCTTTTTGGTGAAGCAGAATCTTTAAACTCCTGACAGCAAATCTCTAAATTCCTGACAGCAGCCCCACCATGATAGTCTATAAGTATTCCTTAGGGGCTATCTAGTGTCTTGTCACTTTCTCAGACTTGTAAATAAAAAGGGGGAAGGTGATGGGGGATGAATTTCTTTGCTGAGCAAAGGTTTTCTAGAGAAGCAATGATGAAAAGCAAAGGAATATGAGGGTAGGGTATAGGAAAGTAATTTGAATCCTCCTTTGAATTTCATTAAGATATTTCATAAGGGGCCTCCCCGGTGGCCCAGCGGTTGAGCGCTGGGCTGCAAAACTGCCCACAGCCTCTGCAGTGCCAGTTCGATCCCCGGCTGCTCCCCGGGCACCGGAGGAGGGTCCCACATGGCGTGCAGACCTCTCCTGCCGCCCGCTGCTCCCCTCAGCAGTGTATTTCGGTCCTTCTGCCTGCTCTGCTCCCTGCTCTGGCTCTGGTGAATTCTCTCACCCTCCTGTACTTCTGGCTGTACCCAGTGCTTGTATAAATAAATAAATAAATCTTTAAAAAAAAAAAAAAAAAAAAGAGTGAAAAAAAATAATATGGTTACATTAAAAAAAAAAAAAAAAAAAAAAAAAAAAAAAAAAAAAAAAAAAAAAAAAAAGATATTTCATAGGTAGGTCCTCCATTATGAATACAATGTTAAAAGATTCCTTTTTAAAGATATCATTATGACTCTGATACAGATATAAAATTAATTAGTATCAAGAATTTCATTTAACTCATTCATTAAGTGAGGGAACCAGTCAGATATTGCAACAGGTTCAAGGAAGAATGTAATGGATCACACATGATAGGCATATAAGGAATGTAGAAACGAATTTTCAAAGAGAAGTAAAATGACAATACACAAAAGCAGCAAAGTGGAATTGCATTCCATGAGGGACAGATAATTGCATTTCCATGGACCAGAATCATGGGAATTATTTTCAAGGTTTTTTGTGTTTATTCTTACCACTTTACAGAGTTGTAAATCAGTCCAGACTCAAGAAAAGAATGCTAACCTAGACGTATGCACAAGAGAAGGCACATAGCAATCACTGTTTTTCTTTTCAGTTTTCTCACAATGCCTCCTTGACCAAGTAGACAATTTTTCAATAAACTTAAGACAAGTTTATTAAACCCTCAGATGGTCCGTGTTTTGATTTCTCTCACTCATAGTCAAATAAGATAATATAGAAGGCAGTTCTGCATAAATTCTCACATGTTCTATAATCGTGAGGTATTACTTTTAATGCAGTATATTGGCTACTTCTTTATATTCAACAAAGTCCTCATGCTGGAAAAACTGTAGCCATCGAATTTTTGTGTGTTCTACAATCACTGCCATATCTGAAAACACACCTACAGATATCCCCTCAAATAAGGAATTTTTTCAACGTAAGTTATTTGGAATACATCATCAAGATTAAGTTACCTTAATATCTTTAAAATGCTTTAGAAAGGTTCCTTCAAGTATTTGTCATTCAGTGAGAAAAACTTTTAAATAGGAAAAAAAAATGAACGGTAAGGTCTGGGAGATAGATATTGTTAGGAAATAAGAAAAGGCCAAAAGGTCTTTTGGGGACCTAAAGCTTTACTGATAAATTAATGAGGTCTTTAGCCTCTAAAATATTCAAAGCTCCAAAAATTTAATTTTTAAAGCCCTTCTGTTCTAGATAACAGCTTGAAAGCACCACTTTAATATCTTTTGCTTTGCATGTTTTTATCATATATAATCGATGTTACACTTAATGCAGTGTGACATGTCAAATGATTAAGGGCCTGGTGGGGGCATTAACAATGTGAGACCTTATTTGCATTTACACTAATGATTTTATAATGGGGGTTTTATTATATTAATTATGACTGCTGGGAGTCAAAAATAACAGAAGAAATTCAAGAAACTCTACTCCCTGATAAAATAGCTGTTAACAAATTTATTGACATAGGTGGTTATTTGCACAAAGGGAAACAGAAGCCTTTATGACTATTAATCATGACAAGCTTGATGTGCTTTATCATAATTACTAAATTAATTTGCCTATTATTGCTCAGTTTTAGGTGTTTTGTGTTTTCCCTGTAGCATGAAATACAAATTAAATCTTTATATAGCTACAGCTTCAGCATGTGAGTTGGCTGGCATGCAAAGTCAAGTTGATTTGCTCCACATTTCTACAGCTGCTTTCCACTCCAACCCAATCAAATAGCAAACCTCAGTTCATAGCTAATTTCTCTGTTGCTGTCTTATAGGGTGTTTGGGTAGAGTATAATCTTAATATGGTAAATTGCTTGTTGGAAGCAAAAATTACCATTTCCCCTCTCTCTGGAGGTGATGAGAGAGCCTAAAATATCTATTGCTGTTGTGAACCTGTAAGCACGATTACTCAGTGACAGTAATTAAACAGATCCTCTATCATTTTAAACCATTTTGTCTCTGACAGGCACAAAAATGTCTTTGTGTTTGTACAGAAAGCTTTTCCTAGAGACTTGAATATCTGAGATTACCAAATAAAATATTATTTGGAAGAAGAAATTTTCCTCCATCCCCTCAACCCAAGCAAATACAGGAAGATAGCTCATTTTAAGGTCTAGATAGCAGAGGGCAATCCAGTCAATACTTGTGGGTAAGTATGAATTGTGTTGTTCCTTAAAAGCAGTAGAGACTGGGAAATGATGTAATTTGCCTCGCCTGTTTGCTACTCCAGCAATATACTGCTTGTAATAAGATTTCACACTTTAATTCATCTGAGAACCTTGCAGTGTTTTACAAGCACTAATTACTGAGAATCTCGCCATGCTTAACTAAGACAAGCAAAGGCTTAAGCACAGATCCTATTTTTAAAGTTGGTAAATAGGAAAAGAAAATTCACTATTCTGAAGAAAAACTGGGAAAACTGAAAGAAAAAGCAGCTGGCTGACATCACAGACTTGACACTATAGGAAAAAAAAAAACATAAAATAATATGAGATCCATATTAGAGATAATAGATTAAAAAAAAAAACCTTTATTTATTTAAAAAAAAATAATGAATGCTTCTCTGGTGCAGACACTGGCTGGGGCTATTTGGGGTGACGGGGATGCAGATGGGTTGTGTTAACACCTCACCCTAGAAGTCACGATGGAGGTACATATAAAGGCCAGAGGGAGCAGAAAGCAGAGTGCCCTAATCCGTTCAGGGAAGTTGGAATTGTGGCTGGAAGCATTTAGTGCTGAATGGAATTTCTAAGTAAAAGAAAAATCTCATTTGCAAAGGCATGTGGACATGAGGACTCTAAACAAGCAAATAATTTGGTTTGGTTTGGGTTTAGATGGGGAAGAATGTGGTATAGATGAATTGCAGTAGGCATAAGGAAGAATGAATAGCTTTAAAGAAAAGAAAGTATGGGGAGGAAAGAATGTAAACCCCTTATTTTTTTAAGCCAATCCTGAATTAAGAACACTCGGCACTTTAAAATTATACCAGACACTGCCAGCACAAAACCTCGATTTCAACAATAATTCCCCAAATCTGATTAAGACTGAAGCTGCCTTACTTTTAGTTTCTTCTAATTTTGTTAGAAAACCATGAATTAGAATTTATTTATTGCAAGCTTCTTCCTCCAAAGAGCTTAGGAACTTTACATTGTAAATTGGCTTCCTTGCTTTAGTCAAGTAAATAGTGTAGGCAAATAGTTGTAGCTTTAATATGTGACCCTATCATTTGTTACTGATAATTTTGTAAAGATTGAGCTTTTAATAAAATGCAAATATTTCTTTCTTTTCTACTTCCACTAAAGTTGAAAACATAAGGATTAAATTGCATTCATCTATTTCACTTCCCCTACAAAAGACTCAAAATCAGTTTAAACTTCAAATTTTAGTAAACTGTTGACAAAAAGGGTGAAAAAGTGTTTCACCAATCGAATGGCATTATGTCACTGTTAATTTGCTTTAAATTGCCATAAAGGGCCTCCCCGGTGGCGCAGCAGTTGAGCGCTGGGTTGCGAAGCTGCCCGCGGCCTCTGCGACGCCGGTTCGATCCCCGGTTGCTCCCCAGCCACCGGAGGAGGGTCCCGCATGGCGCGCAGACCTCTCCTGCCGCCCGCTGCTCCCCTCAGCAGTGTACTTCGGTCCTTCTGCCTGCTCTGCCCCCGCTCTGGCTCTGGTGAATTCTCTCACCCTCCCTCACTTCTGACTGTACCCAGTGCATGTATGTATAAACAAATAAAATAAATAAAACATGCCTCTATTAAAATAAAATAAAATAAAATAAATTGCCATAGAAAGGACATTCTCATTTCAAGCTAGCATTTCTCATTGGTTTAAAACTAACCAGCAAATATTATATTTTATGGACCCAGACATGAAGTATATGGCTAAATATTAATCTTGCAAACAACCACACTTATGGTCAGAACCACACACCTATTAGACTGAAGTAATACAATAACTTATGACTTAGTTAAAATACTTAAGTGTAAGCTTGAAAAATGATGTTACCCAGTCCCATTTGAAATGTTCCCACAGACTGTGAATGGACTGAATTATTCACTGTCAGGTCAGAGACCTACCGAATACAGGGATAACTAGTAAAATATGAATTTTCATTTTTAGTTTATCTTGTATTTCCTAGAAACAGTGAAATCTTTTTAAAGCCAATGGAAAGACAACACAGAGGATTCCTATATGAACTTGGGATATGGATCATTCATTCATCTGCTCAAAAAATATTTACTGATCCTCTATTATAAGCAAAGTATAGTGGTACATACTGACAAATATTGATTAGTGGACTCTACACTTAGCCACTTAGTTGGAAAAATACAAAATAAAATCTATTTAGTACAATGAGTGTTATGAAATGCAGAGAACACTTAAGAGGAGATTGTTAACTGCCTATGAGAGCTAAAAAAAAAAAAACTTCACATTTGTGCTACATTGAATAACTGTACTCAATCAGACTTGATTAGAGTAGAATTATGGTATATCTACAATTTGACATATCTTTCAATAGATGGTGTGTATCTAGTAACCCCTTAACATTGATCTTGGCCATGTTAATTTGCTTCAGGCAAAGGGATGAGAGTGGATATACAACCAACAGAAACCTGTCCTTGCATTCATAATAATAAATACCAGAAAGTTACTGTCACTTCAGGAGGGGCCCAGAACAAACAGATTGTCTAGGACCAAGCCAAGTTGGCTTAAAAACTGAAGCAGAGCCACAAAAGTAATGACAAATCTGGATCAACTGAACTATAGTCAAAGTACAGATCTGTGAACAGGGGAAGAAATGCTTGCTGTTGTGAACCACTTAGTTTTGGGTTGTTTCTTAAGTAGCAAATCTGACTATCCAATACTTACACTGGATTTTAAAAGATGAATAAGAGTTTTCAAGGAAGATAAGAAGGAAAGATATTCCAGGTAGACAGAAAGAAATGGCATGGTTTGTCATGAAGTAGTAAGTAATTAGATATGACCAATATATAGGATATGTGGACTGGATTAGTCCAGTCCTGGATTAGTATTAAACTAGAAAGGCTTATTAAAGATTTTATAAAGTATTTCATAAAAAATGAAGAGATTTTTTTAAAGGAATATGTTACAGTTTCTCCCTATGTTAGCCAGGCAGGCATAAAATTCAAAGAGCTCACTCATCTTTTTTGCCCAAGGTTGAATACTTAACAAATTTACTCATTTTAGACCCAAATGGTGAAGGGGATTTCTTGGTATAATGTTTGCTATTGAGGCCAAAACCTTGCTCATACAGCAAGAATGAAATGACTTTTATTGTTTAATTCTGCACCAGGGACATAAAGTCACAGGGAAGTGAAGAAGTAGCAGACTGACATCTCTCTGACTTCCAGGACCCAACTGTGTAATTACTCACCAGGAAAGACCATTTGGCTTTTAACTGCATTTGCACTGGGATTGACTTTAATTTATTGTGTTCAGTTTTCCCTCAAAAAACTCTGCCCTCTCTGCAAGCACAGCAAAACTCAAAGAAATCTTTGCCAACCACAGGAAACAAGACATCTGAGACACTCCTCTGTGGTCTCTTAAAGAGATGGGGATGTGGCTACCGTCACAATGAAGATGCTGGAGATTTATGGGGGCTATGATTGTGGTTCAGGGAACCTGATCAAGCAGACATAAATCTTGGTAAAAGAGTCAGTCAAGCCAGATAAAGATGCCATGAGGAAAACCACAAGTGTCAAGGGCTATACTTATTAGCATTACAAAATCAAGGAATGCTATAAATTTCATTTACATATAGATACACCCATCTAGTTTGAAGCCATCTACATAGCTAGCAACATTTCTGTATCAACAACCAAGAGAATAGTGCACAGTGACAAGATGGAAATGAGTCAATAATTAAATAATAATAATTTCTTACATTTACATATGCTCCCTTGTTTACAAAGTTCACTTTGTAAGCTTTCAAGTTCACTATTTTACTTTTGAAGTCATTGCAAATTTTGTGAGTTGGACAATGCAGACATTTCCTAACTTGTTCTATGGATAAGATAACCAAGACTTAGAAAGTTTAAGAAAAAACTAGCCTACAGTCTCAGTTTGTTGATAACTAAGGTAGGACTCTAAATGGGTGACTCCCAGGTCAAACCTCTTGAGACACATTGGAAGAAACTCAAAGCAATCACACTTCTGTTGTATGAGCTCTCTGAGTCAGACTTGTTATTTATGTAAGTAAGACCTTGCTATAGACAGAAGGTTTGTGCACCCCACCTTCCCACCCATTAGTATGTTGAATCCTAATCTCCAATCTGATGGTATTAGGGAGTGGAGTTTGGGAAGGTGATTAGGTCGTGAGGGTAGAGCCCTCATGAATGGGATTAGTGTCCTTATAAAAGAGACCCCCAGAGAGTTCCCTGCTTCTTCCTCCATAAGAGGGCACAGCAAGAAGATGGGATCTATGAACAAGGAGGCAAGTCTGTCCCACAAGATAAAAAAATCTGTAGGTACCTTGACTTTGAATTTTCCAGGCTGTAGAAGTGTGAGAAAGAAATGTTTTTGTTGTTGTTTAAGCCATCCAGTCTATGGTGCTTATTTTATCACAGCCCAAATGGGCGAAGAGAATCATTCTTTGTTTTGGAGGCATTTTCCTACTTAACACTATACCTATATGACCAATCTAATAAAACCAAGGGAGGGCTTCTAATGAGATGGAAGCAAGTGATTCATCAGTGAAGCCACAGTAACCTGTATATTTATGTAATACCTCAGAGCTTAAAAAATAATTTCATAACTAAAATTAAAATTACTGACTTTTTCAGTTGTATTTTAAGATTTATTTATGTATGCATATAAGAGCTGGGATGAAGATCAGAGGTGCAGGGTCGGGGGCAAGAGGATTCACCAGAGACAGAGTGGGAAGCAGAACAGGTGGATTGACCAAAATACACTGCTGAGCAGAGAGGTCTGCTGTGCCATATGGGTAGCTCCCCAGTCAGGAGTTGAACTCATGCTGCAGTGGCTGCAGATAGCTTCAAAGTTCTGAGTCTTTTTTTTTTTTTTAATTTATTTTTTTTAAGATTTTTTTTTTATTTATATGAGAACTGGGGAACAGGCCAGAGGTGCGGAGGGTGAAAGGATTCACCAGAGACAGAGTGGGGAACAGATCAGACACACTGAATGAAATACACTGCTGAGGGGAGCACTGGGCAAGTCAGGAGAGGTCTGCTGCACCGTGTGGGTCACCTGCCTGGCCGGGGATCGAACTTGTGCTGCAGTGGCTACGGATAGCTTCATAGGTTGCATCTTAACTCCTTGTGCCACCAGGGAGGCCCCGCATAGTTCTGAGTCTTAACCCCTTGTACTACCAGGGAGGCCCTAAAATTAATTGACATTTTTAATTCTGCTACATACTTTCTTATGGGAAGCATTTGTGTCAAAATAGCTGAAATTGTAAGTCACAGGATTTGACTTTATAAATTCTTATATATGACTTAAAAAGCTCTAATTTCATGACTTTTCAATTGAGGACACATATGCCCCCAGCACTGAAAAACTTACCAAGAATAACTCATTCAGTTAATTAACTGAGACTCAAAACCTGTTATCCTAAATCCCTGGTGAGATATCACAGTAATGACTATTCATATCATGCTAGTTGAGGGCTGGAGAGGATCATTTTATTTTAGCCCCAACTTCGATTCCCCACCTATAGCCCACATGTGCAAACGACACAGACACAACTTTAGGATTCTGTCTATGTCCAGATGTCAACAGTTATCACCTTGTTCTTTGTAACTAAACAAAATTGTTCTTGCACCAAGATTTCTGTAAACTGCCAGGGGATTAGTTTTCATGGCTTTATCTTCTCTCTGCTATTGATTTCCCTCACCTGTCACCTCCAGCAGCCATTCGCTTTCATCTGTTTTACACCAACCCAGATTGAACACTCAGCCCTTTTTCCTTTAATTTTCCAAAAATAGGTTTAAGTAAAACACTTATGACTTTACTGAAGGCTTTGTGTGTTTAGAGGGTCTTATATCTGTTGAAAGATAATCTAAGGCATATGAAAAAATTTAAGAGTTTATTTGAGCAACAACAGATTTGAACTGGGAGATCCAAGTAGAATGTGGTTAGGTGTGTTCTATCTACAGGACCAAGGGAGAAGCTTTTATGAAGATAAGACTGAAGCAAAGTAAGAAAAGTATTGATTGGGTACAGCTTAATGCCTAGTTGACTTGTGATTGGTTATTCTTATCATCTTGATTTCTTAACCTTGAGGCATTTACAAGCATAGATGTTAGTATACCTAGGTAGGTCACCTCAGTCGAATGGCCTCCTTATTTTATTAACTTAACACATCTCAAAACAGTATATTACCTGATATACTAGCAATGGCCATTAGTAAGAGTTCCTTAATCACCCCACACTGAGGCATTTTTCATTGGCCATTTAGTTGTTCATATTCTTCTTGAATTTCCACTCCCCCTGCTTAGCACTCAATTTTCACAACAAATCTGACAATAATTTTGCTTTCTAGCCATTAGTCCAGCTATCTTTGCATATCCAAATATCCTTAATGTTCTCTTACAAAATAAGGCCATCTATTCAGATTTTCCCCTTTGGTAGAAACTTTGTCAAAAGGTTTGAAATCCCTCCAGCTCTCCTTCCATCCACCTAACTCTAAGTGGGAGGTTGCAATGATGAGATGTAACTTTCACAGTAGGTATACATATAAAAGAGTTAAAGTGGATACACTCACTTCAGGTTTAAAATCAATTTTTATAATACTGTACTAAAAGGACTCCCCGGTGGCACAAGGTGTTAAGCACTGCACTATGAAGCAATCCACAGCCTCTGCAGCACAAGTTCAATCCCTGGCTGGCCAGGGAGAAACCCACATGGCGCAGCAGACCTCTCCTCTCTTGCCCGCTGCTCCCCTCAGCAGTGTACTTCAGTCAGTCTGCCTGTTCTGTTCCCCACTCTGTCTCTTGTGAATCCTCGCACCCCCTGCATCTCTGGCCTGCACCCCAGCTCTTGTATGCATAAATAAATAAATCTTTTAAAAATACTGTCCTAAGAAATAAATGAATTTTCCTTGGATAGAGTAGTTGGATATTGAAATTGCTTGGCCTTCTGTTAATATAAAATCCCAACCCTGAGTCTTTACATAGTTGGCACTGCAATACACCGTGTTTGATCAAAAGAGACTGCATGCATGCAATCATTCAAGATAATCTAACACAGATAAAGTTCCCATAATTTAATTAGGTGTTAAGTTTCTATGTTTTTAAGTTTTAAAACTGATTTGTGTCCAGGTTCTTGGCTCCCCATCTCCTATTTACCTATATCACCATGTTCTCTGCCTCGGTTCCAGGGTAGATAGATAGTATCAACTAGAAAAAAAATTGATTTTCTCAGCTTTCTTCAGGTACAGATACCATTTATTATGTGCATGCTGAGGGGAAGCTCATATAGTTATCTCCATCATCAGAGTTTGAGTGGAATCTCGTGATGACAGTGTCATAGGGAAGTTTGTGGCACTAGAGTTAGAGTTCTTAGGTTCAGGTCCTGGCTCCACTACCTGTCATCTCTTCTGACCAACAGAAAATTCTTAATGTCTTTTTGCTTAGCATATTAGTAGCATTTGACACAGTTTATTGCTTCTTCTTGAAGTACTTTCTTTGTCTTTCAGGATTCTGCCGTTCCACTGTTCTCCTCACTAACAACTCCATTTCATTTTCTTCATGGGTGCCTCCTCATTCTTTTAAACTCCATGTTGATCCTGTAGGTCAGACCTTAACTCTCCTTTAAATCAATTCTTACTTCCTTGGTGATCTCAACTAGTTTTATGGCTTTAATTCTAAGAGATTTCTCTCCTGAACTTCATAGTAGTATGACCAAGTCAAAAATCCAAAACTGAGCTCATAAGCAACACCCACCCTACTCGTTACTAGCTAGTTCTTCCTGAAAAGTGCACCATACTCATATTTTTTTGTCTTTAGGATATGATCACTTCCTACCATTTCTATTACTTTCAAGATACTAAAACCTCTAGCCTAAATTATTGCTTTAAGTCTTCTCTTGACTTTCCCCCTTATACACTCAATTAACAACATGGTGGCTGGAATCATCCTATATCTAAAATATAAACAGATACATGCCCATGATTCATTATGTCAGTTCTTATTCTATAGTTTTGAACATTTACTCTGGGTTCTGCCAGTAAGAGGTGCTGGTGGGACTTTAAGCAGTTTGAAAAAATATTTAATGAATACAGTTTTTCTGCTTCTGCCTCCCGCAGCAGTGAGAAGAGACTTCAGATAACGAGATCTCCAGCAATACTGGTGATTCCGGAGTCATCGGGGACTCCAGCATTGCCAGCAGGGGCAACTCCTGCTCAGTGAGGCCTCCTGTGACATCAACAACAGTGACTCAGACTGTACGAGTAAACATGGCAGCCAGGATGCCTTCAATCCAGCAGCAAAGGCAGGCTGATTTATTTAAATCACTCTCTGTTTCTGTTTTCCTGGCTGGATCTTAATGATACAATATAAATCCAAGTTCTATAGGTATGGTTAATTTGAGAGAAACTATCATCATTCTGCTTATGCGGGCAGCCATGAGAGAAAACGCTACAAAGAACGGATTTCCTGCAAAGGGATTAAATGTTGAGTTATTAGGAGATTGGCATGAGGAAGAAAAGGAAGACATCTTAGAAAGCAAAAATAGCAGGGGTAAATAGAGTTAGTAGACCTTGTAAATATAATATTTGAAGAAAGATGGTCTCAAGGCTTGGAATGAGAGCACTAGTCTACATTTTTTTTCAAGAATTCACACTATCCTAGTCATGTAATTACATTTGGATTCTTGCTCTCTTAATAAACATGATCTTCTTAACCCCTTTTAACTCAACAGGATTGCAGGCTCTACGTAGCCAAGGGCAAAACTGCAAATGAAAAAGGTTGTGTAAACAAGTTTCATACATCCTGTTTGACAGACAAAAAAAAAAAAAAATGAGCAGACATGTAACCCAGGGGGATGCATTGAAACATAATTAATCAATGTTTGTAAATTGCTTTGAGACTCAGTGAGTATATTCACATGAAAAGTCGTGTCATCATTTTTCTTACCTAATGTGGTTTGTTTGTCAGATTATTTGAGATTATTGGTGAGTGGCAGACAGTAGGTAGTTTCCCAGATTGCATTTAAGGACAACTTCATATAAAAAAAATGGTAAATTTCTATTATGTTTTATTAAGATTGCTGTGTTACAACACAATAATAGTTATAAATAATTAAACAATAAAACAAGTCTAGGCATGTGTGATTTGAAGTCTTTAATGCATGCCTGAGGCATTTGATAAGTCATAATGATAAAACCAAATTGACTTTAATCAAGAAGCCTGCATTAATGACCTAGTAATTCATACCCTGTTGTCTATTTATTATTGTAATAACATCAACACTTTTACAAGTTCAAAGATCTGATTTTGCCTGTGCACCAACGCACACAAAAATAATCCAAAATGCTGATTAAGAGCAGATGTCCATTTTCAAATGCCAGTATTTGATATTAATTGAAAACGTTGAACTTTCTTTAGCTTTAAGTGTTATATTTTAGAGAACAAAGCAAGATGTGAACACAGTAATTCTTTTCATTTTCTATCTTGTTAGTTTGTGTCTGTGAGGCAGTTAAATAGACCATGAAATGGACTCTTTCAAAACTAAATTTCAACAGATTAAAATCTATAGGAATTTTGAGATACTGACTCTTCCTATCTCATAAACAGGGCACCACAAAATAGTTCATTAAAGAAAAAAATTACAGATTAGTGCCTTAACTAGAAATAATTTGGCTTTATTAAAATTTCTAAAAGATCTTTATCTATAAACTTATCATCAGAATTTGGCTCAGAGGGCTTCCCCGGTGGCGCAGCGGTTGAGCGCTGGGTTGCGAAGCTGCCTGCGGTCTCTGCCGCGCCGGTTCGATCCCCGGCTGCTCCCCGGCCGCCGGAGGAGGGTCCCGCATGGCACGCAGACCTCTTCTGCCGCCCGCTGCTCCCCTCAGCAATGTACTTCGGTCCTTCTGCCTGCTCTGCTCCCTGCTCTGGCTCTGGTGAATTCTCTCACCCTCCTGCGCTTCTGACTGTACCCAGTGCATGTATAAACAAACAAACAAACAAATAAATAAATAAATAAAACGTGCCTCTATTTAAAAAAAAATATATATATAGTTTAGAATTTGGCTCAGAGCTCTAGAGTAGCCAAAACAATATAAATTTGTATGGTATCTGGCAAGCCACAAACAAAAATATTAGCTCAAGTTAATATTTATATTATAGTGACACATCCCAAAGATGATTAGGTAAATCCTAAAATTTTATCTCTGTGAAGCTCAAGGATGGTAAGCACAACTCCCTAAGACATTACTCATATTGTATTTTATTTGAATGTTGCTAGAGACTCAACTGCCCAGCCATGTCCAAGTGAAGTCTAATATGAATATAACTATTTGAACTAGACCCTAGCAATGAGGGGCAGCTCATTCATTTCATGACTTTATTCACTTTCCATGGTCCTTCAAGGAATACCCTCCTGAAGAATGTCACTATTTCTTGCTTTAACTGATAGCAAAGGATGGCTACCCCTGGATTACATGCCAAAAAAAGTTTTTCAGTCACTTTCCATCGAAAGTCCTCTTTGAAAGGTCCATGCAGCAGGCCTGAATGCAGGAGCCAACCAGGAAGCCCACCTGGGGGGCAGGAATGTGGATACCTGCCTGGAGGACTCAGACAATGAGCCTCCCCCCTCCCCCTATGAGTCTCTTCTCAGACAAACTACCTGCCCTACAAACTTTTCCTGCCCCACCATATGAGCCCAACTACCCACCTGACCTCTCCTCCCCCTATAAAACCCTGCTTCCCCCTAACAACGTGCACGACTCCACTGACCCCGGCCTTGGGTCTGTGAGGTCCGCCCGGGGCTCAATAAACTTTTCCTCCCTTTAAGAAATTTAGCCTGGCTCTCCTTTTCTTTACCGCGCGGAACCTTTCACTCTTCTTTCCCCATACCAAAAAGGGAATAAGTTACCAACTGGTTATATTCCCCTTTCTTCTCATTTCATCCTTATCTTTAAGTCTTGATAGTTATCCAAAGCCTAATGATTAAGTTGAGTAGCTCAGCATTTAGGTTAATCTCAGTTTATTTTTCCAGCATCACTTTTTGCCAACACATTTACCATCTCCTAGACACATTAAACTTGAGGGATAATGGACTACTCCACAATTTTCAGAAAGCTCATGTACTTTGATGTTTCTGTGCTATGATTTACAATATTATCAGAGCTTAAAATAACATTCTGAAAATTTTTTCACTTGGAAAAATTATATTCATTCTTCCAAATTAACTTTTCCCAATGACACACTGACTCACACTGTCAGAAGCATCTTATGCACCTGAAAAAATACTTATACCATCCCTCTTACCTGCTGGGTATTAAAAACTAGAACCATTTGTGAAAATACAGATCCCCTAATGTCAGCAACGTTACAAGCTATATCAAAGAGGAAATATAACGCAGAAGACTGAGTGTAATGATATTATTATATCATTAATAATATATCAATGATATATTATTATTATATATTATTATAATATCATTACACTCAGTCTTATGGAAAGGATAAGCCACGGAACACCTAAACCAACTATGGTGACTTGGGAAAGGCATCCTGAATGGTGGAATATTCTAGAAGACACAAGAAGGATAAGGAGGAGTTAAGCAAGTGAAGAGTTAAGAACCTCATTTCCATTAAAAGATCAAGTTTTCCCCAGACTATAGTGGAGTAACTTGAAATTCACAAAACTTTTAAATATACATCATCTCCTTTAATTCTTAATAGTTTTGAGTTAGGTATTATTATTCCTATTTGCAACTTGAAAATCAAGGCTTAACCTCAGAGAGGGAAGTTCATATAGGGTTATATTCCCATTTGTCCACAGTGATAGTGGGTCCTATTGCTGGGTCACCATTTATCTGGTGAATCAAAATCCCTTCAGGAGATAAAAATTTAATTTGTGCAGGAAAAAAAATAATATAAAGAATTGGAATCTACAACAAGTGAGACATTATTAGAGAGAACTCTTCAAGAATACCCTAAGGCTTAAAGAGAATACCTCAACAAAGGATTAACTTGGAAGGGGAAAACCCCCATCCCACACTTGAGATTCAGACTTTGCTGAAGGTATATTTTAATTCCTCAGATGATGTGAAAGCTCACTGGCTCCCATGAATCTGACATGGTCCACAGTCGCTGTACAAGCCGGAAACACCTCTCCAAGTAAAGATAAATGATGCAGGCAGGCAGCACAGACAGCGAAAGTCAGGGTGTGTGGTGCCTGTCTGTCCAGAGCAAGGTCCACAGGAACAATCCTCTGAGAGTCAGATGGATCAAGGGGACCAGCAGCAGGGAGACGAGGGGCTGGGAAGTCGCTGGATTGCAGCACAGCATATGTCCTAGGGCATGCACTTGCAATAACCAAGTCCTAGAGACTCCAAGGAAAAGAGAGATAACCCCACACACACACACACACACACACACACACACACACACACGCACACACGAGTACATCTGCCTGGTCCCTTCCCACTGTTTGTTTTCCCCGCAAAAAGTCTCCCCTCATTTCTGAATTCTATCATCTGTCCACTTTAGAAGCCAATGGGGACATTGAATCCCACATTTTGCAATGGATGATTTATTCAAATGTAGACATAATAAGAGTAGCAGGAGCCCTGGGCTGAAGAAGGTGAGCACAGCTGTTGATGCAGGGGTACAAAGAACTGCACTCTGTTCAATGAACGGAGGCTATGCAGACCCTGAGGGTACACATGTGGTCCAGGTGGGACATGGAATTGAAGGAAACTGAGTATAGCTGCACAGGAATCTAACATTCGCTGAGGTTCTCCTTTGTCTACATTCCATGGCTGATTAATCTGGGCAGCCAAAAAATCTCAATAGGAGAAAGAGTCTTTATCTCTCTTTAAATTAAATTTATATATTTTTACTTTCAGAGTCTATATCGGTTTTGCAGTTAAATTTTCAGCATATAAAAAAAATAATAACACTACAAAACACAACAAAGCAAAAATGGACAATTATAAATCAGAGACATCCTGCAGGGGAGGAGGAGGGAGAGGGATCAGAGGGAGGGAGGGAGGAGCACAGGGGACTGAGGTGATGGTGCACGGGTACACTGGTGAAGGAAACTCTATGGGACTACACCTGAGGGGATGGGGGGAAGCAAATATTGTTTAAAAATGAACAATGATGTAAAAAATAAAAATATTAATATTAAAAAAGAAAAAAGAAAAAAATGAATTTATTCACATATGAAACAAAAAAAAATTCAGCATAATCATATGTTCTATAGGTATATGTTCTGGGGTTCCCTACTCCCACCCACAAGAGTGACAATAACAACTAAGCCAGAGCTTGAACCCACATCTTATTTGGTGACAAACTTGTATAATTTTCTCAAAGACAGGGAAGTTATTTCCTGTTTCCCCACCAAGCAGTTTTAAAATTAACCTCTTCATTTTCCTCAGATTTATTTTTATTTTTTAAAGATATATTTATTTATGCATGTAAGAACTGGGGTGCCAGCCAGAGGTGCAGGGTAGGGGTTTGAGAGGATTCACCAGAGACAGAGTGGGGAGCAGAATAGTCAGATCCACTGAAATACACTGCTGAGGAAAGCAGCAGGCAAGACAGAAGAGGTCTGCTTAGCCATGTGGGTCAACTCCCTGGGCAGCCAGGGATTAAACTCAGGCCATAGACATGATAGTGCTAAGGACTTAACCCCTAGGCCACCAGAGAAACCCCCATCCCAGATTTAAAACAACTACAACTAAATTATAACCTCAAACTGTTCCAGAATCCTCATTGTCCATGATCATAATAATTTAAGTCCTTGATTTCTCCATCTAGCACATATACATCAAAAAAATGTGAAATGGCACAATTTACATATAAAACAAAAGAAATAGGCACTTTCATCCTTGCTTTCTATCAGACCTGCTCTCTGAGATAAAGAAAAATTACACTTTGTAGAGGAACTCACCTATATGATAAAAGATGTTTAAATAGATTCCAGAAAGGGCTAATAGATAGTAAGACTTGATGAACACTAACTCTTTATGTAAATTCTAATTTGGAATTTAGAGAGAAAGAGAAAGCATTTTTCCTGCCAATTGATTCTATTCAGTTCAATTTTACTTGATTTTTAGGCCTCTTTTGAATTATGGCTAGTCACCTACATTATAAATATTTCTGCCTTAATCAACACTCAAAATGCATAAAGTAGTTATTACCATTATTTACAGGTGAGAAAACTGAGGTCTAATGAGATCATAGCTAGAAAGCAGGTGGCAGAACAAATATTTAATTCCGGGTCCTCTTTGCAGTGAATTCCTTGTTCTTTCTTCTTTTTTTAATTTTTTTTATTTTATATATTTTTATATCATTTTTCATTTTTGCACAATGTATGCATTTTCATCTTGGTTATATTCCCCATACAATTCCCAGGACCCTTGTTTTCATCCTACTCCCTCCCCCCCCACACACTCCCTGTAGTGTCTCTGTTTCATAGTTGCTTGTTGATTTTGATTTTTACTTTAATTAGTCTTTTTCCTGTTCTTTCTTCTTCACACTGCCTTAGGCCATCAGGGGAGAACTACTCTTTGGTACCTCACGAATCATCTATATACAAATGATACATAAACATTTCTTGTACCAGATCTAAAAGTAATTATATTAGTGCTTTTTAAAAATTGAGGGAATAGCACAGGAACCATGAGAATGAGAATATAAACCTTGAGATGCTTGGTAGGATGAGACAGTTGGTTATCTCACATTTAATAGGATATGGAAAAATTCACCAATAGTAGTACACCATGGGATGAAAGAAGTGACTGCTTAAAGAGAAATATAATTTCCCTGTCATCACAGAGAAAAAGATTTGATGAAGCAGTTCTGAAACCCACAGTGGCAGATAATTATCCCAGAGCAGAGACAACACCTTAGAAGAGAGGGGATAAAATGATCAGGGCCAGTATGATATTAGAAAATAATTAAAGTTTTGACCAACAGGCCATGGTATCTCTTGGTGATTGTAACTCACATCAGATTTGTAAGATCTTGACAACAGGTTCAAAAGCAAATGCTTCTGTAACCTTTAGCCATCTATCTTTACTCAGATGACTTGAAATAGTCAAGATGTTTTTAACTGTCTAGAGAAAGCATTTCCTGAAGGTTTTATTCATGTTCAAGAGTAGAATGGGGCCATCTGATCAATAAATATACTCTACATGGCTTTGGATAAAAATGTGAAGCTAATAAAACAGTGTTATCAGAAACCTTTATTCAGTATCTTCTTACCAAACATGTTAACCTCTTAGGGGCAGCTCTGTCCACATTCTTCGTTACTCACTGGCCTTCTATCTCCCTTTCTCCTCTCCTTAAAGTCACTAATTTGCAGGAGATCTGAAACATTCGCAGTAATTTATTCCTTAATGATTGAATTAGTTATCTGTTGCTGTGTGACAAATTACCACAGCCTTAGCAGTTTAAAACTATACACATTTATTATCTCAGTTTCTAGCATCAGATTTAAATAGATGCTCTGCCAAGAGTGTCCCAAGGATGCAAACATCGTAATGGCCAAGCAGATTTCTTGTTTGGGAAAGAATCTGCTTCCCAGCTCACTAGAATTGTTGGTGGAATTAATTTCCTTGTAGACATAGGATTAAGAGCTTCAGGGTTTTGGGGCCTCCCTGGTTGTGCAGGGGTTAAAGTATCAGCACTATCAAGCTATCACCAGTCACTGCTGGGTTCCATCCCTGGTCAGGGAGCTGACCTACATGGTGCAACAGACTTCTCCTGTCTCACCCACTGCTCCCCTTAGCAGTGTATTTCAGTAAATCTACTTGTTCTGGTGAATCTTCTCACACCTTGCACCTCTGGCCTACACCCTGGTTCTTGTGTGCATAAATAAATAAAACAAATCGTTAAAAAAAAAAAAAAAGCTTCAGGGTTTTGCTGGCTGATGATCAGAGGCTGCCCTAAGCTTCTAAAAGCCACTTATAGTTCCTGTCACAAACGTCCTCAAATGTGCTGCTCACTTCACCAAGTTACACAGGGGAGTGTTTAGAGGAAGTCAGCTATAAAGTGGGGTCTTCTGTAGGATAACGTGATCACAAGAGTGACAATCCTTCACACACTTGCCATAGTCTACAAGTTAGAAGAAAGCCACAGGTCCCACCCACCCTTAAAGGAAGAGAATTATACAAAGGCATGAACAATAACAGGGGAGTGGACATTGGCCATTTCAGAGTCTATTCCCCATATAAAAATGAAGTTTTTGAGAGAGACCTTTTTCAAGCACATGCGCTTTTAAACATGAATCAAAGGATATAAATAAATGAACAATCAGGACAATGGACGACAGGAACATGTGAAGAAGAAAAACTAGCAACAGATTTGCCTGAATTCTTTGTAATCTAGATACTTCTGCTGACAACAAAAGCTTGTACAATATGCTAGAAACTTTATTCTGCACCCATATTTTATTGTAATATATTCACACAAGCAATTGAACCTTAGACAAATTATACAACCTTTCCAATGCATAGTTTATTGATCTGTAAAATTGGTCATAATTATATCTTACTGGCAGGTTTTCTATCCAGATTAAATAAATTTAGAAATGAAAAGGACCCAGTAGAAAGAATTCCTTCTTGTTCTTTGCACTATGCTACTTTCTCATGCAAAATGAAATCTAATTGTATACTAAATTTACCCTTAAATTTCCGAGCAGCTAAGACAAAAAGAATGTATGTGTCTTCAACAATAGCTTCATAAAAATAGCCTTCCTTTTTAATGATTCTTTCATAAAGTCTTTAAAATGTCTTTTATTAATCTGAAATATGTAAATATGTTAGTTTATAAAATTTCAAATAGAAATTCCCTTTGACTATCACCCCCAGTCCTAGTTTAGATATGAGTGGTAACATCAATTTTTTTTTGGTGTATTATTCCATGCTACAAAGTGATAACCAATTTTGGAGATAGTTTTGTTTTATTCCTGGAGTTTCTCTGGGAAGTACAAATAGAATAAAATCATTCTTTTTAACTGCTTCATAATATTTCCATCTGTAGCTTTATTCTATTGTGGACATTCTGATATTTTCATTTTTAGCTATAATGTAGAATGCTCAAATAAATGTCCTTGAATACATCCTAATAGTCTTGATAAAGTGTTTTTCCTGAAGTAAAAACAAAAGAGATTGACACAACATACATTCAAGCTATTTTTATTTTTATAAACACAAACTGCTGAGATGACCATACCAGGTTATACTCCCCTCAGCAATGAAATATTTATTGAAGTTAAACAAGGTGAGGTGGCAAAGTGCCAAGTG
Source organism: Talpa europaea (assembly GCF_964194135.1). Lineage (NCBI taxonomy): Eukaryota > Metazoa > Chordata > Mammalia > Eulipotyphla > Talpidae > Talpa > Talpa europaea. The sequence goes on along the minus strand of NC_140074.1, from coordinate 112,839,384 downwards.
CAGCCCTTGGCAAGTACTCAATAAAAGTTAGATATTAGTATTACAGTGAGCTAAAAATGAGCAATTTTTTGATGGGAAGACAGAATTTGGAAGAATATCTAGGATAATGGTAAGTGTCAACTACAATGTATGCTTGTGAATGTGAAACTCAGAAGAGCAATGTGATGAGAACCATCCCTACACTTGACAATTTTGCTTAAGGCCAATTCAGAGTGCACTTAGAACTCATATATATTGAAATTATTAGCTTTTCTGGCAAAAAGCTATAACCACCATTTGTATTCAAATTGGGAAGTCAAATATTCAGGTCCAAAATGTCCCTTGTTAGAGTTTCATTTGAACTGAAATATTTTCACAAATTTTACGTATGTTGGATTCTCACTGACCTAAAACTTCATTTTAATTAATAAGTGTGACCTCATAAATTGAACTTGACTTAAAATACAATGACTTACCAGCTCCAGCACATTGCTCAAGCATAATGAGTTACTTCATTTATAGCTCACTTAGATAAAATAAACTCTCAGTGATAAAAGTATAGGACAAATGGCAGGATTCCACTTTTAAAACATTCAAATAGTTAACTACCTGTGTTAGATTAATATAAACTGGATTTCTATTGAGTAGTATTGGTAAATACAGGAATAAGGACTGAAAACCACTTTAATACAATGTCTTCAGGAAATACAGAATTGAGAATAATGACCAGTGTACAAGACTAACATGCAAAATATGTTCTATGTATTTTATACTATTTTATTCATTTTTATTTTGTCTTATTAGTTAGTTTACACTTAAAAACAATATATGCAAGTGGAAAATATTCTATCAGACTAAACGGAGTTCAGCTGAATTCCAATCTCACTGCCCTCATTAAACCCATATTAAACTCCCTCTCTTAAGGTAACTAGATGGCACATCTCTTTCATCTTTCCAGAAATAATTTATTTATGTAAATATATAAATTTGTAGACATATATTCTCCAAGTATGGGAAAATTAGATAAACAGTAATTTTCATTTTTCATTCAATATATCTTAAGTGTGATTTCTTATCAGTATGCTATTTTAAATTGCTGTATAATATTTTGTTCTGTGAAGATACTATTTTCTATTTACTCAACCCACAATGATAAACATTTAACCTCCTACCAGTTTCTGTTATTATGCTGCCACGATACACTTTTGCTCAAATGTCTCATCATCTCTGAAGGGCATTTTGCTCATAAAGTAGAGTTGCTTGGATCAAAGGATTTGTGTATTTTCAGTTTTGATAAATATTACAAATTACAGTGAAAGTTGTAAATTTATAGTTTCCCCAAATATTTTCACCAAAGTTTCTGTTTTCTAAATTCTAATCATGATTAGTCAAGTAATTTTTTGTCAATATGACAGATGAAAAATGGACTACATTTATTTAATTCATAGTAAGATTAGTTTTACTACTTTTTATAGCCATTTTTTATGTACTACCAGTATGTATTTTGTCCATTTTTCTATGGGATTAATGTTCTTTTTCTCATTGATTATGTGAATTTTTCATATATTAAAGAAATAGGTATTTTTCTTCCTTTGGTTACAAGTATTTTTTCCCTATTGAAGTCATTTTTTTTATAATGGTTGCAAGCATTTTCTCTCCAGTTGGTCAATACTCTTTTGAATTTCTTTATACTATTTTTCTACTGTTTAAAACTTATAACTTTATAAGTAGATCAATACTTTTCAGCATTTAAGGGTAATTTCTTGCTGCAAAAGATCTTCATTCTTAAAGTATGAAATCGTTTATATATTTTCTAGAAAACCATGTATTTCTTGCAACTATTCAATTTACTTACATATATTTGAACAAAAAGCATCCTATAATCTTAAATGTCCATTCCTATTTTTCATTTTGTGTTTCTGTGTTTACTCTCTATGTACTGCCCAGAAATACTCCAGGAATGAAACCACTACCCTGGATATGAGCAAGATTTGCTGGCTTCTAAGTCTGTGCATTTATTAAAGAATCTCACTCCATTACCTTCCACAAGGAAAAACAGTATGTATTTTTGTTTTTAGAACCCTTGGAGTTTTCCATGGCAGTGTTCCTGGCAGAGTTTCTGGACAGACTTCTGCCCCGAGCACCAATTACTCCCTTCATGGACAGCAGCTGTTTCTTAAGTATAGTCATTCATGCTGGACCCACATCTATAAAAAACAGCATTCAGTGGAAGCTTCACATGTTACAAGGGCTTATTCAATACCCAGGACTGCTGGTCCTTACACCTGAGAAACATGCTTGAGTTGTTCCTTTCTTCCCCATGTGGTAGTTTTCTTAAATCTACTCCATTAAAGGAAACAAAATTAACCATAACTCTCATTGTTTTTGTTACCACCCCCCCCTACTGAAGTGGTATGAAGAGAAAAAAAAAAATGGAACATCTTACACACAAAGTAGAAATTTTCAAAATAAGTACATTATTTGGCCCAATATTTTGATTCACACGTGACATTTCTGACTTGAAATTAAATCATCAAATGATGCACCAAACTTGAATTTTGTGGTTTTTCAATTGGTTAGCACAATCTGTTATTCCAAATTAAATTTCTAAAGGAGTATGTCTTTGGATATTATATACTTCATAGCTGACAGGGACACTATCTAATTAGCTATTTATATGCAAAGCAGAGGAAAGGATAATTAGAGACATGGATTATGCAAAGCCATCACACTGACAGAGGGCAAAAGAAACTGCGATTATATTGAATCAAATTTGTATATAGGTTTCTACAGTTTATCATGTTTCATTTGTATTGTATTACATTTATGCATCATTTAACATGTTATAAATGAAGTAATACCCAAATCCATTGATTGATAAACTAAAAATAAATCATACAGCATAAACTATCTATTGGACTACAAATATGAGAAGCTTCAGTGTATGAAAAGAAAGTCCTACAACTGGAAATAAAATGCCTTCCTTAGCTCCAACTTCCAGTAGGCTTTTTGCTAGAAAATTCATATATTTAGCTTCATATCTCCAACAGAATAGTTCAAATGCTTATCACAAAAGAGTAATACTGACTTACAGAATCTGGTCCAATTATCTGTTGCTGCATAACAAATCTTTCTGGAGTAGAAAGACAAATATTTTATTATGCTCATAATTTTGTACATCAGTGTCTTGAAAAGGGCACCGAGAAGACAGCTTGCCTCTGCTTTAAGATGAAGAGGACCTCAGCTGCAATGATGTAAGTGACTGGACATTGCTGGATACCTTGACTAAGGTCATATGTCTGAGGCTTCAGTTCTGATGATCAAGTGGTTTCTTTTTTTTCTCCATGCTGCATCTGCTGAGATGACATCTATGATGGCTCCCTCACTCATATGTCTTATATGTTCGCTATGATGGTTGGAAGAGCTGACTGGATGATCTCCAACTTGCTCTTTTCCCCGTGCAGCCTCTTCGCATGGTTACCTTGGGCTTCCTCAATGCCCAATAATTTTGAGCCAGTAGTCTTACACAGAAGCTTGTTTCTCCAAGAAGACACAGATATAGAGGCTGCCAGTGTTAGAATTGGACTAGGAAACCAACATGGCAACAACTGCACAGTTTATTGGTCAAAATATGCCAAGATTCAAGGAAAGGGTAGATTCACCTCTAAAAGAGAAGAGTGTCAAAGAATCGATGGCCATCTTTAATCTGCTAGAGAAACTTAAACCTACCATGATGATCTATCAGAACCTATAGTTTCTGTGTCATGATTTCACATAGTCTCTCACCTACATGCCAGCAGCATCCCCTACCCTGCCACACACACAAAGACTCAGAAATGCAGTTCCAAGAATCAAAGTATTTTAGCACAGATTATTCTTTAAAAAAAAATCTCCCCCAAAGTTAGCATGCAATAATTCATGTTTGAGCTCCTAGTGAATTGAACTTTAAGTATACTTACCTTAAAACATTCCTAAACACCACTGACATGATGATAAAGAAATTCAAAAGGGAAGACAGTCATAAAAGTGCAGATAAGAGGAAAAAAAAGGTCATTAGAGGGAGCAGACAAATTGAAGCAATTCTGAATTAGAGAAGGTGTACAACACCATATTGAGAGACAAACTGAACAGAAATAATCTGTGAACAAAAAATTAAAGGAATGGGGTGAGAAAGGCCTGCAGCAGAACTCCTGGCTCAGAGAAGAAAGTCAAGGAATGTTGGAGCAGGAAGGGGAGTAAAGCTGTGTGATGTACTTTATTCCTTCACGTGCTGCGTATCCCCAGGATGAACCAAGGGACCTCTCCTTAAAGGAGCTGAGTGATCTGTCTGGCAGCACTAGCATCTGTCTACTCAACTTTCAAGAGCATTAAGGGTCTGAGAAGTAAAGGATTAACCTTGCCCAAAGGAAACTTTGGTCTTTGTGCCAGCTTCTGAGAGTTAGCTACTAAGTCCTTAGAATACCTGCCTGGTGTGAGTGTCTTAGATTACCTTGTAGCTTTGGGTCACACCAGATTATTCATAATTATAATATGACTCATGGGTGTGGGGGAGGAGTGGTTGGGCCATGTAGTAACAGCTTCAATTCTGAAGGGGCAGGAGGCTAAGGTCAGTCACACTGATGGTCAACCATGTCTATGTGGTCAACTCCTAATTAAAAAAAAAAAGATTTTACAAAATGAGGTTCCCAGGTTTACTTCATGCATATTGTCACACATTATTTCTGGGAAAAATAAGTGCTATCCACATGACTCTACTGGGAGAAAGCAAGGGGAGACTCCACACTTGGTCTCTCTTGAACTCTGAGCTAGATGCCTTTCCTGTTGCTAATTTCTATCTGTATTCTTTCACCATAATAAACTACAACTTTGAATGTAAAAGTTTTGCTGAGTTGTGAGTTTTTCTAGCAATCACTGACCCTTAGGATGAACTTGGGGAGCCTCATGAACTTATTGAGAGGATTGCTTCCCAATGGGAAGTTAAATTTTATCATCTGGTTAGACCCTCAAAATGTTTGCCTTCTCCCTATCTGACTATTAAAGATGAAATTAACCCATACAGAACTTGCAATAATCTTTCCTATTCAGAGGAGACTTCATGATTAATATATCAAGGAAGAAAGGAATAAAAAGTAGTTTGGAATGATGCAAATAATTTCTGAAAGAAAACAAAAGGTCAAAATTAATTACCCTTGTAAGTGAAATGAGAGTCGTGGAGTGTATGGAAAATTTTTACCCTACAATATTTTTAAAATATTATTTTGGGCCTCCCCGGTGGCACAGTGGTTGAGTGCTGGGTTGTGAAGCTGCCCGCAGCCTCTGCAGCGCTGGTTCGATCCCCAGCCGCTGGGCAAGGGTCCCACATGGCACGCAGACCTCTCCTGCCGCCCTCTGCTCCCCTCAGCAGTGTATTTCATCAGTCTGCCTGCTCTGCTCTCCGCTCTGGCTCTGGTGAATTCTCTCACCCTTCCATGCTTCTGCCTGTACCCCCAGTGTTTGTATAGATAATTAATTAATTAACTAACTAATTAATTAAAAATAAAATATTATTTTCATAGATATAGATTCTCTGATATTTAGCAGAGCATATAATCATATAAAATAGACAACACATTTTAGTTTCCCTCGCACTGAAATGTGGTGAAGTTATTAGGTGCTGCTCAAGGAGATGTGTGCTCAGACATGTGTGGCCACTTTCAGAAACATCATTAAGAGGTAGCTAATGTGTGCTTCCTCCCTCTTTTTACCACATTTTCCTCCTCCTTGTTGCCTGAAGCACGATTGTTCCCTTGGCACTTAAGAACAAAAATCCCACACCAGAGAAATTAGACCGAAGTAGTCAGGCTCACTGAAAAATTAGTGGAGAAGAGCTAGCATATGAGCTCCAGACTGCGAAGCTCCAAACTTCTACAAGAGAAATAAACTCTTATTTTTGGTCTAAATCCCAACTATTCTGAGCTTTCTACACATGCATTTAAAACTAATTTTAATACACATATATTACTTTTCTTAAAAACAAATGCTCTGCCATTCACTTTATTTCTCTCCTAGTTTCTCAAATTTCATAATTTTAACATCATTCTCTCCATAATGAGGTCTTTGATGAAAAGCAATGATTGCTTTGATTAAAAATTTTCCTTATTTGGTGATGAAACCCCCCTAGGTTATCTTCCTATGCATCCTTGGAGCAAAGCAAGGTGAATATGCTAGCTTCTAGCACCATCAGTGTATTTAAACACCAATATTTTTGGTACCTTTGAGAAGAACAGGACTACAAGATGTTATTACTGCCACTAAATCCCTTAAGTTATTAATGTAATGAAAATGGAATTTCAGAAAACCAGGCAAAACTAATAAAGCATTCCTTTTAGTCTTATAGATGTGCATAAGAATTTCTATTCCTTCTCAGGTTTACATAATTATTATTATTTTTACTTCCTCAATGTCATTAAGTAAAGGTATAATGAAAATGCAAAGTGTTTTTTCAGACAAAGTCAAATGGGAAGCTGACAAAGCCTGACAGCATCCTCGAGGAAATGACCAGATGTTCAGATGTTTTTCATACACATCCCTAATGCTGTGGCCTGGGTTGAGGCAAATGTTACAAAACAAATAAACAAACAAACAAAACATGCCCCCAAAATATAGATTCTTCATATTAACCAAGAAAAAATGCCTTCATCTCTGGCCATGGTGAAATTGTTTCATCCAACTCCCTTTAGGTAATTTCCAGTACAAACAAAAAGCCTGTGCCCCTAAGCCAAGTGGGTAACCACCAATGTGCTGATGAAGTGTTACTGGTGAACTATACAATAAGTCATTTAAATTGCAGGTGCACAGATGGGCAGCATTTATTTGTTTAATAACCTGCTCTCTAAAAGAAACTTGATAATGCACCTACAATTGAGGAACAATAATGCCGTTTCAAGGAAATGTGAATTGGTTTACCTTTTATGTACTGTGCCCATCATTTGGGTAAACAAGTAAAACTCAATTTTAACGCTCATCAGTCATCATAAGCATGACTATCTGATACAGTGGAGCCTCTGTCATGCTGAGGCTCAGAAAAAGAACTATGTGTTAAGGGTTTCAAGATGTCCTTCTTGTTATTTTGTTTCAATCTTCTAAATTTGTTTTCTACATATATGTGTTTGCTCATCAGATTGCCCAAAAGAGAGCTTACTGTCTATTATGCTTTGGCCAAAAGCACTTTAGGAAATATAAAATAATCTTTATAAATAAGTGAACGTGTATTCATTATAACATGTAATCTTTCAGCTTCAGGTTGAAATTCAATTTGAGAAAGAGCTTGAATAAGGATCCTTCACTCCACCTTTTCCATCTGACAAAGAACAACTGACTCAAAACCCATCCCAAAGATCACTGAAGTTTAAATTCAACAAGTATTTTGAGATTATTTTGAGAGAGTACAGCACAGTAACAACTGTGCTACTTGTTAACCAGATGTTCCTTGAAGAAAAAAATTAAAAACAAAGAAATACTATTGATGATGAGAGGCACTGATGGTCCACACATCTCTGGGAGTCTGGCTGCCTGGATTCAGATCTCTCTAATTCTTACACTCTACACATGTGAGCATTTACAACAGGAATAATAATTAACAGAAATGATAATACCTGTCATGGATTGAATTGTGTCCATCAGGACACAATATACAGAGGAAAGATGTGTGAAGACAAACAAGGAGAACATCATGGGAAAATGGTGGGAGAGATTAGACTAACATTGCTGCAAGCTGAGGAAACCCAAGTCCTTCTGACACATTCACCACTGGACACTAGAGAAAGGTAAAAAAGGGTCTGCCTGGATTCTCAGAGAAACACAGCCCTGCCAAGAATGGACTTCAAACTTCTAGCCTCCAAAAGTATGATAGAATACATTTTTGTTGCTTTAAGTCGCTCAGCTATAGGATTTTGTTAGGGCAGCCACAAGAAACAATAACTTACCCTTGAACATTGTGGTGAAAGGATTTAGTAAATTAAGATATGCAAAGCACTTTGAACAAAGTATGCCATATGGTCAACTCCATGAATTCTGTGAAAGATTTTATAGAGAAAGAGAATAAGATATCTCAGGAAAATAGGGAAAAGACTGTTTACCCCACCAATTTGCAATGGAAATTGCAAATATTTATTTATTCACATTTTTATGTGAATCTTGCAAGGCCTACTGTGTACCTCAGATACAAGGTCTCTCAAGAAGTTGCAGTCAAGTTGTTGGCTGTGATGGTGGTCTCATTTGAAGACTAAATTCAGTGGGGAAAGGGGTGGAAGGGATACCTGCTAAAAATCTTAGTCACATGGTTGGCTAGTATTAGTCCTTGCCCAACCAGACATATCCACAGAGGTGCCTAGCGACATGGCAGCTGGCTTGCTCCAGAGTGGACAATCCAATCGAGATCAAGATCAAAATGGTAGGCAAAGCCTTTTTAGAAGCTACTCTCAGAAGTGACCTCCCATTACTTTGGTTGTATTTCATTCACTAGAAACAAGTCCATAAGCCTTGCTCACATCCAAGTAAAGATGATTACACAAATCATAAATACCAGAAGGTATGGGTCATAGCAGTACATCTCAGAGACTGCTGACCACATAAAGAAAGTGAAAAGATAAAGAACTTTCAACATAAATTCCCAATGCATTGCATATAGAGTGTGCTTATGGAGTATATTTGAAACCATATTCACAGAAGGAAATGCTGATTTATACCTTTCTGAGGGTAGTTGGTTGGGGCAAACATATGATAGTATATTCCATTGTAATAACAAGTCATCTTCCTGAATTTGTATTTTAAAAATGAAATCATGTATGACTTTAGGGATATTTACCTAAAGAGGAGTGGCAACACAGAAAATTGATCCTGCTCCATTTGTAATAGTTTCTAAGTTAGAATGTCCAAGTAAGACAAAATACAAAGTAACGTTAGCATAAATGAGTTTCAAATTGGTCATAACTTCACTAGTAATGCATACTGTAACTGAAAAATAATAAAAATGAAATGAAATAAAAAATCTCTTTTAATTCCACTACAATTCTAGTCCTTTCCTAAATGCTAAGCACTCATATTTTGTGCAGTTGGAGATATACATGTATCTATAGACATCAACTTTATTTTGTGTAGTCTGTGCATATATGTATAAAAATGATACCATATATACCTTTCTGCAAATTGGAATTTTAATTAATAAGGTCTTGAGTGTTCTGAATGAATTTATTTCAATATCTCCTTTGTAAGGATAAAATTAGGAATATTGACAATGCATATAAAATATCTAGAATAAAACCCAAGCATTCTGTAAATATTCAAAACATATATTGTTTATATATCCATATATATTATTTCCATAAATATAAATGATAAGGTGAAATTTTAAAGAGAGTTGTTTTGTGATGATATTAACATTTCTGTATTTTGACTGTAATGACTACAATGGTTAATTTTATGTGTCGGCTTGGCTGGGTCCACATGCTTGGTCAACATTATTCTGTATGGCTCTGAGTGAGATAAACATTTTATTTGCTCAATTTTCTGTAAAGTAGATTGCCTTCATCCATAAGTTGAAGAGTTCAATAGAACAAAAGACTGACTTTCCCCAGCAAGAGGGAAATCTGCCATCAAAGGATGTTCAGATGGATTTGAACTGTAATATGAGCTCTTCCCTGGATTGCTTTAATTGCGTAAGTCAATTCCCCAAAATAGTGTCTGTCACTATATATGTATATGGACAACAAAAACGTGAGTGAATTGTGAAAATCAAATTAGAATCTTTATTCAGTTACTAGTGCTATAGCCAAGTCAATTTAGATAATCACGGTGGTTGTATAAGATGTTATTTTGAAAAGCTATGGGAAGGGCACATGGGGAATTCTTATATGTTTTTTCACTACATCTTATTAGTCTACAATTATTTAAAAATAAAATGTTTAGAAAAACATGAATATCATAGAAATAGACCCGGTTCAAAGTAACCTACGAAATAGAGACAAGGATATACACAGTAGAAATATGATTAAGTTTGGTGGCTCAAAGAACAGAATCAATCTGCACCTGATTTCCCATGGAGAACCTGAAGGAAAGGAAGGCCTCTTTAGAATTAGTTCGACAGGCATAAGAAGTATACAGATGCCTGCAACAGATTTCTAGGGAGAGTGACCTGAAAGCTTGTTTCTTACTTTCCTGTCACACCCAAAAGGAGAGTAGGACTAGCTGAGAGAACTCGACCTATAGACACCTGGCTGTAGCATATGAAGAAAGCACCACAGTAGCCAGTGTCTCTGATGAATGAAGGCCAAGTGGGAACAAAGGCATCTCACAGATGTCAGTGCAGATGATAATGATATAGGACCAGCACCAACATTTATACCTTGTTTTTCCATAATTGCCACAAGACCTTGAGCACAATTTTCTGAGAGAAGAATCTGAGTTTGGAAATAACTGAGATTACTCTGAATTGATTGTGGTTGTTTCCAGCACTTGCTCAAATTTTGGCTTGAACCAGAAATAGAAAAAAAAGTAAAAGAACTCATATTTCATATACACCTGAACTTGTGATCTAAAAGCTGTACCGCTGTATGAATGTTACATACTTATATTTATGCTCCTTAACTTTCTATGACTTTCTATAAAAAGTACAAAGTAATAAATGGGTAGATAAAGACATTTGGGAATCAGGCTATTTTGGGTTGGCAAGTATTAGTATGGTCCATCGTCTATTATGCCTACATTAAATTCCAGGGACTGTCATGTAACCAAGAATTCCACCTTAGTTAGAAACTTGTGAAGAATCTACTTTCTTTAAACTTTCAGCTGGAATTTGAGGCATTGAATATATCTTACAGATGTCTGGTAAGTGGGGTCTATTTTTAAGACTTTAGCCTCCTGTTCTGAGACAAAAAGATTACATAAAAAGATAGTTTTTGAAGAAAAGGAGAATCTGCACTTCAGAAGAGAGCGAATTTCATGTAGTTTTGCTAGACTAAGACCAGGGAAGAAAGTCTTTTTCTGAGATTTTCTTTTTCTTCTTGATTCTGTATGAGGAAAAGTGTCATTAAAGTCCCTTTAGCATTTTTTGCTCTGCACTATAAAGCAAACATTTTGGTAGAAAATAGTTGCCTATCTCTGTGTTATCTGAATTCGAATGGTGTAATTCTACTGACATTATTGAGGGCTCAAAGTCAGGCAAAAGAATCCCCCACAATTAAGGAAAAATATCTATTATGAACACAATGCACATTCCTCACTGAGACCCCATTTTAGCTGTAAAACGGCAGCCACCAGCAGGTCTAGTGAAAAGGCTATACGGACTGGTTTGCTTGATCCCTTCTAATAAAGAAGTTAGTCCCTAGGGAAGTGTAGAGGGTTAAAAGCTTTGCTTTCAATCACCTTGGAGTAATCCCACACTGCTTCTATTCAAATCTGCCTTTGTAATTGAAATTGTGGCTTTAAAACGGTAGTGGGGATTTATTTGAAAAAGTGTTTCCAAAATGCCAAAATGCCCTGGTGACCTAGTAGGCATAATATGGTCTAGAAATCTGAATCTGGGAGTGAAGAAAAGGACTGAAATGAGCAGTGAGTCCTAGATAAGGAGATGAAAGATGGAAGATTTTTTTTTTTTCAGATACCAAGAGAAACTGGATTCTTCAATAGCTTCATTGATATGTACAAAAAATAAGACTTGAGCTTAGTGGTGACACTGTCCAATCATACATGTGGAATAATCTCTGACTCTTTGTTATTGTTTAATGTTAATGCATGTTTTAAGAATTAAATCATAGTCTCAATGAAATAAAATCTACCTCAGGATAGCACTTGCATTCTAATTAGAGTTCACACAGAAGTTGAAGCTAATTTGTCTCCTCTTCCTGTAATACGTTTGTGTTTGTTTTTTCTGATTATTCATTATTTAAGATAATTTATGATAATTAGTAAAATTTGCTGAATAAGACTCATTAGGTCCTTTCCTGAATCTGTACCATCAAATAAATGTTAAATGTGTATGTATGGTCTCATTATAATTGACTCAAGGTAATAAATGCAGGAGCTGTTTTCTTTGTCACAATTTAAATGGTGTAATGCTTACCATTGAACTTAACAAACTTCTATTAAACATTTTATCTTAGAAATAGGCATGTATCAATGACATTAAAATAAATTACTGTTTTTATTCATTTGGCATTCATCTTATCAATATCACTGATACTGTTTTTAATCAGCAACATGATGTCATGTAAAATTTCAGCTTCTATTCTGCATTTTAGCCACCTTTCTAAAAATCAATAGGACAGAAAACCAGACTTTATTCATCTTGTTGCAGCCTCTAAACTGACTACATATGTTATATTTAACATAAAATCTGCAATCCTCATATGTAACATTCTTTCTACGCTGGGCATGTTATTCATCCAGTTCCTATGCCCACATCCTGAGAGATAATAGAGCCTTAGAACTCCCTCTCTTGGAAATAATTAACTCAAACTTTCTTTTCCCCAATCACACTCACCTATCCTGACCACTAATTTCCCAGCAACCTCATAAAAATTGTTCCCTGACATTATCTAGAAAACCAATAAATTGATCCTTCTGTTCTCTCTCTGACTCAGTGATTCTTTATTGTAGGCAATTTTTTATTGTCACCGCTGGTGACAGGGCATTGTAATTTAAAGTGTAAAGGCCAAAGATACTATGAAATATCACAGACAGAATTATCCATAATCAAATGTCAACAGTGTAGCGGTTGTAAGCCTTGCATCTAGTCCTCTACTGTCCTCATTTTCTTCCTCTTCCATTTAGATTCAGCAGTATACCACATCACCCCCGCCATCTCACCTCCCACCACTGCTCTTTGCATAACTCCCCAATCTTGTATTGGTGATGACTCCCAGAAACACTTTAGCTAGTAAAACTAAACTTACTTAGATTGCTGAAATAAAGACTACCTCCTGACAGGGAATTAGTGACTCCAAAGAGATGAGTCAAGAAAAGATATTTATAGGGTTTTTTGCTGGCCTTGGGTGACTTTAAGGCAAATGTTAAAAGATAGGGAAATAATTGCGAATGGCAGGACTTAAGACATACTATCTTTGAATTGGCAGAGAGTGACATGAGGATCTTGAAGGGAATATTGATAAGCAAGCTTCTAACTACCTCTCATAGGTAAGCGATTCTATTTGTTCCATATTCTGAGCTTCTAAAAGCAAGTATTTCTTGAAACAAAGAGCTAAATTAGTGGCTTGTTTTATTTTGCATTTTGTTGCTGGGGAGTGGAGGAGTTTAGCAGGGATTGGTCCAAGCACTGAAAAATATACTGGGCATAATTTTGCTTAATCAAATTTAACTGCTGAACTTCCCCATACTTGAATAAGCATTCAAAATTGTGGGAGGACTCACATAACTGGGCAGCTTGATACCCCCATAAATTTATAATTGTCAACTCCAAGGGCCACAAAATACCTCCCAGAAACCTTAGTATATTTATTCCCTCAAAAGTAATTGTCTATTAAAGCAAAAGTATTTGAAAACAAAACAACAACAAAAAAAACCAGGCTAACAGAGTATGTTTATGGCAAGACTCAGGTGCATGTCCCCTAATTCTCTCTGTGATTATAGTGTATCCACCAAAAGGCATGCAGCTGCTGAAGATTCCCCACACCAACATGTCATTCTCAACTCCAGCAGGATGTACATGAATTGAACTTAATTCTGACATTAACTACTTAGAATGTCAGATTCTACAGGTGGTGTTCAGTCTCCCAAGACTGCCCTTTCCTTCAGATGCTCATCAGAAGTCCAGACAGTTTTCTGGCTTCTGACCAACTGGCTACAGATCAAAGGTCCCCACAAACCTCTCCTCAGACTTCCAGAGCCCATCAAAAGCCCAGATTATTATCAGCACTTCTGACCAACTGGCTATAAATCAGTAGTTCCTAGGACAACCTCCTCAGGTTCTATTAATTTGCTAGGAAACCCATTTACTCACTAGATCACCACTTTATTACAAAGGACAGCAATCACCAGCCAGGCAGAAGAGATGCCTAGGGCAAGGTAAGTCATTTTCCCCAAATCTTCACAAGTACACCAGTCTGGAAGCTCTCCAAAGTCCCTCCTTTTGCGTTTTTCTGAAGGCTCCATTACATAGCATGACTGTTTTACTCAATGACCATTGGTATTAAACTCAACTTCCTGTCCCTCTGCCCTTCCTGGAGGTCAGTGCAGATGGGACAGCAAACTCCAACCTCCTCTTCATATTAGTTTCCTTTAACCAGTCCCCATCATCAGATACTTTCTAAAATTTTCCTTTATTAACAAACAGGACACCTTTACACTCTCGACACTTCGGAAATTACAAGGCTTTTGGAAGCTCTGAGCCAGGAACTGTGATAAACGTCAAATATATATGAAAATTATATTATGGTCATCAGAATGACAAAAAATATGCATTTCTTGTATATTACAACATTGTGTCCATCCACACCAACATATATAACTTCCAGAAAACCACCCTCTCAGTCCACCAGAAAGAATGGAACATGCAAAGCGTGACAGGGTCTAAAGTAGTAGATTTACACACATATGAAACTATTTACTCTCTAGATATCATGTAAATAAGGATCTGAATATTAATATTAATGTTCACTGTTTCTCCAGTGAGCTTATTCTCCTGCTCACTATTATATTTCTTCTCCTATCACCAAAAATTTCTCCCGGCTGATGAAATTGCCTTGAACTTTGTAGAGACAATACTAGATCATCCTTCTAGTCTAAATTCAATTGCCATTTCTACAAATAAAATGTTTCCAAACCTCACCGTATACCCTAGTTAGCCCCATCTTCATTCTGTTCTCTTACAATATAGTATATTATTCTTTCTTTAAAATTATGATAATAGGAATTCTGTGTGATAATGTTTAATATGAGGATCTATACCTTCTCTGTTAAATACAGTAGACAGTAGTACCTACATTCAGTCAATGTTTGATGAATGACTGCCTGAATGGCTTGAATCACTGAGCTTGCTCAGAGAGCTGAATTACTTGCCTAAGGTAGAATATCCAGCAATTACCAGAACTCGGATTAAACTCATAATTTATCTGATAACACCACAAATCTTGCTGTCTCCTTTATATAACATCACCATTATTTTAAAAAAAAAAACAGAAAGAAAAAGAAAACAAATGGAGCTAATTTTTTTCTCTTTGTCTCTAATCTCATTTTTGTGTCTCTCTCTTTTTTTTTTTTTTTTTTTGGTCTATGAAACAACATTCATCTATGTTTTTTTCCGATTTTTCTTATCCATTTGAGTCTGGAAATATTGGAATTTTTGAGTCCTCAGTCCCATACAGTTCTCAATACAGTTTGAACATATACATCAAAGTTTTCATTCCATTTTAAAATTTTTATATTTTAGTTACTAAGTCTTTCTTTGCTTTGAGTTATATGAACTTTTAAAGGTCATAACTGTTCTTTGATCTAATAGAACACTGTTGCCAGTCATGGCAGCCTCGGGATGTGCTCCTCAGGTCTCCCTTCAGGAAAGAACTTGTCATTCAGCTGCAGGGAATGTAGTCAGCTGACTGCCTTCCACGATTAACACCTTCAGGAGCTGCCTCAGCTTTGGAACCATGCACACAACTCTACAGAGGCAGCCCTCAACCAATAATTCAGCACCATTCCTCCAAAACTGGAATGGCCTAACAGATCATCTTTGATTCAGCACAGCACATGGATTGACCAATACTGTCCCAGCTGCATTTGAAGCTGAGGCTCTCCCTGCCCAATCTTATTTCTTTTTTTCTTTCCTTTCACAGGTTTCAGATCTGCTTATAATCATAAGGCTGATCAATAAATTTCTTATTTATTTATTTATTTATTTATTTATTTATGCATATAAGAGTCAGGGTGCAGGCCAGCAGCACAGGGTGTGCGAGGATTCACCAGAGACAGAGCGGGGAGCAGAACAGGTGATCTACTGAAATTCACTGCTGAGGGGAGCAGTGGGAGAGACAGGAGAGGTCTTCTGTGCCAGATCAATGAATTTCTTATACTCCATCACAATGTCTGCTTTCAGGAAGACGCAAATGACTGACTGGTACAGGAGTACATTTTGATGCAATCTGGTAACTCATTTTAGTCCAATTCACTAAGTGTTTATTGAGCACCTATGTATAAATGGAGAGTATTCCAACATGTTTTAAGGGTTTAATTGAGCTCTTAAAGCATATTGTATATGCTAGCTTGGTGAATGTTTACAATGACTCAGGAGGTAGATGTTATTCTCCACTTTAGAGATAAGAAAACTGAAACTTAAATAGATTAGGTACTCTACCCAATTTCACCCAGGAGTCAGTACCACATTTATGAATGAAATACAAGTCTGTCTCAGTTAAAATCCTGGACTCTGGTTGTTATATACACAATTCCCCACAGTAAGATAAGATGTTAGCTGTTATGAATGATACAAGAATCACAAGATACACTTTGCCCTCAAGCATGTATAAGACTTCTTCCAGTCCTAAAAGGATATAATTCTGTGAAATATGAATTAAATGATCTATTATTTTGGAAGAAAAAGAAGTAAAGACCCTCATGTGAGACAGAAAGCCCACTGCTATATTTCTCTTACAGTTAGAATTAACCATACTATATCCCAGATTTTAAATTGAATGTCAAATTTAATTTGCCTGAGGAAGCATGAAGCTCAAAGTGTATGGCAGATCACAGAGCTGGGCCTGACAAATGCCTGATGAATCAACCTAATTAGGAGTATGGGGGTATAGATGATAAATCATTGTTTAGGGCATCTTTGTCTCATATTACACTCATCATCCCCAAACAGCTCAGCATCCCATTCGAAATGATTTTGTCTTTCTAAGTTAAACATCAAAGAAAATGTACCCTTCCAGATAATGGAAAAACATCAAGCTTTGCTGCCATAAATCCCCATTTTCATTTCCATGTCTTTCTAAGAATTAATTTTTAAGGTTCAGCTCTAATCTTATCTTTAGGATGAAGGCTCATTTCACTATCTAGCCTTCACAGATCCCTGTTTTTTCTGAAACTAGAACTATTTGTAATTGTATGATAAATGTTAACACTTTGTTCTTTCTAATCAACATACATTTATTGATTACCTGTTATTGCATACCTCCAGGAGTCCCCATGCAAGACACACACATAGATAAAGGCCTCTGCCTTCGGAACTTAAAATCTAGCTGAAAAGGCATAAATTCAAACAACCTAGGGAAGCAAGGACTAGAAACACCTGAATTTAGAGTCATCCTTAACAGTTCCTAGATTAATGAAGTTAGGCTGTCTTTCTGGCTAACATTTCTAGACCTATAAAAGATAGAGTACAATGAAACAGAATACTATCAGGGTTAAATAAAATTATAAATATGTATAATTCTTTTAAATTATAAGGTTCTATAAAAGTTCTTAGGTAAGATAATAATACTATTGCTAATAAATTATTACAAGGCAAAGGAAATCAGTGACATAGTAGAGATACAAGTAAAGTATCTGAGAGCAACTGATTGGTTTTAGGGAAGGAAAAAGAATACAATGAAGATTAAGAATATTATAAACAAATACGAGGCTACGTAAATATGTGCAGTGTATTTAAGGAGTAAACCACTCAGTGGTTTTGAATTATTTTATGCAGGATGGCAACACTAAGAAATAAGATTTGGCAGGTAGAATAGGACCCTCTCATGAAGAGACCTAGTTGTCTTGCTAAAGAGGATGAACTTTCTTTTTTAGAGATATTCTGGTAGTAGGTAGGTATTCATTTCATTTTTTGATTTTTCATTGTTTTCTGTCCAGTTTCATCTGCTCAGCATCCTTCCCCTATGTCCTGTTATTCTGGTGAGATTTTTAATCATGAGACCCCCACATAATAACCCCAGTGTTATTCAATGTAACTCCAGCTAAAGCCAGGTGCTCTGGCTGATCTATTTGCATTTTGAGCAAAGTCTTAATAGGGACTGTTAATTGGAGGTGAGTATTTCCAAGGCTAGTTCTGGAAAAGCCCAGATTCAGATCTCCCTCTCTCTTTGTGATCTCATCTTCCAATTTTCCTTTTGATACATACAGCTTTACTGCTAACGTTCCCCACCACCCTTCTCTACTGGGGCCAGCACACACCTTCAATGCAGCAATGAAGATCTGTGAGGAAATGAAGATGGTGGGACTTGTAGTTATATAGTATAAAGTGATTATTTTCAGAGAAGGGCTCAAATTAAGAAATTATTATAATAATGAGAATCTGTAATTATTCTAACACATTCTAGTTTAACCTCCCTGAGCAAATAAATCTCCAGCAATGACTCTTCCCTGCATATAATCATTCAAAAAACACATCACCTACAAGAAAATCAAACTTCTTTGGCAAGTTGTGAAAGTTTCTCACATCTGGCCTTAACTTTCATTTCCAACTTCCTGACTCCTTTTCAGGGCTCCTAATTTCAGGTCTTTCTGAAACTACTCACTATTGAACAATTTGATTTTTTTTTTTTTTTGGCCTTCATACTTTATGGAGCTCTGCAAAAGGAGTCAAGAAAGAAAGTCTATTTTGTTCTCAAGCGATTGAATATAAGCATGTTGCCTAATAGTCTGCTCATTTATGTCTTTCTGAATGGCATCTGCATATTTATTAGCTAGAGAGGCACCTTAGAGGAATAGTGACATTATCATGTTAATGTCTTAAAAGGTAAAACAGTTGACTTTGCTCTGTTCTGAAGGTGTTGCCCTTTTTATTTTAATGGCAGGGTTTCTCTACCATGCCTGGCAGATTACCTCTGTAAATCTTATTAGCAGAGATGGGAGTTGCACTCCTAATCTGCTGTGAAGCTCTGGAATGGCCCCCACAGTGCCCTCCCAGTCAGTGTGGCGGATAGGCAGGAGGGATGTTGCCTGGTTAGTTTCGTAGCAAGGCTGCGGGAAAACATGAGCAAGTGGTGATTACTGACTGGTACTGGTTGATGTGATTACTGAGTACCCACCGAGTACCAGCCTTTAGGACTACCAGCAATTGAAAGGGAAAATTCTGTCCAGTGACCTTGGGGAGTTTCTGCACTAATTAAAGGTTGAGAAAATGCACCTCTGAGGAGAAAGTAAATTAGGAAGTAAGAGAGGGCAGCTTAACAGCAAGTACAAGTAACAGCCCAGGCAAAAGAAGAGCACTATGAAAATGTCATTCTCTCCACCCATCCTTTTTCTATTCCTGGCCCCAATCATGAGGGGAAGTAATCTACTAAAATGCACTAGCAGCACCCCATACTTTATCTCTTAGCACTTGTCACCTGAACTCTAATTAATGTTTACTTGCCTGTCTTCTCCACTGGGCTTTAAACACCTATCTGATTTATAGCTATAACCCACCCTTTGTGCATTGCCTGGCACAAGTAAAAGCTCAATCATGAAACACTGAATTAGGAAACTGATGTTTGTTGCAAGAATTTTATTTATTGCAGGAATTTTACTTATTGCAAAGGAAGGTCAAGAGATAAAGTTGTGGCATGGGGCTTAGGAGTAAATTCCCTTAGGATAATATCAACATTTTTATCTGAAAATCTTTTCAGTAGTATTTGGTCTCTGAAATTTCATTTTATAAAGTAAAGGAAGAAATTTTTCCTCTTTTTTTCCCCTCAGCCCATTAGTACTTTTTCATGTGAATCATTGTAATTATTAAAATCAACATTCTACACATTCTTTCAACATTTAAAAATCTCTATTTAAAATGTTAAAATGTTTAATTTTGAAGGATGTATTATTACTCAAAGGAACATGCAGATTTGTAATATAGCATCTTTGTGCCTGGACTTTTAATGAAAAGCATTCTTGAAAAGATATAGACCTACCGAATTAGTATTTCTCAGACTGTAATGTTAGAATAAAGCAGTGTATGTTTCAATAAGCGCTCTCAGTGACTCTAACATACATGAGAATAACAATCACTGCATTCCATGCAGAATTACTACATAAATGGTACTTTGCAATAACTAACTTTAGTTCCCTTATGTTTACTCTTTTCTCCATGTATTGCAATGTATAACATATTATAGTTGCTATTACATTTCAGTCTACCACATTCCCTCTCAATTTACTATTGCTGAAAATTTTAACAGACCAATGCCTTGGGCCACAGCCCTTCTGTGCATCATTTACCACCCACAGTGGGGTCCTCATCTTAGCCAGCTGAGCAACCCTCCTCCAAACCCTGTCATCATCTCACTGGCTTTCTCAGACCATTTACAGCACTGCAATGGGTTCTCTGAAGAGCAGCTTGAGGGATTCAAGTATCAGATACTTATTAAAGGTCAATACTAGTAAAAGGAAAGGGAAGGAAGCAGGATTGCTCAAGAGAGAAGATGATGATGCAGGTCTGACAAGGTTTTTGCCAATGCAGGAGGGAGTTCTAAGGCTACTACTGCCTGGCATTGGGCTGCATAATGGGCAAAAGCCACCAGCCCTTTCTAACTCTGCCTATCTCAGTCACCAGGTGCCAGCTGACCCAGAAGAGGATGACCTCAGGCAATGTGGTCTCAAAGGTGGAGAAAGGAAGGAACTGAGAGCTAGAGGCTATCTTAACCCTAATCTCTGTAGCTAGGCATTGCATACTTAATTGAAGGGGTATCTGGATGGAACAGCTCCCTTTCTACTACAGTTAGTAATTTACCTAATTTTACATTGTAAGAAGGTAACAGAGTTAGACTTTGAAGGCTTGGTTCTAGGGCCCATACCTGCCATCATCTCCCTACAGAACTGAACAGCAAGTGCTGACTCACATCTACTGAACATCTTAACAAAGTGACATGAACAGATTTGATTTCCAGGGAGATTCCTCATGATGCACGGTTAGATCAGTATCTTGAGATAATTCTACTCATTAGATTGTATTAGATTCACTCCTCCTGCTTGTAAACAGATCTTCGCCATATGTGCAGTAACTCATGTTCGTACTGTGATAAACCTTGCAGTCACAGTTTCTCAGTGGAAGGAATACCCCTTGATGGAAAAGACCCACTTTATTGCCCTGTATTTCACATTTCCTTGTGATTCTCACCTTGATTATTACCTTGATTCTCACCTTATTATTACCATAACACATTTTTCTTTTGAGCTATACTTCATAAATTCTGAGTTTGATTTTAATATAAAATACTTATTTTCTGAATTTCTTCACAAATCTGACTATTTGAGCAAAGGGATGAAAAGACAATTATTGATTTCTTCATAATAACAAAGCCTCAAATAGTTCCCTTTTAAGAATACTTTTAAGAGGGGTTATAGTAAGGAGAACGTAAAAAAAATGTTTTAATAGAAATAGGAATTCAGTTGCCAAATTTGTGGTGAGTCTGAATTCTTATTCCCACCCAAAATAATATACAAAAAATGCTTCTCAGATGAATAAATGATTGCCACCCCAGTATGTCTTATATTTTAGTTACCATTATAGTCATGGAAGTGACTGTCCCAGAGATTCTGAATATTCTTAGCAGCAAATCATAAAAAAATAGGAGCCAAAACATTTTTCACTTTCTTAGGAATCCAAGTTCCCTTAAACTTCCTTCCATTTTTTTTTATTCACTTAAAGTGCATCTAATGTTCTCAAATTATACCACATTTAAGAGGAAAATAGAAGGGAATAAGCAAACTGTCTCCCTTAGCTCTGCCTTGGGTTACTGCCCTGAGCCTTTTGTGAGCTAAGTCCCAGTTGGAAGTTAATGATACTTTGAAAGCAGAATAATTTAAGGAGAATTTAGTGAAAGAATGACTTTAAAAGGTGTGAACAAGGTAGAGGAACCCCAAGGGATAGTGTAGTATCTGGCTTAATAACAGTCTACCACCTTTACACTCTTAAATCTGGAGGGAGGGAGTAAAAGCTGTTGTTTCCCAACAGTAGTTGCCTACCTTTCCACGTATAACCAAAGAAAATATGGAAATTGAATACATGAATTTTGCTCAAACATGTCGAGCTACTTTCTAACTGGGTCAAAAGGTCCCTAGGGAAAATGTGGAGAATCTATTGTATAAATAAATTCCATTGAGAAAGATACCACATAAAAGTGCCAGAGTTTTAATTTTTAAAATGAGCAACTTAATATCTTGAGCAGAGTTTAGTGAATTTAAAAGAACTGACTGCGTTATTATTGCCAGCAGGGGACTATCTAATTGAGAGTCCATCATCTACAATAGAAAACACAGCTGGAACCCAATCAGCTCATGGTGAAAAAGAAAAGAGCGTACAAGCGGGCGGGGAGGAATAAAACAGTATGTGGAGAGAGATACAAAAAATAAAATTACATGGCTTGAAAGAAACACTGCATCAAATCACAGAAATTTAACTCACAAATCAAAGTTTCCAAAGGTACATTGAGATTTACTCAAAACCTGTTACACCTCCATCTCCTCTTGCTTAATAATGACAAGGTTTCAAAAAATCAAAATAAATTTTCATTGGAAAAAAGTGGGCAGGCACTTTGACCTCATGTTGGACAGAAAGTGCCTTTCTCCCCAAATTACACAGTGTTCTCCAGAAATTTCTCCATCACCCAAAGCTAATAAATCCTCCTTCTCATTTTTACTTCCCTGTCTCTTCTTTTCTGTATGTGTACTGCTGGAAAGAAAGATTCTGTAAGCTGTCATTAGAGTTATGGTCATATGCTCTGATTAGTATATGGTCCTCAATAGTTTGGTAAATGTTTGTTGAATGAAAAATAGATGAACTGGCGTTCCTCTTTTTCTTTTAGAATGTTTCTATACAATTCATGACCCTTACAAACTTAATCTCTCCTAATTTCCATTTTACTGAACTATTTTAATTTTTATTTTATATATTTTTACATCATTTTTCATTTTTGTACAATTCATGCATTTTCATGTTGGTTATTGTCCCTGTAAAATTCCCACCCTCCCTTGTTTTGATCCTACTCCCTTCTCCGCCCCCCGTAGTGTGTCTCTGGTTTATAGTTGCCTTTTGATTTTGATTTTTACTTTATTATAATTAGTCTTTCTTGTTGAGGACCACATGATATGTGTGAAGAGCCTATCATAAAATCTGGAGTTTGTATTCTTCAATGGCTACTAGTTTTGCCCTTCTTTTCTATCAGAAGGCTACGATCTCAAACATGTCTCAATGAAACATATTGTGGCAGTTATATTTGCTTTTAACATCTTTTTAAGTCTTTTATAACAGTATGAATAAGTCAATTTTAAATAATAATGATTCTGGGTTGTTTTTTCGTTTGCATTGAAATTTGCATGTATTCTAGACCATTTCAAAACTAACTTTGCTTCTCCTGAAATTATACTTGAAAACAATTTAGATATTTGAAATGCTTTGCTTTTTGAAAATCAGCAAGCTCCAAGTGGTATTACTCTTAATTAATGTTAGAGGGGTGTAACTCTAAGTCCACACATTATCCATAGAAATCCTCACGACTACTCATATATAGATTTTTGATAGGCAGTAAAGCCAAGATACAACTTCTGGCAGTTGATCTTTGCTGTTCAAATCCTGATCTCCACAATTTCTATGTAAAGTAGGGAATACAACGGTACTCAGCTCACATGGTTATTGTAAGGATTAAATCTGTTAATGTATAGAAATCGCTTACAAAGTCATTACCATTTTTGTGTGTACCATTTTTACCATTATCCTTGGATCACTGTGAAGAAACACTGGATTTTCTTTGAAATGTGTCTCTAAAATGGCAATAGCACACACATCAAGCACCCTTCCACTTCAGAGTGCTTTCTTCATACAAATGTTCCCCAGGAAGATTTCTAGTCTGTGATACAAATTATCTGCATTCCTCTCCATATTGTATGTGGAAAAAATAAGCAGAGTGCAATTAAATTATTTTTTCAAGGTCATACAATAAATCAATGACAGAAACAGACTAAAAATCCAAATCCAACTCCATAGCCATATTTTTCACCACACCCCAGCCAAAGGGGTATTATAAACTTGTAGGCAAGCTATAAATATGCAGAAGGAGGTAGTATAAACATGTAGATGACAGGTAAAATAGAAATCTGAGTTATGCTCTGACTGCAGTGAGACATTCACAACCCTCTTGGTATTGGCTGATACATGCTTAGGACTTTCCTGTCCTGTAAGATAGAACCTGTCTGCACAAGCATTGCACAGTCTACCCAACACACTATTTCATTTGAAAGATCTCAATATGAGAATGTATACGTCACTGGAAAATTTAATTTTGATATGGATTAAGATGAGCTATCACACCTGGGAAGGGTTAGTGGTTCTCTAATTAGGAAGTAGTTACCCAAAACAAAGTGCCTACATTTGCATTTGATTCCAGATCTTCTGAGTCAAACTCTATAGCTCACTTATTCATTTGCTATTTTGTTTCCCTCATGTTACTACCTGGAAATATTTACATACTGAGTAAGAAAAACTTTTCAAGAGTATTACACTTAAAAAGATGAGCTGGTGTATAGAATTCTATGGACTTAGGAATCCGCTATTGATGCATAGCCTCATCTCCTAAAGCTTTCTTTTCATTCCTTTCACTGAATAGCATGCATGATATTCTCATAGAATTGGTGAGGTTTCTTGAAATAAGGATGTGCTGACTATCATAGAATTCAATATATACTTTTATTCATTTTATATTAATAGATTCCACTATATCTTCCCACGTTTTTTCAAAGATTTTATTTTCTTTCCATAAAATGTGTTAAATGCCAGTGTAACATTCAGGTCAGTTGTTAACTGGCAATCACTTTTATATTAAAGTTACCTCTTAAAAACAAGACAGCAGCATCAGGCTGACTGATAACATCAGTGCCTGACTATTAAGTTCCATTATATGGTGAAGGGCTGTTGCTAATTGGCAAACACAAATAGGTAATGTATTTGAGATGCACAGAGCCTGAACCAACCTCCAGAAAGGGTAAGAGTAACCAATGCTGTTTTTGATGTGATCTTTAGTTCCCCTTCTCTGAATTAACCCACTGGAGATGAAAAAATCATACCATAAATCTTGGTTCAAAGGATCTCTCCCACATGTCAATGCTTTGGGTCATTTGTATATTTCAATTTTCTTCTTTAGTTGCACTTCACCCTGCTGATCCTTTGAGCCAATAATATATCCTTACACAATATCATCACCTTATGTGGCATCAATACCTCTATCACAGTGACTCCCAAATCTTAATCTTTACCTTGACTTTTCTTCTATGATCCCAGTTCTATATTCCCATTGAATCTCTCCAACTCAGAATCCCACAAGCACCTTGGCATTAAAAATAGTATTTTCTCCTGACATATCCAAATCTGCTTTTCTTCTCAAGTTCTAACTCCCAATACATTTCAAAACCATCTTTGCTTCTCTCCTCTGTCCTAAAACCCCTCTTAAACTACAAACTGTCATGTCTATCTCTGAAATGTCACTCAAATCTGCTTTCTGTTCTCTATCCTCATTGTTAATACTTGCCTTCAAACCTCCATCGTTGCTTTTGCTCTTGGATGGATCCAATAGCTCTCATTTATCTCCCCACATCCTGTCACATCCTTTCCCAAATTAATCCTCACACTCCCCCCCCCTTTTTTTTTTTAGTGTAGAAGAACTGGAGTGTAGACCAGTGGTGTATGTGTGGGGCGGGGGGAGGGTGGGTGAGATGATTCACCAGAGACAGAGTGGGGAACAGAACAGGACTGACTGAAACACACTGCTGAGGGGAGCAGCAGGCGAGACAGGAGAGGTCTGCTGCACCATGTGGGCAGCTCCCTGGCAGGAGGATTGAACCAGTGCTACAGTGACTGGTGATAGCTTGATAGCACTGATACCTCAACCCCAGCACCACCAGGGAGGCCCATACATGGAATTTCAACTGCTCTCATTGTTCTAGGATCAACTGTTTTTGCTTAATAGTGTTATCTCTCCTAGTGTCCATGTTTGAAATCTGACAAAAATGTCTATATTTGGAATAATCATGCCTTAATTCCCTGTAGACCTAGAACAGATATTGATTTATTTTTAATCCCTTTATTATTCATTTATGATCAAGTATTAGAGTGAAGGCTCACATATTATTTGCCAAGAGGTGATGAGGAACAAGTAATGAGGAACAAGTGCTTCTTTCCATCCTTTCATTTCATCCCCTAAGTAGGTTCTCTTGAAAAATCTATGCTCTACACAATCAGACTACAATATTTCCTATTTCCCACATGGCAGAATGGGTGAGGATAAGAACATTCCTTAGTCCTTCACATTATTTCTTATTCCCCATTACTTTTTTTTTTTCAATTAGGTATATTGCTCCTTCAGGTGGATTATAAGTAAGCCCTCTGGATTCAAAGGAAGTGCCCTTATTGCCTAAAAATCTAGTGATCCAACTTCTTAGGTAACTGGAAATTAATCTTTACATCACCACTCTGAAAAGAGTGATGAGTCGCAAATAAATTTAGCATCTCCTCAGCAATTCATTTTGCATCTTAAAAAAAAAAAAAAAAAACAAAGTCACTGAATAAAATGTCCTGAAGGATTCCACTTCATTTTATGCCTAGAGGCAAATATTACTTGATTATGCTGGCAGATAGGAACAGTTCAGCTTTAATTTAACTTTTCTGCAAAGTGGCTTATAGCCCACTGTCTATAGGATGCCAAAAAGCCTAGTGGTAGGTGACCACCATAGCTCGCCATCTGGATAGTAACTAAATGCCAGTCATCCAGGATTGCACAAAAAGCTGAATGACTGCCTTAGTATTCACTTATGTTCTAGTCTTTACATTTTTTCTATATTTTGTCCTTTTCACTATTCTTATTTCTCTTCTGCTTCATCTATGATAATAGTCATTGGGTGTACTGAATTTTCTTTTGGAAAGACAGCAATTATTACTATTCTGCTAGAGTCTCATCCTCCATAGGACTTATTAGTTGAGGATCTAAACAACTGATAGATTATAATTGATGTTGGCATTTGTCCATGGCTCTTCCTGTGTGTTTGGGGTATGGCTGAGCTGTCCCATAAATAAAATGCAAACACATAGTAAATTTCCCAAATTAACATCTTAGTTGCCTTTAATCTTGATTAAAGGGTGTGAGGCTAATGCATTTGGTTTTTATGGCTACCCTGAATTTAGATTTCTTATCATCACATCATACTACATGAATTAACTTTAGCAATGTTTTCTCACTTCCTATAATTCTTTTTCATAACTAGGGAAACCAAAACAAACTGTGGGGGTTGCTGTGTGACATACTGAATGACATACTGAAATCAGAAAAGGTGCTTGGAAACCATAAAGGGAATTATAATTCTAAAGTTTGGGGAGGTGCAATTGTATTTATTATGAAGAAGTATAACATCTGGATCTGAATACAAAGCAGAGACTTAGAAGCTTGTAAGAACCTCAATGACAGAAATCTTGCTGATATATTATTCTGTGCTCCATATATGAAGTTAGATGCACTTCATAAATGTTTGCTAAATAAGAAAAAAATTCAAATGTAAAATAGAATAATATTCAAATTTCAGATTTTACTGCTCTATTGTAATAGACTCACTCTCATGTATGAAGTGATTGTTTTAACATGCTTAACATGTTTTAACATGTTTAACATGCTTAAAGTCAATTAACACTTAATTCTTAAGGACTTACTATGTTTGACTAGGATAATGAGAAACAAAGAAATCACTCAAAATCAAAGAAGAAGAATCTGATTTATAACAGTGAATACAACCTTTGTATTTAAGTCTTGTGTCCTTCACCCTGTAAATATCATCTGCAAATCTTTGGAAATAGCATCTTTGCAGAAGTAATCAGTTAAGAATATTGAATAAGATCACCTTGAATTTAGGTTGGGTTCTAATAACTGGCGTCCTTCTAGGAAGAGGTTAAAATGCACATACATGAAGAAGGTGATATGAAGACAGAGGCAGAGATTTGGAGTGATATGTCTATGAGGCAAGGAATGCCAGGGATTACAGACAACCACCAGGAGCTAAGAGAGAGGTGTGGGGTGATTCATCCCTTATAGTCTCCAGAAGGGATTAACTCTGGTGATACCTTGTCTCTGTACTTTGGCCTTCAAAATGGTGAGAATATATTTCTGTTGTTTTAATTCAACCAGTGTGTGGTGATATGTTAAAGCAGCCTTAGGAACCTAATATAGCTAATGACTGGGACAGCGGAATGGAGAGTTCTGGAGTGTCTCACTTTGTCATTAAATGTTCAGCCTGCCAAAGACATATATGTAGAATAAGAAAATATATCTATCTTTCACTGGTATATATACACAACAGAATAATATTCAGTGATAAAAAAAGATGAAATCTTGCCATTTGTGACAACATGGATGGAACTGGAAGGGTTTATGCTAAGTGAAATAAGTCAGAAAGAGAAAGACCGATACTGGATGATTTCACACTTATATGGAATATAGAGAAACAAACCAAGGTTGAGACAAGCCAAACCCAAATGAACCCTAGAAATAGGACTGTAGAATTAGAGCTATGGGGCGGGGGCGATGAGGGTGAGGAGAAGGGGCAGCAGGGGCTCTGCCAACTATGGTGGAGTGCTGTGGGTGTTCTGGTGGTGGGTGTGGTAACATACCTGAAGAGGTGTAAACCTATACCTCTGAATCATATACAGTGGTGTATACCATTACCTCAATTTAGAAAAAAATCTTAAAAAATAAATATGTTGAGACTTAAAAGTGCCATATCTCCTTTCTACTCATAACTCATTAGCCAAAACTACTCACACTGTCCCCACAAGCAACAGCAAGTCAGGGAGTCTAAGCCTGTCACGCGTCTAAAAACAGAGAAGCAGAAATATCTGGCAACGGTGCTAATGACGACCACTGATAACAGAGGCAGACATATGGGAAAAAATACAACTTTGCAAATACATGCTGATGAAAACAGATGACACTCAAATCCTCTTGCAACAAACTGCTATTTTGCCCCCTTTATTTCCAAAGTGATGTTCTGTATATTCTCTTTGACAGCAATGTTATATTTGAATTCTAAGGTCTCTTAAAATCTGGCAATGGATCAACATTAGCAAAAATAAGGGGGGGTTTCCTTGTAACCTCATAATCTTCTAACTGGCATTTTCAGAAGCAACATTGCCTGAATTCATCCTGTAGAGATGAATTTGGGTATTTTCCTTGAAATAATGTTTTAGAGCCTTGTCTTTATAAGCTCCATTAAGACAAGAAAACCATGAAGCATTTAAAGAGACAATTTGCTGAATCCATAGCTAGATTCTGGCTCTACATGTTAGAGATAAATCAGAAAAAGAAATAATGCTGGTGTTTCAGGTTCAGAACTTCAATATATCAGGCAACTATATAAAAATTTTTCTAAAAGTTATACATTTTTTGATAGTGGAAGCATTTTGTCTTATGTCTGATTTTAGGAAAGCAGGGGAAAAAACATGTTTGAATTTTTAAATGCAGCCAGACTGTCTCCTGTTGACAGTATGAGAAAAAATATTTTCATGAGTGCACTCAATCTTCATCAAGCAAGGTGATTATCTGGATAATCATAAATATATCTTAATCTAATCAAATTCCTTATAATACAGTTAATGTCTTATATAGACTCCTAGGCTATTTTGGAAACCAATCTTTAAAGGTGAATGATGCAAGACAATTTCCTTTCTCGCCTTACTCAATGAACTTTTTTTCTTCTCTTTTTGCCAAAAATGATGCTAGTGAACCTAGCATGACTATATTATTCACCCATATTACAATACAGGGTCCTCAGATCAACTAAGTGTTTGATGCCTTAGATGAAGTCCTAGTTTAAAATTTTTTGTAGACAAGTATATTGAGACACAATTTCCATATAGCATAATTCACCCTCCAGTGCAGTTTGTTGAGTTTTTATGAACATCTACAGTAGTGTAACTACTTCCAAAAAAATGTATATATATAATATTATATATAATAATTCCATCATCTTTCAAAATTTCCTCCATAGTCATTCTACCACTGGAACATGCAAATCACTGAACTGTTTTGTGTTCTTCCTGAGCTGTACTTTTGAGAATGACATAGAGTTGAATTATATGCAGTAAATAGTCTCTTTAGTGATGTATTTAACATTCATACATGTTGTTATGGAAGTCAGTACATTGCTCATTTTTATTACTGAGCAGTATTCTTTTGCAAAGATCTATCAACACGTTTTATCTATTCAGTTGCGGAAGGACATTTGGGTTGCTTCCAGTTTTGGGTAATTATGAAACAAAATTCTATAAACATTTGTGTAAAGGTTTTTGTGTGAAAATACACTTTCACTTCTTTTTGGTAAATATGTGCAAGTGGGTCATATGAAGAGTGTATTTTTAACTTTACAAGAATGTGCCAAAAAATTTTCTGAAGTGGTTGTAGTATTTGATACCCCCATCTTGAATGTATGAGCACTCCAACTTTTCCACACTCTGGATGGCAATTGTCAATTCTTACCATAATGGCTTAAATTTTGTTTTCCTAGCAGTTAATATTTTTTATAATATATTTTTTAATTAATTAATTCATTTATACAAGCACTGGGTACAGTCAGAAGCGCAGGAGGGTGAGAGAATTCACCAGAGCCAGTGTGGGGAACAGAACAGGCAGACTGATGAAATACACTGCTGAGGGGAGCAGCAGGCATGACAGGAGAGGTCTGCGCGCCATGTGGGACCCTCCCCGGGGGCCGGGGATTGAACCGGCACTGTGGAGGCTGTGGGCAGCTTCACAGCCCAGCGCTCAACACTAGTGGTTAATGTTATTGATCATCTATCCATTTGTGTATTTGATACCCATATATCTTCTTTGTTGAAGTGTCTATTCAAATCTTTTGCTTATTTTTAAATCAGGCTATTTTGTTTTTGAGTCATTTATATATTCTGGAGAGAAATCATTTCTCATGTCAGATGTCAGCAAATATTTTCTGCCAGTTTGCAGCTTGTCCCTTTATTCTCAAAGCAGCATCCTTCAAAGAGACTGTGTACTTTTAATTTTAATGAGAACAAATTTATCAATTTTTCTTTAGATATTTGTTTTTTGCCTCATAGCTAAGAAATCTCTACTTAATTCAAGGCCCTAAAGATTTTCTCCTATTTTCTTCTAGAAGTTTCACAGATCTAGGTTTTGTATTCAAGTCTATGATTCACTCAGAATTATTTTAATTGTCATAAATGGTATGATATCTGTTTGTAAATTCATTTTCCCTCTCTGTGGATTTTCAATTGCTCCAAGATTATTTGTCATGGCTATTCTCCCTCCACTCAGCTAGATATGCACTTTGCCAGAAGTCAGTTAATGTGGGTCTATTTCTGAAATCTATTTTACTCTTTTTATTCATATGTTGGTTCTTACACCATAACTACACTGTACTGAGTAAGGAGGCTTTTGGGTTCAGGTCAGGTGAGTCCTCAAACATTTTTCCTTATTACTTTTTCATTATTACAGTATTTCATTACTTCTTTGGCTATTCAGTGCACTTTCCTTTCCATGCATGTTTTAGAGTCAGCTTGAGGTCAAAGGCTACTGACAACTGTCTTAGGTGCACAGGCCTGCCCACCTACACAGAGCACAGGTGGCATCCTCAACTCCAGTGGCAGCCTGCAGAATGTGAATGTGTGAGAATGTGAATCTGTACTTCCTGAGGGAGCCACGCCCACCTTGGCCTGTGCACTGGGAGCACACATAATCACCCCAAGCTTCATCCATTTTGTGCCAAATGCCACCATTTCATCTTCTTCATAGTTGTGTAATATTCCATTGAATTTATTTATTTTTTTAAAGATTTATTTATTTATGCATACAAGAGCTGGGGTACAGGTCAGAAGTGTGGGGTGTGAAAGGATTCACCAGAGACAGATTAGAGAACATAACAGGCAGAATGACTGAAATACACTGCTGAGGGGAATAGTGGGTGAGTCAGGAGAAGTCTGCTGGGCCATATGGGTTTCTCCCTGGCCAGAAGGAAGATTGAACTCATGCTGCAGAGGCTGTGGACAGCTTCATAGGTTGTGTCTTAACCCTTGCGCCACCAGGGAGGCCCTCCATTGAATTTATATTCCAGTGTTGGTACATTCATCTGTTGAAAGACGCTTGGGTTGGTTCCATGATTTGGCAATTGTAAACAGTGCTGCTATGTACATATGTGTAGAAAGACCTTTTCATGTTGTGTTTTTTTTAAGATTATTTATGTATTTATGTATTTATGTATGTATGTATGTATGTATGTATGTATGTATTTATTTATTTATTTATTTATACAAGCACTGGGTATAGTCAGAAGCGCGGGAGGGTGAGAGAATTCACCAGAGCCACAGCGGGGAGCAGAGCAGGCAGAAGGACCAAAGTACACTGCTGAGGGGAGCAGCGGGCATGGCAGGGGAGGTCTGCGCGCCATGTGGGACCCTCGCCAGTGGCTGGGGATTGAACCAGCGCCGCAGGGCAGCTTCGCAGTCCAGTGCTCAACCGCTGCACCACCAGGAGAGGCCCTCATGTTAAGTTTTTTATGTTATTTGGATAGACATCTAATAGTGGTATTGCTGAGTCAAATGGGATTTCCATTTTACTTTCTCGAGACATCTCCATAATGTTTTCCACAGGGGCAATACTAGCTTGCATTCCCACCTACATTTTAACCACTATGTTGGCTTTGTCTTCTGAGTCAGTGGAGCTGTAGCTCTAAAGAAATGAAAGAAGAGTGACGTGACCATTTTCATTTCAGTTCTCTTGCACTGAGACCTGGTTGACATTTGAAAAGAGGAAAATATAACAAAATAAGCTTCTAGGACATTAAGAGCAGCTAGCATCTATAGAAGTTCTAGGCTTGGAGGAAGCACTGAGTCACCATGGTGACAAGAAGTGGAGCCTTCAAGTTGGGTGGCTATTTATTCACATCCTGTTAAAGGTCCTGGGTTTTATTTATGTTTGCATCTGAATAGTTTCCTTTGCAAGTCAAATATTATATAACACACTACCCATCACCAAAATGTCTGAATTGTCTTGAGGCACAAGAGCAGGCAATCACAGGTCAATGGTCAGGGCAGGTCTGAGAACCACCACGTTGACCACATTTCTCTCCACCTGCTAAGCCAGCCTAGACTTGTATGTTGACCCTGAGTTTGCTTAATAGGATAAAGCTGAGAATTCATGACTGGAGTGCATGCTTAGACCAGCAACTTTTCCTGCACAACTATCTTCAATACAGCCAGGCCATTTTTCTAATACTGTGTAATAAAAGCCACTGCAGCTACTGTATTATGCCTTCTCAGCATCTGGCCACAGTCTCAGCCACAGTCTCTTCCACATTGTTGTCTGAGCCGGGATTATTTAGCACCACAGGATCTCTTTACCCTTGCACAATGACATTCCAAACACAACAGGCCAGGGGCTATAGCAATCTGGCTGATTGTTAGTAGCAGGATTTAGGTCCATTGGCAGTACCGGTGACAATAATCCATTCCTGGGGACAGTAGGAAGCTCCTCTCTACATTTCTGCATGGACTTGTGGCAATGGTACTTCAAAGGAGTCCCCCTGCACTTGGAGTCCAGAATCCTGTGGAATATGCAAAAGTGCTTAAACAGGCTGGTTTCTCTGTTCCTATCTATTTCTGTGTTTAGGAACAGGAATCCCTACTGGCGCGCAAGAGCAACTGATGTTGGCATTAATTTCTTTAAATTTTTCTCCCTCTGAGAATGTCTTTATTTCACTTTCATTCCTGAAGAATATTTTCACTGAGCATAGAATTCTCTGTGGATGATTCTCTTTCTTCTTTTTCTGCAAACATGAAATATGTGTATCACTTCCTTCTTGTCTTCATGGTTTCTGATGAGGACATTGAAGTCATTCGCATCATTGCTTCCCTGTAAGTAACGTTCCTAGATTTTATTCTTTTTTCTTCAGTTTTTAACAGTTTGAGCATGATTTTTTTTTTCTGACTCCCCCCACCCTGGTTGAGTTTCACAGAATTTTTTAATTTGTAGTTATATTGTCAAATTTGGGAATTTTCAGTCATATTTCTTCAGATATATTTTTCAGTACCACGCTTTCCCCTTTTCCGGAACTTTAATGACCCAAATCTTAAGAGTTGTGTGTTTTTTTGTTTTGTTTTGTTTTGTTTTTTGTCCCATAAGTGTCTGAGAATTTGCACATATTTTTAGGTTACTTCTCCACTATTCAGAAAGCATAATTTCTTTTTTTAAAGATTTATTTATTTGTTTGTTTGTTTGTTTATACAAGAACTGGGGTACAGGCCAGAATCGTGGGAGGGTGAGAGGATTCATCAGAGACAGAGTGGGGAACAGAACAGGCAGACTGACGAAATACACCGCTGAGGGGAGCAGCGGGCACAACAGGAGAGGTCGGCTTCGCCATGTGGAACTCTCACCAGGCGGCCGGGATCGAACCTGCACTGCAGAGGCCACAGACATCTTCACAGCGTGGCACTCAACTGCCTGCGCCACCAGGGGAGGCCCTCAGATAGTATAATTTCAATTGATCAGCACTAATCAGCTTCAGTGACCATCTTCTCTCACCTCTACTCTGCTCTAGAGTATATTCCATGCATTTTTTTTTTTCATTTCTGAAATTTCCTCTTGGTACTTTTTCCTTCTGTTCCTTACTGAAACTTTCTCTTCATTCTTTTGAAGAGTTTTGGCCTTAGTTGTTGGAGCCTTGCTATAAAGCTTTTTAAAGTCCTGGCCACAAAGTCCCATCATCTTCAACATCTTGGTCTTAGTGCCCATTTGTCTTTTTGCCAAGCAAGTTTATATATTTTTGTAGTTCTGTACATATGACAAGCAATTTTTTATCATGTCCTTGATATGTCAACAATTATTTTATGTATTGCTTATCATATTATGCTATATTATTCTGGGTCTTGTGTAAGTCTTTCAAGAAAGATGGATGTTTTTGTTTTAGCAAACAAGTGTCATAGTTAATGTAAGTTCAGGATGCAATTTCTGACCTTCTTTATGTGAGTTGTGGTTCTATTATCAGTTCAGTTTCAAACCTTGTCTGTCTTTGTGTTGCTATCTGGATCCATCCCCTGAGTGTCACCCAGTGATTCTGTCTGAGACCTGGAAAGTGGTCTGGCTATTATTTCCATTCTCATTTTGTCTTTGGTATGCTTATTAGAATTTTACCCCTGCATATGCAACTTCAGATGAGCCCAAGAGTTCATAAACAATTTTCTGGGATCACTTCCCAAGTTTCTTCCTTGCTGTGATCACCCCAATACTTGATATTCATCTGGGGAATCCTTTTTCCGTCCTCCAGCTAATGTTTCATTACCTTACTCTGCCATGCACATTCACAGTTGAAACCACACCTGTAAATGTTTGGTGGTGCTTTCAATTCTCCTCAATCCAAGTTATTTACATTTCAAAGTTACAAATAGTTGCCCCATGCCATTTGTCCTGGTTTTACATCTGTATGCATTGCTAGAGACAGAATGTACTGTATTTACTCCACGTTACTCACAGCCATATGAACTTTGTTTTTAAATAAGATAAATGTACACTTTGAGAAAGAACATATTTATATATGCAAGATATGCAATAAAAATGACAGTATAAATTATAGTGAACACACTAGAAAGCATTTCAGGTAACTAACATGTATCATATACTGCTTGCTCTGAATTCTTTCGTACTCCATCTTCTAAGTATGCCCACCAGCTATGATAACTCAGAGAAAGGTTTGCTCTTTCCAATTTGCATTATAAAAGTAAGAGATTTCTTTACCATTTTTCAAATATAAAATTATTTTCCAATATTGAATATTCTTTCAAACCACACATACATCTTCTTATTCCTAATACTCTGTATTGCATTTTTTACTTCACCTCTCAGTTCATAATTGTTGTCCTGACATATACTATGTGCAGATTGCACATACCCTCCAAGCACTTGTGGGTTGAATAGTTGGCATTTGTGGCTAATGTACTTGATAAGTAAAGACAAATTTAAAATTCAAATGGGCTTCATAGACTCTTCTGTGTGTATAATGTACTTAACAATAACTGAGAAGGGCCTCCCTGGTGGCTAAAGGAGTTAAAAAGTCTCAGTTCTATCAAGCTATCAGCAGCCACTGCAGCAGGAGTTGGGTCCCCGGCCAGGGAGCTGTCCCACATGGTGCAGAAGACCTCTCCTGTCTCGCCACTGCTCCCCTCAGAAGTGTATTTCAGTAGATCCACCTGTTCTGCTCCTCACTCTGTCTCTGGTGAATCCTCATCCCTCACACCTCTGGCCTAGAGCCCAGTTCTTATATGCATAAATAAATTAAAATAAAATATTATAAAAATAACTGAGGGCCTCCCCAGTGGCACGGCGGTTGAACGCTGGGTTACGAAGCTGCCCGCAGCCTCTGAAGCGCCGGTTCAGTCCCCAGACGCTGGGCCAGGGTCCCACATGGCAGAGCAGACCTCTCCTGTTGTCCGCTATTCCCCTCCACAGTATACTTTGTCAGTCTGCCTGTTCTGTTCCCAGCTCTGGCTCTGGTGAATTCTCTCACCACCCCCCCACCCCGCTCTTCTGACTGTACCCAGTGCTTGTATAAATAAATAAAATAAATCTAAAAAAAAATAATAACAAACAAACAAATAAACAAATAAACAAACAAACAAATAAATAAATAAATAAAAAGTCTTTGTAAGTAAATTTTCAATACCAAAGGTCTTGGGTACACAAAATTGCCTTTATAGTGTAAAAAAATACACCAAATTGTTATTCTTTTACATTTCACATGGTAACACTAAATTAGCAGTATAAAACAAGATTGTTCATAAGGGTTTATCTATTCTAAGAATTTATTTTCCTGATCCTATTTCTGCCTGATGAAATCTTTTAAATGCAAGTTGAATGTTATCTTCTCACTGAAGTCTTCATTTATACCAGAAATCAAAACCACTTGTTCTCTCTCTTGTGATCCTATAGCACTTTGCTCATGCTGCCTTGTAGCTTATTTTCTATAGTTTTGCTTCCCACATTGGTTCTTTACTTTCTGGGGGCAGGAACATAGGACTCTCGTTGTTTTCATGCCCAATGTCTACAGCTCAGTTACTGGTAAGATTGATACACACTCTCACACACACACCTTTTTTTAAAATAGAGTTCCAAAGGTGATTCTGATGCACAACCATTTCAGAGTTTATGTGAGATAAAGAATTTTTAAAACAAAAACTATCTTTTTATAAAACTGAAACCTTTAATAAAACAGAGGTAGATTCAGCATAACACAGTACTCAAAATATGAGGAGTCATTATCATTAATTTTTATCTGTTTTGGGTCTCCCTGGTGGCACAAGGGGGTAAAATGCAACCTATGAAGTTATCCGCAGTCACTGC
This sequence comes from Talpa europaea, assembly GCF_964194135.1. Classification (NCBI taxonomy): domain Eukaryota; kingdom Metazoa; phylum Chordata; class Mammalia; order Eulipotyphla; family Talpidae; genus Talpa; species Talpa europaea. Next base: position 112,802,056 of record NC_140074.1, on the reverse strand, counting down.
AGCACAAGTTTGATCACTGGCTGGCCAGGGAGAGGCCTACATGGCACAGCAGACCTCTCCTGACTCACCCGCTGCTCCCCTCAGCAGTGTATTTCAGTCATTCTGCCTGTTCTGTGCCCCACCCTGTTTCTGGTGAATCCTCTTACCCCCCACACCTCTGGTCTGTACCCTGTTCTTGTATGCATAAATAAATAAATCTTTAAAAAAAATTATATTTTGTTCATTACCTTTTTATCACTATTTACCAAATAATTTCTACCACCACCAATAACCACAATATTAGTGGCAATCTTGCTCAGCACTCTGAGCAACATTAAAAAGGCCAAGACCATTAGATAGACATGATTGTAAGGAAAATTTATTAGCCTCATGATGTCCATCAATTTCATGGAAGCAATTAATATAGTATCTCAAATATAGCTTGAAAGGAGCTTTTTTTTTTTTATGGGAGGGAGAAAAAGGAGGGAGGGAAGAAGGAAATAAGGGAGGGAAGTGAGTGAAGGAGGAAAGAAGATAGGAGGAAAGGAGGGGGGAAAAGAAGTACTTTTTATTGTTTTCAATGTGAGTATAGCCCTTAGTATAACTTAACCAAATGCTTAATTCAATATCCCAGTCATTACAGGGTAAACACAGAATTCTTGGAAGTTTACATCATAATAAAAAAATGCTAATGTCTGAGCTATCTTAGATCTTGGCGACCAATCTGGGGTCTTGGATTACTTGTCTGGGGTCTTGGATTATTTGGATTACTTGTCAAATATCCATGACATAGGTATTTGTTCCTGTATCAGTGTCACATGGGAAAATGTGAAGCAATTGCTAGAATAGCTGTACTGCTATAATTATTTGCATCTTTCTAAAATCACTTTGCTCTCCCACTGTAATCAGTCACCATGATAAATTTACAACACTGATTTTCTTTCTATCAGCATTATGTTTTCTGGATCTTTTGCCTTAATGACATTTTTCTTAGACTATATGACTGTATGGTCCTAATGATCTAATGTTAATGGGGAGCTTTGCAATTGCATTCTCCTTTCCTTACTCTCTGCTTTTGTAGTTGATTTTTTTAAGTAAAAAAAAAAAAAAAGCAACCTCCCCAACCCTAAATGATTAATATAGAGATCTAATTACCTGATTCTTTAAAATATATATTGCATTGGGGGAAGAAGTGGAAAAAAACTTCCAAAACTATTCTAAGGAAAACAAATCCAATTGCATTTAAGCAATACACTAAGTCCCAGCAGGAGACTTTTCCTTCAGAGCTGCAGGAACATTTGAGAGATATGGTGAGGCGTGTTGCAGAATACACAGGTCTTCAAAGGAAGCTCTGACCTACTTTGTTTCTGCCAAGTTCATTCTGGTTCCTGCTGTGGTGGCTTTCTGAGTCAGTCAGAATGAGCTATTGCAGCATTTTTGGTGGCCAGTCTGCTCACAAAAGGCACAGGCTGATTCATAATGCAGAAGCTTCTGATCTTCTGCCAACAGTTAGGAGCATTATTATAAGAATTTCACTGGGAATTGGAGATTTCTGTTTTTGTTATTTCGGTATTTGCCTCCACTAGATAAATGACTTAAGAATGGAGAGCAATGTAACATTTCAAAATAGTATCAGGATACATCTTAACTGGTGGATAGTGATTTCTAAATATACACTGGAGAAATCTCATAGGAAGCTACTCATTAATGAGGAAACACTTGCCGCCATAACCTAATGAGCACAAGAAAGCTGACCCCAAACCAGGAAGGATACTTATTGTTTTTAACATGCAATATGCATTATGCCACATGGTAAGCTAATTCCCCATGGGGACTTCTGGTCCCCCTATATTAAAAAGCTAAAGGTAGGGAAGGCTTAAACTCAATTGCATGATAAGAACAAATTAAAAAGACTATCTTGATCATTCAAAAGACTATAGAAAGACCACAAAACTTTAAAATATTGTTTGCAGGCTGCTCTCTCTCTGCCTTTGTCTGAGCTCAAGTTTTCTGTATTATCTAACTTAATGAGAATGTTTGGCTTCATTCATTCATTCAATCATTTGTTCATGCACTTTTTCTATGGACCTATCACTCAGACATTTAGGGAAATTGTATCTCCTCTGGTCTTTCTCTTGAGACTTCATTTTTTAATTAAAGGTTCACATCATTAAAACAACTTGAACTGAGGGCCTCCCCTGGTGGCACAGCGATGGTTGAGCGCTGGGCTGCGGGGCTGCCTGCAGTCTCTGCAGCACTGCAGCACCGGTTCGTTCCCAGGCCGCAGGGGAGGGTCCCAAAAAACACAACTTAACCAGTTGCTTTACACAACAAACATCTTTCAGAAACAATGAATTTTCCTCTCCTTTTGCTTCTCTTCTAAAAGTGGCACTTATGTATGGAGGATTTTGGAGTGATCCAGCTTTGTGTCATTAGGAAGAGGGACTTCCTGGCATGGGTTGGTGTTTGCATGGGATATTCTCTTATCTCTGTAATACAGAAGTTAGAGGTTTCAGACACAAATGTTAAAGTAATTGTGATTGTTATGTTCAAAGACATACATGACAAGGTAGAGAACTTCACCCAGATTTGGAATCTATAATTGAGATTCAAATGACCACTCTAAAAATGCATGTTGTATGTACCAGGGTTGATAACAGCTTGGTCATTGTCTCTAATTTCCTTCTATACAACAGCTTAATCTTGGTTCAGCTTCAATGAAGGAATAACAAGATGACCATTCGGGAAATCCACTAGATAACTGATTTCTAACAACTTCCTTGACAACTGCAAACATTCTCCCTGTAATTTCCTGAATTTCAAACATAAAGAGTTAAGCAAGAATACACAGATATCTCCTCTCTGTGCTTGAACCCAAAAACTAACTTTTTAAAGTATGGTGCCAGAGCAGAAATTAATCAATTGAAACAAAAATTGACTAAAAACTGAGATTATCAAGGAAGGAAAAGTTACCAAACAGGGCCTCCCCGGTGGCACAGCAGTTGAGCGCTGGGCTACAAAGCTGCCCGCAGCCTCTGAAGCACCGGTTCGATCCTCGGCCGCCGGTGAGGGTCCCACATGACGCACAGACCTCTCCTGCCGGGCCCGCTGTTCCCCTCAGCAGTGTCCTCCATCTGTCTGCCTGTTCTGCTCCCAGCTCCCAGCTCTGGCTCTGGTGAATTTTCTCGCCCTCCCATGCTTCTGACGGTACCCAGTGCTTGTATAAATAAATAAATAAATCTTAAAAAAAAAAAAAAGTTACCAAACAAATCTGTTAGCATAAACAAATCACAAGTTATTTGGACAAAAATAAAATTTGATCCTAATAAAACTATTTTATATCAAAATAGAAATGAATTATTAGTCAATAACTTTGTAATCTTAATGAGAGAGAAAGTTTTCAAAGCAAAATAAAGTCAGATGATAAAGTAGCATTTTCCAGATGAATTTTCTTTGTGAAAAAGAGAGATAAAAGAATAAATCCAAACTAGATTAAAATGTCACTATTTAGTCAGGGTATTATAATAATAAATTACTACTCCTTATATGTGATGAGCCATCATTAAAAAAAATCCAAGTAAATCAGAAATGTAGGCAAAATACATGTACTGGCCACTATCAAAACAGGAAACAGGGCCTCCCCGTTGGTGCAGCGGTTGAGTGCTGGGTTAAGAAGCTGCCTGCAGACTGCTGCGCCAGTTCGATCCCCAGCTACTCCCCGGCCACCGGAGGAGGGTCCCACATGGCGCACAGACCTCTCCTGCCGCCCGCTGCTCCCCTCAGCAGTGTGCTTCGGTCCTTCTGCCTGCTCTGCTCCCTGCTCTGGCTCTGGTGAATTCTCTCACCCTCCCGCGCTTCTGACTGTACCCAGTGCTTGTATGAATAAATAAAATAAGTAAATAAATAAATACATAAATATTAAAAAAAAGTTAAAAAAAAACAGGAAACATATTATTTGGTATTCAGTCTCAACTGAATTTTTTAAAATATAAATTAATTAACAATTAATTTTGAGTAATAAAAGCAATATGGAGAAAGTTTGCATATAATCGCATACTCAAAGAAAAGAATAACTTCCAATGTGTGTGTGTATAGTTTGCATTGTATATTATAGGAATGTAAACAAATTTGGATGTAAAATTATTAACCTGTTACCATGAGTTTTCTAAAGGTGGAGGTGGAAAAGCCTAAAAGAAAAATGATTAGAGATCAGAGGAGAGCAAGAAATAGGGAAAAAAGGGCAGATTTTGTTGACTGTGATTTTCCATGGGTTTGTACATGACTCTGATTAGGAAGATCCAGAAAAAACTACCTCAGTTCAGGGGCCTTCATGGTGGCGCAAGGGGTTAAAAGCAGCACTATGAAGCTATCTGCAGCCACTGTAGCAAGAGAGTTCAATCCCTGGCCAGGAAGGTGACACACCTGGTACAACAGACTTCTCCTGTCTCGCCTGCTGCTCCCCTCAGCAGTGTATTTTCAGTCCATCCACCTGTTCTGTTCCCCACTCTGTCTCTGGTGAATCCTCTCACCACTCACACCTCTGGCCTGTACCCCAGTTCTTGTATGCATATATAAATAAATCTTTAAAAACAAACTGCCTCAGTTCATGCAAAAGGAATTTCCTAATCCACCAAACAGGAATCTGTATAATAAGTATTGACTTAATTAATAATCAAAAATCTCAAAGAGTAGGTGTGACATCCTGGAAAGTTACTTAATATCTCAGATTTTCACTGTCCCCAACTTAGAATAATATATATCAACTGACAGAACTGTGAAGCTATTATGGCAAAGTATATAAAATGCTTAGGAAAATATAGGCAAATACCAAATTATCAAAAATGTTAATTCTCTTCTCTATTTCAATCAAATTATGTTTCTTGATAGTCAGTGGCAGCTACATAAAATCAATTTCTAAGACTGAGAAAGGCTGATAGTCCAGGTTTGTTTAAAAACTAAGATTTCAAATATATATTTTTTTAAATAAGTCAAAAGTTTAACACTCCCCAGGGATAATTAACTTAGTCTGTTAGCATACTCACTGACAATTTCCGGCCATGACTTTTTTTTATGGGTGCTCACAAACTCTAGTTATCCTGCCAGAACAGATATTGCTTCATTATTCAGTTGGATACAGATGGTTGGTTTTCCTATTTGTTTTTGTTTTTTGTTCCCCCCCCCCCCCACAATTCTTGCCACCAGGCTTCCAGAGAGTAAATGAATAAAGCTGGCTGTAGACACAGGACCAGAGAAGAAATACAGCTTCTGCATGACCCAGGAAATACACAGCTTTTCCTCCTCATTCCACATTCTGCATTCTGCTTGATTTCACTGGCTATAGCAAGGTTTCTGCATGTTATTACTGGAGTTGGAGGGCAGAAGAAAGGTGACTAGTTTAGTACGATCTATATTCATCCTTTGATATATGTTCAAATTATTCCTTAGCTATTCCATAGTTATGGTTTGTAGAACAATAAATTTGTATAATTTGCCCATCATCTCTACTGCAAATTCCATAAGCTGAAGGATATTAAAACAGATTTCAAATTTCATCTTTTTAATTATTTTCAAAGTCTAACAAGAGAAAAGACAACCCAAAAGCACAACACAAATATATGTGTGTGTGTGTATACACACACACACAATGATAGACTATATAGGATGATATGGGAAGACAGAGCCTGGGACTTTAAATCAGACTGGATAACTTCTGGCATAAACATGCATTTATATATCAGATTCTATATATGTAATTATCCTATTATTCTATATTCTAAATATATTTTATGTTATGTTCTAGAAAATTATACTGCTATAAATACTCAGAAATTCTGGAAATCTCTGTTTAAATACAAAGCTGCACTCACACAAAATGAAGGGACAGTCATGTGAAATATAAGTAGCACCAGCAGAGCCATAGGTTGCCTTAGGGATATCTATTGGTTCTTGAAAGCTTCAGTTTTTAATAACTTCATGTTGGAATAGAAAACAAGGCTTATATGAAGGTGAAGAATTGGATCTAGGACCCATACACTTGCAGTTATATCCACAGAGAAAAAGACTTAACTTGTATATCTTATAAATAAAAGGGTACACTAGGAAAATAATCTGGCTAGTTGTAAAAGAAGATAACAAGATAATTTTAGATTGGGGATCAAAGTGGTGGTTTTATTTTTTGATAATTTACAATTACAATCCTGTTTTTATATAGATTTGGACTTTATATTTATACTACCTATATGGTTCAGGAAATTCCAAAGTGAGAAATTAATTTAAGGTACTACTATATTCCTAGAAGCTCAGAACTACTAGTGAAGTAAATACAAATTTGCCCTGGATTAGTACATAAGCAATCTGAATCTATTAGGGTCCCTAATATGAAGATAGTCCAAATATGACATCACAATCAATCAATTGCCATGTATTCAGGAAACAAGACACAGGAGAGTATAAAGAAAAAAGAAAGAAAAGGACCATAAAGAAGTACAAAAGGCAGAATTATAGGATATAGACTATTAAATAATCATATTTAAAATTTATAGAAATAAATGAGTTGTAAACATGATCAAAGAACACAAAAGCATAGAATGTGATTAGGAAGATATAAAAGAATTTCAAAACAAAACTCCATCAAACAAAAAGTATTATTGCTGAAATTAACCCCCCCACACACATACACATGCATGTGTACACAGACTTTGTAGCTGTAGACAGCTACAAAGATATCACACAAAAGTTGTCTACAGACACAAAGAAATATCTTTCTTATGTGAGAGAGAGAAAGACATGGAAGGCTAAGTGAGAAGTCTCACACACGTTTGCATTTGAGAAGCAGCATGAAAGAGTATGGCAGAGACAGGATTTGAAAGAATTGTTAAGACTTTTCTGAAATTAATGACAACCTGAATTCCTAAGTTCAGGAAAAGTAATAAATACCAAGTGAGATACAAAAAATAAATTTATGCCTAGGCAGATATCAAACTACAGAATACCGAGGACAAAATAAACTGCTTACAACAATCCAGAAAGGCATGTTTTTTTCTATAAAAAGACTGATAGACTTCAAAAAGGCAACAAAAAGAATCCAGAAGCAAACAGAACAGAACAACATCCTCCATGTGCTGAGAATCAAATAGCAAAGAGCCTAAAATTATATACCCAGCTAATGAGACTGTCAGGAAAACAATAAGGAAAGGGGAGAATGAAAATTTTATTTTTTTAAACAAACACTGAGGCTATACTAACAACAAACTCTTAGGTAATATTTAAATTGAAGGAATGAACTTCTTAACAATGTCTGATAGACAAAAAAAAGGAGGAGCAAAGAACTTGTTCAATATGAGGATAAATAAGAGTCAATCTTGACATCAGATAACTTATTACAGTAGTCTTACATTTACATTGGTGTATGCCCTCATGTAGAACATCAAGTCTCTTCTGATCTTTCTGCTTTGCTACACCACACCTCTGTCTGCCAATGTATTTGCGTTCCAGGCAGCTGGTATTAAAGGCACAGAAGTCGGCTTCATGAGAAGATTTCCATAAAATTCTACATAATATTTCCACTGAAACTTTGACCACAATCAGTGAAATTACCAATCTTAGAAGGAAAGGAAATGGAAATGGAGTGAGTTAGCTGTAGTTGGCTACTACGTTAGCTGTAGTTAGGTTCCTATTTAAACAAATGGAGAAAATTAAGATTGCACCTGACAGCCTATTATGCATTGGATCAGAAAATTCTAATGAACAGTTTAAGAAATATATAACACTTATACAAATTATACACACATATATTCATAAAATGAAATACTCTGCAACCTAGTCAATAAAGATAGTATAATCTTAATTACTAAAAAACAGACAAATATAGTTTATAAAATGAAATTCCTGACCAGGTTGACAAATGAATGTAGAAGCAAAAATCCCAAATAAAGTATTAGTAAATTAATCTGTGTATTAAAAATATAAATCTCTCATGACCATATATATCTCAGCACGGAGAGTCTAGAAACGTGAAACCCAAATGGACTTGTTCCAGTTATTTGAAGTATTGTCAGTAGATCGTCAGCAGACATCCCTGTCAGGAATTTTCCCAGCTCTAAAGAATCAACTTGTCCAAGGTCATGCTCTTACAGAAACAACCTACATCACATGGGCAGCTACAGTCATGGTATTTGCATCCTACTCTGACTTCCCCTTTTGCCCAGTCCTGACGCATTCCTATCCCTTCAGGACTGTAGATCCCAAAGGTACTCCCTAATAAATATCCTGCACACTATGTCTAGAGTCAGCTCCCAGGAGGAGCCAACCTATAATTCTCAGGAATGCAAAGATAAATTATGGTCAGAAAACCCATTCATATAATAATGTCAGTAATTCACAATATTGACAGATTAATAGAGAAAAGTGTATTTGACAATGACTTCATAAAATTAACCATCATTTATGACAAGAACTCTGAAAACTTGGAAGTCCAAGCTCCCTCCTTGGTCTTCTCTTACACAGCCTCTGCAGAACTGCTGGGGTGTGTACAATGGCAGAACAGCAACATCGTTTTGTGAGATCATAATAATAAAAGTAAAGCACAATGTAACTCATTAATTTTAGGTATCCCAAGTTATTATGACTTATCTTAAACATGTAGCAATTCTTAGTTCCCTTATCTGCACAAGGTATAAAATAACACAGTTAAAAAGAATTTCATTTAACTAAGCTGATTGTGGGAATCATGTCACAATCCTGTATATCAATCAAGCTTTATTGCTTTAGCTTATACAGTGAAATATGCCAGTTATTTCTCAATAAAACTCGATAAAAAGAAGTCCATGATTTCTGCATGAAAATTTTAAGAATGTTCCATACACAACTTACAATTAAAATCTGATTTAGGGAGAATGAATCCAAGTAGATAGTGCAACACAAATTAGGTCATAAAAAGAAAATAGCTACAGAAAACTTGAAGTTGCCTGTAAGCTCGAGCAAACCATTTATTGAAATCTAATGTATGTATGTGTGCCTTCAGGGTTCATTTCTGATTTTAATTGGAGAATTACTCTAAACTTGTTTCTGTTTTCAACAGACCAAACACTAGGAAACAAAAATGAAAACTTTCCCTAATAAAAAGTCTTGAGAAAACCAAAAACCTCTCTAAAGCTGAATTTGAAGAGTTCTCACCAATTTAATTATGTGAATAAAGCATCCAGGTAGTAGATTAGTATACACTTCTCTCTATTTCTCTCTCAGGTAATTACCATAGGAATGAATGAACAGAGCAGTGTTCTCAAACCAAAGGTATGACAAACCACAGTCATTGTTAATGTTTGTTTCTTAGTAAATGGATGCAACATACATATTAACCCATTTAATAAGATAAGCATGTAGCTGGTAACCAGGAGTATTAAAATCTCATCTTAGCTATGGATATTTTTGTGCAATCTGTGAACAGTCAAAGAAAAGTTGCTTTGGAAAAGTTATACCGGCAAGGAAGACTTTTGTTTAAAATTATTGGAACAGGGTTCCAGCCTATTGCAATAAGGGAGAGAAGTGTTGAACTCAATTGCACTAAAACAAAAAGCAGGGGGATTTTTAACCACTGTGGTATGCTAGTGGAAAAAGGGAGGACAGTATGGACATGGTTGGTCTGTGGGACTAGGGCATCAGCGTTCATGAATGGAATCTTACTTATATCTCCACAGTGACAGGGAAAGAGGGATGCCATCTTTATTGATAATTGTATTTCAAAGGAGTGGCCCTCCCACTGCCTGGAAGAGGAACTGCCATGGGTTATAAAGCCAGCAAGAGGGTGAAAGAAGACTCACATCTCAACAGGCAGAGAAGAAATGCACAATGAGGGCCTCCCTAGTGGCACAAGGGGTTAAGTCTCAGCACTACGAAGCTAATTGGAAGCCACTGCAGCATGAGTTGGATCCCTGGCCAGGGAGCTAACCCATATGGTGCAGCAGACCTCGCCTGTGTGCCCTCCTGCTGCTCCCCTAAGCAGTATATTTCAGTCAATCTGCCCTGTTCTGCTCACTGCCCACCCCGCCCCTGCACCTCTGGCCTACAGCCCAGCTCTTATATGCATAAATAAATAAAATAAATCTCTAAATGAAAAAGAAATGCACAATTACAATTTTTCTAAATAAATGCAGTAAGAAAAGGACGGTCTAGGGACCTCCCTGGTGGCGCAAGGGATTAAGACGCAACCTATGAAGCTATCCGCAGCCTCTGTAGCACAAGTTCAATCCCCGGCTGGCCAGGGAGCAACTCACAGGGCACAGCAGACCTCTCCTGACTCTCCTGCTGCTCCCCTCAGCATTGTACTTCAGTCAAACTGCCTGTTCTGTCCCCACTCTGTATCTGGGGAATCCTCTCACCCCCCCACATCTCTGGCCTGTAACCCAGCTCTTATATGCATAAATAAATGAATCTTTAAGAAAAAGAAAAGATAAAGAGGAAGGTCAGGGGCTTATAATCCAAAAGGCACCTTTCTAAAGGTTAGTCAGCTTAAGAGGTTTTTAGACGGCCGTGGTCAATATTATGATAGCAATACGTTGGCTACATTTTCTAGAAAATTAAGAGGAATACTCAAATAAGTGACAAAATATCAACAAAAAGAAGAAAAGAAAAAAGTGAATTAAGACTTGATTAATGCTAACATAAGCAGTGTTGGAGGCCAATCTCACAAAACCTGTTGAGATACAACAGGTCAAACATATCAAACATCTGTTGGAGGTCAATCTTACAAGACCTCTGAGATGTTTCATAAACGACTTGGCCAGGCTCAACAAATGTGGTATTTGCTGTACTAATTCATGCTTGTGAACAAATTACTGATGCTACCACGCCTGAAGTTTAAACAAAACAAAAAACTAGACATGTCTAGTTTTTTCTTAAGCCAGTATTCTTGAAATGGAATGCCAAGCCCTGCAGTACTTGTGTTCTAACAGAATTATGGGTCAGCTAATCCTTAAATTCCATTTTAGTTAAAAATTATGTACATTTGATAATATGGTTATTCTCTTTGAACTGAAGAGTTCATTTCTGTTTTTTTGTGCTTTTCTCAGTTCAATAGTGACTGCCATATTTTTTCCCAAACTGACTCCTTAACATTTGTTATCCTATATTTTTGTTGTCTTGCTTTTGTATTTTAAATACATTTGTCAAAATTTTTTTCTATTCTTACATAAACACCAAGACACTATACATAGGGAGATGGGGAATCACCACAGACGTTAAATTCTCTGAAAGACCATTAATATTCAAAGTTTAAAAAAAAATGGCATCTACTTGCTTAACTATTACTTCTATACTAGAACATAAAGGACTTCAGAGAAGTTCAGGAAAAAAAAATCTCAATGCTTACAAAAATTCTAAGGACTTTTATAAAGCAAAATTTTCATGTAATCCTTTTTTTGTTTGAGAAATTTACGAAAGTTGGATGGTAGAGAAGAAGGGGAAACTGAAAGAAGGTCGTGCAAGTGCATTTATCTCAAAGAGTCTTTATTTCACTAGTTTTGAAAACAAAATTTACTTGCTCCTATTTATCTTACTCTTTGAAAAATCATGAGAGTTTTATCCTTGTAAAATCATCAGACAACAATTCTGCTTCAAACATTAACCATTGCAGGGGGAGAGGTTACATACTAAAAAAAATTCCCTTTGCCTGGTAAAAATTGTAGCTAGGCAAAATAGCTGATGTTTCTTTGTCAATTTTTATCAGTGCTAGAATAAACACAGAGGGAACAGCTCCTGAGTGAGCAGTTTAATTCTGTTTTAACCAACTAGTAAGACACTAGAACTGCTAAAAATGTACACTGGTATTGAGCTTTCCCATAAATAACACAACTATGCTATCCTACCACAGACTGTATTAATGCAGTATCCTTCAAAGAAGGTAATAATAAACTAGGGCCACCACCATAAACAATATAAATTTCATATACTTATCAGCTCAGAATGTTAATTGAAATATTTTAATTCTTCTGATTACTAAATGATTATTAAATATTAAACATAAATTATTACATCTCTTATAATAAATTATTAAATATTAAACAAATTATTAAAGCTCTCTTGCTTAATTGCAATTAATACATGCTTGCATTAATTGTTAAGTGATAAGCTATCTTAGATTTATTTTAATTATTTTATTTGCCATTATTAGATACATCAGCTTAAATGTACATATTAATATGTAAATAGGTATGTTTAACAGCACTTTCTTGTAGCTTTATATGATGTCCATTGTAATTAGTCCTATCATATACACAAATCCACAGACTAGTGGGGAAAATGAAGAATAATACAAAATGTGCCAAATATTAGAGAATTGACCTTACCTTTTGATAATGGGAAAGTATTTTCTAAAAACAACCAGAAAAATAAAAGCTATTTTCTTAAATCCTTCTGTTTATTATCGGGTATTGGTTCTAAATTTCATTTTATTTAATCAACCACTCTACTCTGAGGAAAAAACTGATTAATAATGTTATACTACATAAAACAGGATATGCATATTCATGAACCCTTATGAATTATTTGTAAAATTGAAACGAGTAAAACTTTATCTTATAGGAAAGCAATTAAAAGTGATAAATGATAAATCAAAACTGAAAATTTAGTCACCTTAGCACACACAATTTGGAGCACTCCAAGAAAAAGCAACATATAGGTCTAGTTAGACTTCCCAGAGTAAAAGTAACATTTTAAATATTAAAATGTCTGTCTTAGATCATAAAATATCCTGATGAGTATAAATGTATAGCACGTTTTTAAAAGCTTAAGTTGATGTGTGATTTAAGACATTTGTGGACAGCATATTATCACCTGACATACCTGCTTACCGAAAACCTAAAAGATTTTATATTTTTATTACAAAGCCTATGTAACACCAAGACCAAGAAGATTCTTCAGGCTAGAAAGATTTAAATTTATTCAAGATGCACAGGAAAAAATTAACACATGATATAAAACATAATATCTTTCCATTGTATGTTCTATGCTAGTTTAATAATCAAGTGATATATAAAGTTGTCAAAAGGCAGTGAATTTAAAGAGAAAAAGAAATATATAATTGAAGTGAATGAACTGAAAACATTCACCTTACAATATTTTGCATGGAGAAAAGCTCAAGGCTGTGCCCTAAGGTTAATAATCTATGGGAAGTAGTTTAGCAAATGGTATTCTAATGACTTTCCAACCTGGAAATGCATTTTTTCTTCCTTTTTTTTCCTGCTCTCAAGTATGTACAGAGCTGATTCTTTTTTTAACCTAGGAAAAGTAGCTTTTATGGGAGTATAACCAACTGTTGAGAAAACTCTTCATACAGGTTTACTTATTATCTAATTGTCAATTAGCTCTTAGTTATATTGTTCTGTAGTATTCTTGGACACTATTTAATATTCAGTTTGAGATAATCTCAGATTACTTTCTACATGTTTGTAGCTATGTTTCCCTCTCAGATTTAAGATACTTCTAGTGTATAATTGCCTATTTTATGTTGCCCACTTTTTATTTTCCTGACAAACCTTTCCCCTCAAACCTCTCACCACTTCAAAAATCAAAATAAAACAACACAAAACAAACTTGCCTTGTTCAAAACTCTTCCTAGAGTATCAGCTTTATTTTTCTCTCTTTTGGTTATAAGCAAAGCTGTACTAAATAGCTGCATTTTATGTGAGCACTATATCCTAAGACTGCTTTACTTGTTTTATTCATTTCCTAAAAAGGGGACGAGTTATCAAAAATCAAATGAAATTAACCAAACTGAAAAATACCTTGGCAGGTTAGGGAAGATAAAAACCCTAAAATTGGGAGCTTTGGTGGTGGGTATAATGTGCAAATACACTTTTGCAGAGGATTGAACCAATAACTCCTAAAACAAACACAATGATGTAAATCAACTCTTCCTCTATAAACATAATAGGAAACAAAGTCCTATAATTATATTCAGAATCATGGTAGAAACTCTATTTGACTCTTACTAACTGCTTAGTCTTAGAAAACTTGAGTCATTACCTCCTCAAAAATCTGATTCATTTATTAAGTGATACATTGAGACTTCAATAAGATAATGTACACAAATTTATACTCCACAATTTATACGGTAGAGTATTATGAAGTATAAGGAAATGGTATTATGAGGCAGTGCATATTAGCTCAATGACAGCTGGGATACTGGATCGATCTTATCTCAACACTGGATGATGCAGATGTCAAAGGTTTTTGTTCCTAGGAGTTCATAGCTAAATAATGGAAAAGCATTAGATTTACAACATGCAAATATCTATGAGGAGGAAAGTGGCATCCAAGAAAGTCCTTAAAATTGACCTGAGTTCAGAGCAGTTCAGAGCAATAAATTATCTCTACCCACATGAGATCTTGGAGATCCCATTCTTTTTTCAATTTGCTCCCTCCTTAATGCAGGTATCTAAATCAATGACATGGAAAATGATAGCCCTGCATTTGACTTCTGCTAACTTCCTTAACAGCCAGACTGCTCAATTTTGAGTATACATAAGAATCACCTGGAGAATTTGTCAATGTACACAGATTCCAATTTACTAGGTTTGAGGTGGGACTTAGATTCTGCAGTTCTAACAGCTTCTGAGGTGATGATGAAACTCCTACTCTGGGAATCACATTTTGAAAAGCACAATTCAAAGGCAAGTTGTTTTCAATTCTGCCTGCATGTTAGAATCATCCAGAGTATTTTTAGTATCCTTATTTTCTTGGCTCCATTCCCCAGATATTATGACTTAATTAGTCTGGGTCTGACAATTGCATTATTTTTAAGTTCCCTGGGTGAGTCTAATGTGCATCAATTCTTAAGAACCACTGCTGGATGCCAAGTTGTCCACATGGGTTGAGCTGGTAGGCAAATTCATGCATGTCTCATGTTCTTTCTATTTTGAAAATACATTATTTTAGCATATTAATCTATGATATTCTCTCTGTACTTTGGCCACACTTTCTTCCTCCCATTCAAGGAGATAGAATACCCTGGTTTCAAAGCCTTAGAGGAGGGAGAGATGTGCGTGAAGAAAGTCATTAGATTTTAATTCCCAAGGTTAAACTTTTAAGAGAACTTTAGAAGTACCCAGGAGGCAGAAGGAAGGATATACAGGCAACAGTGGGAGTGTTTATATAAAATGAGAATCTGCAGTTTAGACAAAAAAGAAAGAAAAGGAGAAGTTTCTGGATCTGAGAGGCAGGAGGGGCCTTGGAAGACCTACTTTTTCCTTTCTGGAAATATTACTGAAGTTCTTCCTGACTCCAGAGAGACGTTATATATCTATCTTGTCCAAATCATAGGCAAGTGATTCCTAAACCTCAAGCTTAGAACAAAGCAGCAGGAGCTCTGGACAGTCGGAAGATGGATAAAAATTACAGAATATCTCAGTCATAACCAAGTAAATTAATAGCCAACTTGTACATTTCCTGCACCCTCCTGGAACAAATGTTTAATTTACTAGAGTTCTAGTAAACTTATGCGATGTTGGAAAAAAATCCTGAAAGAACTGACATCAAATTATTTGTTATTTTTCTCATTCTGAAGTTCTAGCCAAGTAGAAACTAAGTCAACAATAAAGTTGAGTAAATAATTTTTTAAGGTATACATTTGCATCTCTGAAAATTTTTGCCAGCTACACTACTATGCCATTCTTCTCTGAATTTTGTATGAATCTTATAGTCAAATGAAGATATCATTACCAGGGAATCTAAATTGTTAGATTTACATTTAAAGAGAGTATATTCAAGAAGTTGGGCACAGAGCACATATACGGAAGACTAAAATTACTTTTCTGCAAGTTTGTCTCATTCTGGAAAATCACTCACTCAAAGGTTTATAATACATTAATGGAATACAATTTACTTTATAATGTTGAAGGAGAAAAATACATTTATCCTATGCTCATAAAAGATTCTTTCCAGGAGAAAGCATATTTTATTGATGTTATAATTAATGCATTTTGTCTGCGGTAGCTATGCAAACATCATTTGGTTCTATTTATTTCCCTGTAGCAATTATCCAACTACTCTTTCAATACAATATTGGTAGAATATGTTGTGTAACACCACATACTAATACAAGCATATGGAAATTTTTTCCATCCTTTTTGCCTTCATGTTTCATGTTCTGTATCTAATTTTGTTAAATTTGAAGTATTACCTTAATTTTCCTCCAAAGCATTTGACATTATTTGCACAAAAATTCAAAGTTAGATTTACTGTTATAAGAAGTCATAAACTGAATAACTGGAGCAAAGCCCAGTTACTCAGCTTTATTTAATAGTGGTACATTTACTATCTGTATCTGTAAGGAAATGTTCTGAGGGATGGGAACACAGAGAGATTTGATCATCTCTACCCATCACGAGTTGACTGTTCAGTGGTTTGGACATTATCGTGATCCGGAGGGAAATTGTGGAGGGTTTATAAGGAAGAAGGAGAGCAGGTTCAGGAAAATAGGTTTGATTATGGTGTTGTAATTATTTGAAAAGTAATGAAATTGAAGGCATATCCCTGAATTAAAAGAGATCTTTCAAAGTTTCACCTTTTACTTTATCTCTGTTACCATTTTCCCTCCATAGAAACTTTTTGTAAGATTAAGAAAGAAAAGAAGATTTATTTTTATTCTAAGTTGGGAATTTTCACTGAATAATTTTTCTGTACCTATATTTAGGTAAGCAAATTTTCTTATTTACTTTTAACTGTTAATGTGATATTAACATGAAAATAGATTTTCTAATTATTTTTTTCCCTTTCAGTAGGCTGGGCTGTGTTTTTTTTTTTGTTTGTTTTGTTTTTGTGTTTTTTGTTGTTGTTGTTGTTATTTTTTAGGTGATAGTTCCTTTTGCTGTGCAAAAGCTTTTTAGTTTGGGGAAATCCCATTTGTTGTTTTATTTATTATTTTTTGCTTTTTTTTTCTTGCCATTGAAGTGGAACTGCAGACATCACTAAGGCTGATTTTAAGTAGCTTATCTTCTATTTTTCTACATATTTTAACATTTCAAGTCTTACATTCAAATTTTTACTAGCCGGAATTAACTTTTCTGTATGGTATAAGATAGTGATAGTTCAATTCTATACTTCTAAAACACTGACAAGGATGCAAAACAATGGTATTTGGATTTTAAGAAATAAAGAATAAAATTAATAAGAATGCATTTAACAAAGGGGATGAAAAACATGTACAAAGAAAACTGTAAAGACACTGTTGAAAGGAATTTAAAAAGGCACAAAGAAATAGAAAGATATATTATGATATTAGGCCAGAAGAACTGACATTGTTAAAATGGCCATTTTACCTAAACAATCTACAGAGTCAATGTAATCCTAATTAAAATCCTAACAGCCTTTTCACACAAATAGAACTAAAAACTCACAAAATTTGAATGGACCCCAAATAACCAAAGCAATTTTGAGAATAAAGAACAAAAATGAGGAAATCACATACCCTGACTTCAAACTATATTGCAAAACTACAGCAATCAAAACAACAATATACTGGACTAAAAATAGTCACACAGGTAAATGTAATAGAATTGAGAACTCAAAAATAAGCCCACACATACATGGACAATTACTTTATGACAAAGGAGCCAGGAACAGACAATGGATAAAGAAAAGTCTCTTCAATAAAAAGATTTGGGAAAACTGAAGTCAGATGCGAGAAATAATGGAAAGTAAAATTCTTCATGAACTCACATATAGATTCTTATCTAAATTAAAAACTAACCCATTTGTTTATTATTTATTGTTTGAAATACTAGAATCAAAACACCAAGAAGTTAGGAATCTATTTCTGTCTTCTATAACACGTCAATCCCAGAACATATTGTAGTATAATAGCTGTCATTCATAGGTCTTCAATTACATATATATTACACTGAACCAAGATTAATTCAAGATCATCAGAGAACCAAGTACACAGCTGAAAATATTTAGTAAATTATTTAGCCATGGGCAGAAAAGGACTTGTCATGCTCAATGTTATAAATTCACATTTTCTAGATGATTATTTGTTTTGTTTCCCTAAAAAGTGAAAGGTAAGTCATTTGAAATCATTTAGTTGAAGATGCCAAACCATACATACTCCCTCTCCATTTAATAAGCAAAAGAAGCTACATGAACATGCCAGATACTGCATCATTTCTAAAACAGTTCTGTCTCCACACAAGATGGAGCCATTTCTGCAATTGAAAAAGGTCTTTCTACACTCATGCAAACACACACACACAAACATACACATTAAGCTCTAAACCTGTTTTGAAGATCTATTTGTAGAAGAAACAAGAAAACTGAGATCTAGTGTTGTCCAAAATCACACACCTAGGACTGTTGAACTCTATTGTTGCACCACGGTAAAGAATACTTAAGGGTAACATTTATGACTGACTTTTTAACTTACAGGATGATGTAAAGCCTTATATAGTGACATCAGAACCAAATTCCTCTGTGGATTCAATATCAGGAATGGATGAAAAGTATGATAATTTCCTATGGTTGGATGAAAGGATATGTAGAACAGTACTAAAGATATCTAAACACCCAAAAGGATAGAAACTCCTATATAAAAGGCAGGAGTTGATTTACATGAGCTCTTTAACATTATCCATGTCTAAAAAGCCTACAGGTTCTATTAAAGATTTCCTCAAAAGATAGCTGCTAATTATTCAATTGATCTGGCTATAATTAATACAGTTAATTGTGGATGAGTTATAACTTATTTAGGCCACAGAAATGAGTATTATAAAAGCTGTGAAGGTCACTGAACCAGACATAGTCTCAATTAGAAATGGCAGATTGTGTATCTCCCTCATATTTTTGCTTAATCTCAAGTTCCCTTGGTGTTACTTCTCGAACTCCAGCAGAACCACTTGGTGGTAACAGCTTGGTGCCACCCCAACAGGCACACTGATTGTGAAGGGTGTGGTGTATAGCAGGAGTTCCCAGGTGATTATGAGACTTTCATTAATCCCATATGACACTGCTGCTGCTGGTTTGAGGACCATACTCTAGGATAAACCCTGACTTCTAAAAAGGAGTCAAATTTCTCTACATTCAGACTTACTCAGTTTCCAGTGAATGTTAATTTTTGTTTCTGTGTATGGGAGGTAAAGGAGGGGGAAGAAGGAATTTAACTGTCATATGGTAGGCATTTTTGGAGTAAACTGAAGCTGATATTACTCTGATTCACCTATACCCAATACCCGTTGGCAGCACTACAAAATTAAAATAAATTTCCTAGCCATCATCTGCTGAAACTAATCTCTCTTACAGCTCATAATTAATAGTTTAAGAGGATATCAACCATGATTGTTGATGCATTTTCTTTCCCCATGGTTAAAATACATAGAGCAAAATTGCTCTTTTGACAATTTAACATTTTGGCTCAGCAATTTTTGACATTTGTTTTGCATTTAGAAGCTGTGATATGACCTCTTCCCTGTGGCATGTCACTTTTTCTGAGTTATCCTTGCCACAACGCATTTCCAGTATTTGATGAAAGATTTGCTCTTCGAATCAATTATCTTTTTTGTTGCTTATGAAAAAATATAAACCATCAGAATTTATCACAATATGAAAAGGTCAGAGCGGACACTGAAGTGTTTAAGGACTCATCACACCATTAAGATATTTCCAGCACAGCATTTTGTGGATTCTCATAAGAGGAACTCATAGTCAAATTTAGTCTGGGCCATAATAATCCACTTTTCTTATCCTCAAGGTTGTGGAAACACAGAAGTTTACAAAAAAGAGCAGAGAGTGTATTTCTTTGATAAAGTAATAAAAAATATATCATCTGGCTGGTATGATTGCTTGAAATTTCATTAAATGTTAAACAGATAAAACATTTCAAATAAATTAATAAAAAGCCCTCGTCACTAACTTATAAGACATTAGTAGAAAATTTTTAATGATGACTTGATTAAGACTAGATAATTTTAAGCAGAATTATCTAATGTTGGGCCTCCCTGGTGGCGCAGCAGTTGAGCACTGGGCTGTGAAGCTGCCTGCAGCCTCTGCAGTGCCAGTTCGATCCCCGGCTGGCCGGCGAGGGTCCCACATGGTGGGCAGACCTCTCCTACCTCTCCTCTCCTACCTCTCCTCTCCTACCTCTCCTACCACTGCTCCCCTCAGCAGTGTATTTCTTCAGTCTGTTCTGCTCCCCGCTCTGGTTCTGGTGAATTCTCTCACCCTCCCGCACTTCTGACTGTACCCAGAGCTTGTATGAATAAATAAATAAATCTTAAAAAAAAAAAAAAGAATTATCTGACATCTGCAGTTCTAGTTTAAATATTGCAAAAGGGGATTCTTTACTTTCCCTTGTCCTCAATTTTTTTTTTCTCTCAGTGTGCAAACACTGTGCCTGATACAGAATAAATATTCAATAATACCAGTGGGGTAGATGAGGCAGCAACATTAAAAATTTCCTGGAGTTTGGTGAATCCTAGTAAAACGTGAGTTTGATAGGATATAAACATTCTATTTTCACCAAATATTTATCATAGGAGGCTTTTAGATTCAGCCTGGTGAAAAATTTTGGCCTCAAAGTTGATTTTATTTGTGATTTTGGATTTTTTTCCTAATGAAAAATACATATTTATTTAGTGAAGAAAGTTGACCATTTGTTAGGGAAAAGAAAACATAGAACAGACAATGGCAAATTGTAGTACATTATCAAAATTATATACTTTGAGACAACAGAAATTCTAAAGCTCGAACAAAAATGACTAAAAAGATTTGAAAGCATGAGGTAAGTTCTATACTCAGCATAGAAAGATAGCCATAAAATTTCTCTCAGTGAGAAACAGATTTTGTTCTATTCTGATTTATTAAAGGGTTCTGAAGACTGGTGTGCAAAACTATCTGTGACTAGCCATATTAATAAAAAGAGTCCTCTATATTTGTATTCTGAATTTGTTTATGATGAGCATTAATTCCAGTGGTTTGATAAGCTGGAACTGAAGATGCAAAAACCAGCCTAGAATAAGAAATACATCCTCAAACCCCCTGCATGCTATGGTTTTATTTAATGTTTCACAGAAAATACACCTGAATGATCTTGGAATTAGGCTTTAGCACCCTCTGTAAGATGACAATTAATCTATAGCCTTAAGAAGATATCATCATTTTCACCTTAAAAGACTTGAGACAAAAGTGTAACACAGGCACAGGCTAGGAAGCAATTTGGGGAAGAAAGTGAATGAATGAAGTGTTGCTGCCTTAGACAAGCTACTCTGCTCATCAAAGCAGAAAAAAAAACAAAAACATAATTCCATGTGCCTGGGATGACTCCTATCCAAGGAAAGAAAAGGATCTGAAAGAAATGGTTGATTTTCTGATTGCTTGGAGCAGATGCTTTGCTAAATGAGATTTCTGTGGGGAGAACAATGCCCTTATGCACCTACCTGTTCTAAAATATAATAGAAAGTTCCCTGTGATTCCTCATAAATTTTATATCCAAAGATCAACTTAGTAGAAAATGATGAGCTTCCATCATATGATGTACCTTTGTACTCAAAGGAATTAAGTTAATTAAAAAAAAAAAAAAGAAGCCTGGAACTTCAGGAGCCATTATCATTATTTTGTGTTGTAAGAAGCAGTGAACCTCCAATTCACCTCCCACTTTCAGCTCAGAGTTCTCTGCTCGCCCATTAAATTCTGAAGTCAGTAAACATTTTAATTGAATGTGAGGACTCAATATCAGTTAGAGGGGGAAATGTGTATATCTCATGAAAGGTCATAAAGTTGGGGGAAAGCCAAAAAAAATAAAACAGTAACTCTTTGGATGTGTTTTTTGTTTCTTTTTTTCCATTTCACTCTTTATACATCTTAAAGGATTTTCACTAATTTCTAGCATGAGGGAGCATAGTATAGGTTTAAATACCCATGAGATCCTCAAACATTATTACTGAATCACTTGTAATATAATAATATAATAATAGCATCAGGAGAAAGGACTAATAATTTTTGATAATTTCATATCGATTAAAAAGATAATATATTTGAAGGGATAGTGTTGAAATCACTGTGTATAAAAATGCTGTAATTAGCCACAATGGTAATAAAATGTGCACCTCATATCTGCACCTCACTTAGGGCACCCATCAATTCTTTTATGTTATTTCATGTATATATCTCAAACTCTCTACGAGACAACACCCTCTGAGAAAAAATAGTTACTTATTTTTTCTTGATGGTTACTAATTTCCTAGAGGGGTCTTTTATTTGCAAAGTGCTTCTCTAAAAATATACTTTTTTCCAAATCCATTCCCAGAAGAAACACAAATGCATAGTGTCTTTGGTTACTTTGGCTGATTGATCCAGATGGTTCAAATTAATATTATTTTTTTAATTATCAACTTATTCAATATGATTGCTCCTGGAATTAATTATAAGATGAGGGATTAAAAAGCATGGCATAAAATGATTCAGTCACATCCCATTTGATTTTCACAAAATTCCACACACCAGGAAAGTGGCTACCGTCATTCTTATTTTATAACTGAGCAACCGAAGACAAGAGAAGTCAAGGGATTGTTTACTCACACACTAAGTGCAGGTGCTGGGAGGCCTTGGATCCTGGTCTTTTTGACTCCAATAGCTCCTGTGACAAGCAGGTAAGTCTCTAGTTTACAGATGCCAAAACTATAAGGCCTTCCTGAATCTAAAAATAAAACAAATTTTAAAAAATCATAAAAATTGGACAATGAACTTAATCCTGCATATAGACATGTTGATTCTCAATAATATACACTTGAAATTTACATAATGTTCTAATGTGTGTTATTTCAATCAGTTGTTGAAAAAGAAATTGCCTGTCCACACAACCACATGACTACAGGGAACTCTTTATCCCATCGCACCTCTCATTCCTTGTTTCTGGTACTTGGTTGAGAACAGAAAACAAGTATTTTTTTCAAATTACTTTGTATTTGCTGGAGTAAAACCTTTTAAAAATACATTTCTTTTCTGCTGGCAATATGTTTATTGCCTCCTATTGGTTTGCATTTGTTTACTCATCCTTAATGAGATGAGGCATACTGTGCTGTCATGCTGCCTGATAGCAAAATGTCACAGATGAAATTATTCCTGCATGATCTGCAAGTTCTACCTCAGGAGAAGCTTTTTGTGCATGTTCCAGGGAAGACTTCACAGAGAGGTGGAGTAGAAGTCTCCTCCTACCTTCCTTCTGTAGGACCTCTCGAGCTTTCTATTCCTTCTCTGACACAGTCAATGGAATTTTTTTCCACAGTCTTCTTCTCATGTTACTACTCCTGTTCCATTGCTTTCTATTTATGTAACCCAAGTGATGCTTTTAAAACAAATCAAAATATTTAACCAAAATGTTTAGGGCTTCTGATACATTTCTCATCTTGCCATACCTACCCTTGTAAAGGAGTGTTTGGAAATACACTAACTTTATCATTTTCCATATCTTGAAAAAAATCTCAAAAATGGATAAAGGTATAATGTATTGTTAGTCTAAATTCTGTAATTTTCTTTTTCTTAAACACGACTTGTAAAATCTACCAATGCCTTTCAACTACTTTATTACGATTGCCATTAAATCTGCATACCAGTCCTCTCCAGGACTTGCCAATCTAAACCACTGATAAAAGATTAAATGTAAATTCCTTTTTGTTTATGATAATTCTCTATTTCTATACCAGCTATTTCCTCTTTCCCTAGGAAAACAAAACCTATGTGTTCTTATTCTTTTTTTTTTTTAAGATTTTTTTAATTTATTTATACAATAGCTGGGGTACAGGTCAGAGGCACAGGAGGGTGAGAGGATTAACCAGAGACAGAGCAGGGAGCAGAACAGGTAGACAGAATGAAAGCACTGCTGAGGGGAGCAGCAGTTGTGACAGGAGAGGTCTGCCGCGCCATGTGGGACTCTTCCCTGGCCGGCCAGGAATTGAACCCATGCTACAGAGGCTGCAGACTGCTTCACAGTGCGGCACTCAACCCACTGTGCCACAGGGGAGGCCCTATGTGTTCTTATTTTTCAAGGAGAGAAATCTTTACTGTATCTGTATCACTAAATTCCACTTCTATGTATTTATATTCCCAGAGCCAATCACTTCTATGGAGTTAGGGTCCCAACACGACAGAAAATCCATTTACTATCCCACTTAAGATGAAAAGTATGTCTATAAGTCCCTTGTTTATCTGTTTAGCTCCAAATTCAACATCTTTTAAAGAGACAAGTCAATCCACTGTGTAAAACTTGTCCCTATTTGACCATCAACTGAAATAAAATTAAAATTTTATTAGTATGAAGGAATCTCTCTTGGAATGTTACTTGGAACTGTTCACTAATAAATGTTAGTTCCTCCAATGCAGTAAGTAGTCAAATATTTATTAACACTCTTATCTTTTTCATAATGGTCTTCTGAAATACACATGTACAATATCCTGTAAGCAAGTTTGAATGTAATAAATTCATTAAGAATTGATAGGAATTGACTAATTAAGCAAATTGCTAGGAGTTACTTTATTAAACTCTAATTCTGTAGTAACTTACATGATCTTAAGCAACAAGTTAACAGTCTATGGAGAATTCTAGTATACTTATCAGGAGAAATATATACAGAGTTTTCTGTAATATGCAGGCATTCAAAATGGTTGTAAGAGAAACAGAAAAGCAGTACAAGTTCCCCCCTTATTTAGTATGATTGGGTAGGTTATTTGAGTCTGGAAATGCTCAAAAGTTACTCCATATAAATTAATGGTAACAGCATACCCAGACCCCAAAAATAACAGACCAAATCACACCAAATAGGAACACCACATTCAGTTAGTGGGGCAAATCTGTATTCACATGCTACCTTACAGGAAGGCAAAATCTTTCATAGGAATTAATTGTCAAGAGACAATTCTTTATGAGTTTCTAAATTTTGATATATCTAATGAGTAAGGGCACAAAGTACCTTCTTTTGTTCACAAATACCTTTTCGAGGAAACTTTTATAGAAACAACCTTGCAAGTTAGAGATAGTGTCTCTCTTGTGAGCAGGGGCAGGTTTGCACTGCTTAAAATAATAATTGTTCCTTCTGGAACAAATACCAGACAATTGCTTCCTACCCACTATAAGAGACTCAAGTTACCTAAACTCAGAGTTCATCAGAGCTGCGAAACAAAATGTACTGCATAATTTTCAACTGAAAAAGTCCCTAAGTCCCTCTGCATTGTCCTCATGGGGGACAAGGGGAACTATTTCAAACATGAAGTTCATCCCGCCTCCTGTGCTATAATAAAGTCCTGTGTCTTTAACGAAGGACTCTCATCCACGTCTTCTGTTAGAATCCATAAACCTATGGCATGAGTGTTAGTTTGCAAATAGGAAAACAAGTCAGATCGCTAGTACCACTTGGCAATAATCGATAAATACTAATATTTACAGTTTCAACAAATACCTCTAAAAATAGGAGATAATGCTGCAGTTCTGTTTCAAATTGTCCCTCTCTGCTCTATTGAGAGGAGACTTAGAAATCACAGTCAATTGTCCTTGGGAACCGTAAGGATTCTTGTTGTCCACTCATGAAAGAAGAAAATCAGACTACCCTACTCCACTGACGAGACTGAATTTATACTGCTTGCTAGATATTGTGATAAAATTCTAGCAAACAACTGTTGGAATGTATTGAAGGAGAGAATGGAAAAGATATGATAAATGATAATAGCTGAGCATTTTCCAGAATTCAAGAAAAACAGTTCAAGCTAGGGCCTCCCCTGGTGGCGCAGGTGGTTGAGCGCCGCGCTATGAGGCTGTCCGCAGCCTCTGCAGCCCGGGTTTGATCCCCGCCGGCCAGCGAGGGTCCCACATGGCGCGGCAGACCTCTCCTGTCTCGCCCGCTGCTCCCCTCAGCAGTGTATTTCAGTACATCAGCCTGTTCTGCTCCCTACTGTGTCTCTAGAGAATCCTCTCACCCCCGCATCTCTGGCCTGTACCCGGTTCTTGTATAAATAAATAAATCTTAAAAAATAAAAAGCACAAGGTAGGGAAGCATGTTGAGTCTCCACCTCATTTGTATTCCCTCACTCCCCTTCAGCCACACCAGTCATGTATCGCTTCCTTAAAACATGTAACCCCTTCACACGCCTGGGGCCACCGCAGTGCTGTTCTCTGCCTGGAATATTATTATCCTCGCTCTTTTCATATATTTTCCCTATCCTTTCACTTAAGTGTCATCTCCTCTGAAAATTCTGCTCTGATCATTTTAACTAAAATTTCCCTTTTTTAAGGGAAATTTGTAAAATTTTGTTATGTTCCACAAAACATAGACTCTGGTTCCCAGGTTCTCTGGTTATTTTATTGATCTATGCACATACTTGGTTATTGTCACAACTCAAGATGAAGATGAGACCATATCTTCATGTTCTCCATTGTACACTAATTAGCCAGTTCACACTGCTGTAAACAAAGCACAGACCAGGTAGCTGATGAACAATAGAAACATATTTCTCACAGTTTTTGAGACCAGAATTCTGAGATCAGGGTGACAGCATAGTTAGTTTTTGATAAGATTAATCTTCTGGATTGAGGAATTCTGTTTGTGTACTTACATAGTAGAAATTGGATGATAGAACTCTCTGTGGTCTCTTTTATAAGGGCACTAATCCCACTCATGAGGACCCTATCTTTGCAGCCTAATTACCTTCCAAAGGACCCATTTCCTAATTCTCTCACATTGGGGTTAGGAATTCAACATATGAATTTGGGAGGTGGTGCATACAAACACCTCCTGCTCAGGACAATGTTAGCACACAACAGTCCTCAATAATTGTTGACCAAATAAATATACTGCTGAATATAAGTACTCAGTCCACTTAAACATAAATATCAGATGAAATAAATTTGTAATTACAGCTGTAAAACTATTGTGTATTCCTATATTAAAGAATAGGATGATTGAAATAAAACCATATCTGATCATTCCAGTAGTTGAATCTCATACAGGTGTGTTTCTATTGTCTGTTATTTCAGGCATTCCTCTCTTCTCTTTCAATATGGCTTATTATTTTTATTGACTACCTGAAATTTTTCAAGAAAAAATTGCAGAGATAATTTGAAGAACTGAATGATGCTACCTTTCTCTAAAGGATTTATTTTTGCCTTTGGCAGGTCATTAGGTAAGAGGCAAGTCACTCTAATTCATTCAGGGATTGAAGTGATTCAAAGCCGAGTAGCAGTCTTTATGAGAGCTAG
Organism: Talpa europaea; assembly: GCF_964194135.1. Classification (NCBI taxonomy): domain Eukaryota; kingdom Metazoa; phylum Chordata; class Mammalia; order Eulipotyphla; family Talpidae; genus Talpa; species Talpa europaea. The sequence continues at coordinate 112,774,851 of NC_140074.1, read as the reverse complement.
TCTATTCTGGGTTGTCATTACTCAGGCATATAGTCCTCACAGGACCTGAGTAAAAGATTGTGGCATGTTTTAGTGCCCCTCCTCCTTACAGGCCCTAAATTCCAATTTTTCACCTCTCAAGCACTATGAGATAGCCAAAAATTCTATTCATTATTGAGTCTCTCAACTACTTTGTTGGGAAGAAGTTTGGATGGTATTAACTAGTTGCCATACTGGAAGGAGCTGTCCCAATATTTACAAGATATCTATTACAGATCTTTAAAAGCTCACATAAGGGCCTCCCCGGTGGCGCAGCGGTTGAGCGCTGGGTTGCGAAGCTGCCCGCGGCCTCTGCAGAGCCGGTTCGATCCCCGGCTGCTCCCCGGCCACCGGAGGAGGGTCCCACATGTCTGCCGCCCGCTGCTCCCCTCAGCAGTGTGCTTCAGTCCTTCTGCCTGCTCTGCTCCCCGCTCTGGCTCTGGTGAATTCTCTCACCCTCCCGCGCTTCTGACTGTACCCAGTGCATGTATAAACAAAACAAACAAACAAACAAATAAATAAATGAAACATGCCTCAATTAAAAAAAATTAAAAAAAAAATAAAAAAAAAGAGTGCAAAAAAAAAAAAGCTCACATAAGTTTTCAATAAAGTATGATTGAATGTGAATTCATTTATTTTCAACAAATGTGCTTTCTTCTTTTATAAGCCACACATTTGAATATATTTCTAAATACTTCAATCAAAATATGTTTTCTATAAAGATAACTTACTTAACTATAATGCTAAAATTACTTTTCCCTGATTGGGAAAATAAATAAGTGCCATCTCTCATGAAAGAATTTTCTTAAACCAAAAAAGGAATCTTTATGTCCACATGTAACATATACTATGTTTGTAATACTAGTCAATGTAACGCAGAACAGCATGTCACCATGGGACATGGGACGTACTAGCATCTTAAATGTTCTGAATTATTATTATTCAGTGAAGACTTCTTTTTTTTTTAAAGTTGAAATTTGTCTACTTTACGTGAAAAGGTTTTTCCTTCATTTTGTAGCTGCTATCATCCTAAGGAAGTAGTTTTCTACAGATCATACTTTTAAATAATACTGCTCTTGAAGACAATGAAAAATATAGAGTCTCTAACTCTGGAAATTTTTAATCAACTTCAGAGACAAATAAGTTTACATTAAGTTAAACTGGAATACACAATTAAACTCACTTTATAGGAAACCAGCAGAAAGGAAGTCGCAAGAAGTCATGATTAAGAGTAAAACTGATTACCAGTCCTTTGTGATTGGGCCTGGAACCAGAAGACCAAAACCTATGCCGGGGTTTAATTTAATTAGCATTATGAATTTGCAACAATGAATGTAAAGTCTTTGAGGTCAAAACTAGACAAGAATAAGCTTCAAAAACTCAAGTGCCGAAACAATGTTATTTGCCAACCACGTAAAGGTCACAATATTTTTTTTATTTATTAACTTGGAAGGTTTAGGGTACCCCCTGCAAATCTAATGCAATAAAAATGAAAGCCATTAAAATAGCCTTGCTTCCCTGTGTAACAAACCCTCGACATTACAGGGTATTCTAAAATAACACACAACAAGTTTTTTCTTATATATTTCTCATTAACTTTTTAAAGCCTCCTGACTTTGTGGAATCACTGCAGTAAGTTCTAAATGATGTATGAAATGGAAAAGAAAATACAGCCTGTCCTTACTTCCTTCTAGGCAACAGGCAATAACAAGCCACCTTTATTTGTTTACTTGCTTGCTTCCTTATTTACACTTTTTTTTTTTTAACCTAAATTACTGTCAGGATTGTCATTCTCTTCTATATGCATAACTGTGCAAAATAGTTAACTAATTGTAGAACTCTGGGATATAGGTGGTTCAAAAGAGTAATTCTGAATTGAAGTTAACAATATCCAATTAAAAATAAATATACAAACAGTATGTTTTTTTCCCCCACACTAACAACAAGGAGTCTACATTTGCACAGGTATTTGGTTGGTTGATTAATGGCTCAGCAGTACCAGTTACCAAGACTGTCAGCTTCCTTGGTTTTGAGCTCAGGGTCAGGATAGCTACAGTAGCTCAGTATTATGTTTGTAGGGCAACATCCAAACACAGGGAGCGAAGGGTAGTGGTTTCTATTCCATGAACACTCTTTTCAGGAAGCAATATACATATTTCCTGGAAGTCTGCATAAAACTACCTTTCTGTCTCACTAGTCAGTATTACACCACCTGTTGTGTCCCAGCTGCAAGGAAGATCAGGAAATTAGGAAAAGAGGTATCCTGTCCTTGTAGCCTGCATATTGGTAAATGGACTCTGCTACCAAAATAAAATTTAAAAAATAAATTAAAAAAAAAGAGGGCTGGTTGTCTAGTGTGGATTCCCCAGAGCCTCTTACTCTCAGGATGTTGTCTTTGCTCCCAGAGTTGCCACTGGTCAATCTGAAATGTAGAGTCAGGAAGGGGGTCACTCACCAGGACAAAAGTCTTGGTATGAGGATATGTTCTGAAAACAGCAGGCAGATATTAAGGCCAGATTAACATAACAGCATGATAACCTTGACAGTAAGTTAAGTGTAAATAGGAACTAGAGATAGGATGTTTTGGTCAGCAGGCAACAGCCCCTATTCACTCCTCCCCTAGCTTGTGCCAAACTACTATGCATCCCCTACACACATCCCCACCAGCACATTCCTTCACACATTCCTCCACATACTTGCCCACCTTCCCTGAATCTGATACCCAATAAATTTGAGACTCACCAGGGGAAGGCACTGCAACTCCAGAGGTGTAAGCCCCTCTAGGTCTCTCTCTCTCTCACACTACTTGAACTTTGAGCCTTCTTTCCTCCATTCCATGCCACCCCCAACGCTGCCATTCCACGAGACAACTGTCTAGTATCTAACGGTATCTACTACAGAAAGAGGCAAAGGAAGTGGTATTTTTCTTGCATGGGGCATTAGTCCTGTAAGGGCAACTTTGCACTGTGCAATTTTACTTTTATTTGCCATTGGATCCAATCTTGTCTTGTTCCCACTACATTAAGAAAAATGTTTTTTATTTTAAAAGACATATTTTGTCTATCCATTTTGTATAAATATAAACATTTAATATTGTTCACTTGGCATGAGTTTTGGATTGATTTTCAACCCTATTATAGCACAGATGAGGAAAAGTTAAAATCCAAATTACTTCTAAACTGAAACTAATGAATTATTTGAAACTTAGGGATGAAACAATTTCTAATGGTAAAATCAGAGATATGCATAGCTTCAGACAGTCTAATGAATCCTATTGAAATTTTATGCAAAATATCTAATCCTTCATTTACATATTTTTTTTTGTTTCTGAGAGGATACCCAAAGCTTCTTTGGCAGATTCTCCATTTCCATAACTCCCTAAAAGTTTAGAATCACTAATAACTATGATTGACTATAATAATCAAGACATATGTATAAGCTGCTTTAGAATAAAAATCACTTACCTACATTTAAAAATGAGATAGGAAAAGAAAAATACCAGATGGTCTCACTCATAGCAGGAATCTAGAAAACTTAAATAAGGGACCAGGAAAAAGAATAACTATAAGAAAGAAAATATCAAAATCAACAAACACCTATGAACCAGAGACACTCTATGGGGGGTGGGGGGCAGGGAAAGGAGGGCTTGGAGTCAAAATAAGGGTGTTGTAATTGTGTGGGGAATATAAAAATAAAATTTAAATTAAAAAAAGAAAAAATAAATAAAAATGAGATAGGTAACTGGATCAAGATGTGGTATATATACACAATGGAGTATTACTCAGCAATCAAAAAGGATAAACTCATGCCATTTGCAGCAACATGGATGGAGCTGGAAGGGATCATGCTCAGTGAAATAAGCCAGAGGGCCTCCCCTGGTGGCACAGGCAGTTGAGCACCACGCTGTGAAGCCCTCCACAGCCTCTGCAGCACCGGTTCGATCCCGGCCAGCTGGCTGGCAAGGGTCCCACATGGCGAGGCAGACTTCTCCTATCTCCCCCACTGTTCCCCTCAGCAGTGTATTTTGCCAGTCTGCTTGTTCTGTTCCCTCCTCTGTCTCTGGTGAATCCTCTCACCCTCCCACGCCTCTGGCCTATACCCCGGTTCTTGTATAAATAAATAAATAAATAAACAAACAAACAAATAAATAAATAAATAAATAAATATTTAAAAAAAAAAACCAGAAAGAAAAAGAAAAATATCAAATGGTTCCACGTATAGGAAGAATGTAGAGGATCCAAATAAGGGATCAGGGGGAAAAGGTAATTATAATACAGTAAAAATCAAAATCAACAGGCCAACTATAAACCAGAGACATTATGCAGAGCTGGGGACAAGGGAGTAGAATCAAAACAGGGGTGGGAAGAGCACAAGGGACCATGGTGATGGTTCATGGGTGAATGGTAGTGGAATTTCATGGGGACTATAATGAGATGAAAATGCATACATTTTCATATTTTCATACAAAAATGAAAAATGAAGTAAAAAATATATAAAAATAAATAAGTAAATATGACATAGGAAGGGTCCCAGACCAGGACAAAACTTCATTGTTCCCACCAACTAGTAAACAGGAAATTAAACAAATCTTATGACTCTAGGCCTGGACACCTACTGCCATAAATTCTCTTGACACATTTTATTACTAAGTCCCCCCCCCCCCAGTCTGTGAAATCTTAAACTATCTCTTCATAGTTTATTGAATCCATTGTCTGTTGTAGAAGAAGCTACAGATCCTGAGACCAGACGAGTTCACACTGGACCTGCAGGCGATGCCGGTGCACAGCCTCACTGAGATGTCCACCCACGCAGGAGCCCTGCAAGACCAATAAGCATCAGCTGACTGTTCAAATGAGCAACAATAAACCATACTCAGATGGACAAATGGACTTTGACCATGTCCACATCCCTTGCTTTCTTAGTCAAGTTTAATTCCTTTGTTCCCAAATCCCAGTACTAAAATCTAAATAGACCCCTAACCCTGGCACCTTGAAGAGCCTTTCGTGCCTAGAGAGTCTCCCTAGGGCTCTTTTTCCTTGCTCTTTGGCTTATCAGTAAACACTGATCTCACCTCACCTTACCGGCTTCTGTGAAGTCCTCCTTTCATTCTTTTTTTTAATAAATTATTTTATTTTACATAATTCTTATATCATTTTTCATTTTTGCATAATGTATGCATTTTCATTTTGGTTATATTCCCCATACAATTCCCACCCCCTTTTTCTGACCCTAATCCCTCTTCTCCTCCCCCCACCCTCTACTGTAGTGTGTCTCTAGTCTATAGCTGCTTATTGATTTTGATTTTTACTTTATTGCAATTAGTCTTTTTCTCCTTTCATTCTTTCCAAGAGGATCTAGAAAGCCTTTTCCCAGGCTTGGGAGCAGGGTCCTTTGGTCCATTCCCCTGACTCCCAGCAGGTGGCACAGTGGACAGTGTCTGGTTCTCTCAGGTCTTACCCTTTGTGATGTTGGAAGGTGGGATCTGACTGAGGGGCCCCATACCCCCTCTTTGTCAGGTGACAGAAATAGCATTGTTGGAATAGCTTCATTATAGAGAGTTTCACAAAAGGATTTCCACAATTAACCCTCCATAATAATTGCTGCTTCTGTATATTGAACAACAGAAAGATCATTGACTTTCTTTTTGCCTAGATTCAGAAAAAATCAACTGACAGTAAAAAGCAAGGATGTTTCCAAAGCAAAATGTACGTGAGAACCTCATCTTTTCTTTTCTTTCTATGTACCTCTCCTTTCAGTAGTTCAATAGGAAATTATTGAGTTCTTGCAGTGTGCCATTGTTTTATCTCAATTGTTTCATGGAACTGAGCAGACGAACATAAAGCTCTGGTGAGATTTGCTCAAGGTCATAAAGTCACTAACTGTTGGAGCGTCAAAGGCAGGGCATTTGATACCCAGTTCAGCATTTATTTTCTTCATTCTGTTATAACTGGTTTTCTGGAGAAAAAAATAAAATTAGTATGATAATCCTCCATGATTAGTTGGTATAAATAGGTAATTCACAGACTTTGAGGTAAATATTACAAAATATACATTTTTCAGGAACAACACTGCACTCTGACTATATTAACACTCATCGCATTCTTTATGCTTGATAATATATTCCTTGAAGATTATGGAAAAACCCTCAGAAAACAGGGTAAACCCTCTATGATTGGTGATTCTAGCTATGTGAGTACATGTCGCTATGCACACATACACACAGAAAAAATCATTAAAATATTAAAATTTCCTTTTGATTTGTAAGGATGAAATTAGTGGCCAATCCTTTTTAAGTTTCTGTTTTAATCATTGTGAGTAATATATTTAATTAAATGTAATTGTTTTCCTCAATTCTGTGCTATGGATAATTTAAATCTTCATTTAAATGTTAATTGCCAGTAACATCAGGGAAAAATCCTTTATAATTTGATTTTATTCTGCCTTAATTTTATAAAATCCAGGATATTTGTTTTGTTATAAAGTATGATGGGACATAATGATTATGAGAAGGTGAAAATGAATATAAATCTCTGCAGTAGTCTCCAAACAATTTGGCCTAGTGATTCCAAATGAGTCAAATACACTGTTCTCATGTTAGTTTCAGCAAATGGAGCTTGAAATCCACAGTCAGTTTCAGTCAAGCTGCAAAACTCCTCTTCATTCAAAAGAGGAAATGATTACCTTCTGGTCTTTTCATTAGTTATCAGCAACTTGCTACAATTAGATTAGGAATGGATGAAGACCTTATTTTCCATTTCATTCTGTGTTACATTATCTATGCAGTGCATATTGTGTATTTAATAGAAGTTTAGAAAAAAAGGTTAAATAGATTTATAATTTTGATGGACTCAGTAAGAAACTGCCACAGTTGCCTGGTCAGACTAAAAATCAATTTATGAGTATTAAAATGCAAACTGCTTTCAGTTTCAGGCAAAACTACTGCTAGGCTTTCCTTAGGGAGGTGCTATTGCCTGGTCTTTTTATTGGTGCCTCCAGGAAGAATAATAATACGCTGCTCCTAAAACAACAGGTTAAGTATCTCATGCTGAGCTAAGTGGTTCTCTCAGCATTAGTAAAGTGAGCTCATTAATTTAATATTGTGCCAAAGAGACCTGTGTTCAAATATTTAGTAAAAGCTACTCATTAGTATTAATGCAATTATTACAAGAAATATACATAATATATAACTGCATTAATAACATCTTCCCTGCACCCATTCCCTTTGCCATGTGACCTTGCACCTTCTCCAACCAGCAGGTGGACTCTGTCTCCCATCCCCTGAATTTAGCTGAGCACATGACCAGCATTAATAAGGAGATATTAGGGCCTCCCCTGGTGGCACAGTGGTTGAGTGCTGGGCTGCGAGGCTGCCCGCTACCTCTGCAGCGCCGGTTCGATCCCTGGCCACCGGCGAGGGTCCCACATGGCACACAGACCTCTCCTGCCGCACCTGCTGCTCCCCTCAGCAGTGTATTTCATCAGTCTGCCTGTTCTGTTCCCCGCTCTGGCTCTGGTGAATTCTCTCACCCTCCTGCACTTCTGACTGTACCCAGTGCTTGTATAAGTAAATAAATAAATCTTTAAAAAAAAAATAAGGAGATATTAGCAGATGACACATGGACTGGACTGAGACTTTAAAAAAGTGCTCACATGTTTCCATTTATGCTCTTACAGCTTTGTCACTATCAAGACAACATGTCCAGGGTGAACTGTAGCAATGAAAAATGCATGGCCCAGTGATTCCTGATGCCCCAGTCAAGAGTCAGCTAAAGCCAGACATGTGTGTGGTTCCGACTGAGATGAAAAGACCCTCCCACACAAGCTCAGCCTTAATCACCAGCCTACAAACTTGTGAGCTAAGTAAATCTTATTGTTTTAAGTCATTACATCTTGGGATAGTTGGTTGAATAGATGAACCATGTGCAAACAGTACTATCAAGACAGTAGTAGCTTATATACTATAATAAGTGCCCTTTCACAGTAGTAGGTAATAATGGGGATTATTATAATTATATCATTAGTACCTTCTTGGTTGGTAGAAGGAAAAAAAAAAAAAGAGAAAAAAAGGGGTATTTTGTTGCTGTTGTTGTTGTAAATAGCAAAAGTACCGGTATTTATTTTATGTATATTGTGTGTAGAACAGAATGATTCTATTGGGCATTATCTCTGCAACATAGGCAAACAAGGTCACCACAGGCTGTCCAGGCTGACTGGATGAGCCATGGCAGAGTCAAGTCTGAAAGCAAAGAGCGGAAATAAAAGAGAGATGGGCTACCTCTAACACAATCATCCGACAGACAGATTTGGTTATTTCTTATTAAATAACACTATTAGGCCAAACATGTTTTGTCAGTATGTTTGTCAGATTTAGCAAATAAAAACATAGGGTACCCAGTTAAATTTGAATTTCAAATAAATAACAAATAACATTTAGTTTTAAGTATTTCCCATATACTACATAGGCTGTACATTCTCCAGGCAATACAACTTCTGGACAAAGGATTTAGGGAATGGAGAACTGGGTTAGCTTTAAACAGAGATTTATCTGCCTTTTTTCCCTGGTGATAATTTTCTGGTTAGTGGTTCAAGGAATAATGTCTAAAAGTAAACTTCTTTGCCATCTTCTACATTAAGTGATCAATTATTACTTTGATCAAAGTAGAATTCAATACAGAAGGTGGATCTGATAGAAAAACCTAGGTTTTCCAACCCCTCACCCACTTATGACACTTATGAATTCACCCTTAAAGTCCATGACAAGCCAGACATCTGGAATGATCCCTCTCCTTATCCTTCAGATAATCACTAACAATTGAGTTGGCTTTATGCATAATTCATCCCCAAATATTTTACACAAATAACTATTTTTTTTCAAAATTGTATTTTTTACATTTAAAAAAGTACCATTATATAAGATGACAAAAACAGTCAGTTGAAAAAAATAAAACAAATTCCTACCCCATAAGATAACAATACTGAATAGTCAAATAAGAATCCTTTAATTTTTTTATGTATAAATATACATAGAAGTGTATGAAATGGACGACACATTCCCCACAGAAATGAACTAGATTATATGCTGTTTGGTAACCTGTTAGTCTTACTTAATAGATTATGGAATTTTTTCATTGTCAGCAAGGATACGTTTACATCCTTGTTTTTAATGGCTGCAGTCAGTGAATCCACAATATTTATTGAGTTTCAACTGAATACAAGACGAGCTGTATTTCATTGCATGTATACCGCATGATAGATTTAAACAATTCCCTATAGTCATTTTATGATATGTTGTTTATAATTATTCACTACTATAATCAAGCCTACAATGAATATTCTTGTAAGTCTACAACTCAACAGATAAAAGCTGAAGAGTCCAGATATGCTAGAGAAGAAACAACATTTTTAGAAATATTCTGATAATACCCAAGCAAACTGCATGCACATTTCCAACTTTATGCATATTATTAGATATACAATCAATAGTCTATAAAAAGACTAGTCAGTGAGTCACTAGTTCTCTCCTTTTCATTATTCCTGACACCTTTTTCTGCCTCTAGTGTATTTATAGGTACAATTATATTCCCATGAGAATGAAAGCAAAGAAGAGGGGGGAAAATTGAAGCCAGTCTCAGAGGGATAGAGCTATGCCAGCATTTGGGCATACACAATCTTGCATTCATTAAATATTTACTGAATGTCTAATATGTGCCAGACCTTATTCTGGACACACTAGTCCCATAATCTCCTTTTTTTTTTTTCCCTTCCGAGGTTTCAGCTATCCCCAGTCAAGAACAGTGCAAAAATATCATGTATAGTAAGATATTTTGAGAGGGAAAGAGCATGACCACATTCACATAGCTTTTATTACAGTATATTATTGTAGTTGATCTATCATGTCATTAGTTATATTTCTTATAGCTATATTATAGACTAATGTATACTTAAACTTTATCATAGGTATTATGTATAGGAAAAAATAATATGTATAGGATTCACAATTATCTGTGCTTTCAGGCATCCACTGGGGAGGATTTGTCTTAGAACAATCTGTTGCTAACAGGGAGCCGTTTTCACACAGTGAGGACAGAATGGCTCCCCTCATACAATGAGGACCAGAGGTCCTTATCATAGTGCTTGTCACTCATCAGCTATTAGATCATCTAGAGATGGCATATTTCCTCATACTCTTTTAAAACCAAGCGTGCATTCTTTGCCATTTTTAGTATAGTAATATTCTCATAAAGCACTATTGTGACTGTAGTTGTAGATTTAAATATAAAAGTTGAACTAAAATAAGTAAACATAAAAACAATATGAGCCTCTTAAAGAATTAAATTTATTTATACTATAGTAAAATGGAAGAAAAATAGAGTAAAATATAAAAATAAGGGCATGTGGCTGTTAAAGTAAACTCCAATAAAATACAAGCACAATTCAAAGTATTATTTCAGATTTGCTACAGAAGTAGTAGCTCCAAATTATACTAGTTCAGATACTTATTTAAAAGGGCCATATTTAGTGGGGAAGAAGGGATACTAGATATATATTCTAGACAAAATGTCAAAAGGGAATGTTTATCTAAAAATTTGAGGCTTGTCACAAAAGCAGTTGAAAGCTGGGGTAGTCTGCTTGTGCTGTAATAATATTATTGGGCAACAAACAACACAAAACTCAGTGGCTTCAATACCACCTAATTTCTCCCTCATCACGGTTATGTTAGTTAGCTGCAACTCAACTTTAACTTGACCCAGCTTAGCTGGGCTCATCACCTGCATCTAGACAGTTGATAAGACAGGTTCAGGTTTCCTCCACATGTGCCATTTGGAGACTCAAGCTTCAGTCTGGGGCATGGTCTCATTATGTATGCAAATTAATTTACATAACCAAACTACTTAATCATAAGGACATGCATTACTACTATAAAATGGTTTGATAATGAACACAACTGATAGATAGCAAGTACCAGGTTCAACAGGTAAAGGCTCAAAAGGGGTTTCAGAAATGGACAACCCCTCACAAATCCTTAGCTAAGAAGTGACACATTGTCCTTTCTATGACTTCTATTGGCTAACATAAGTCACATCGGCAAGTGGGATGTCAGTGGGGTTGGGGAAATGCACATTTTGCTAGATGGGAAGAGGTGTGAATAAATAGTTGCTGAACATAATACAATCAGTCACACTCATCAATTGTGCAAATTAAAAATTAACATCAAAGGTGGACCGGTTAATCAGATATACTGCAAATTAATACAGACATCAAACAACAAAGTACTGCTTCCAGCAGGCTAAATACAAATGGCGAAGTGTGTTATTAGAAATGATGGATGGCACAATTCTGACTTCTCTCAGAACTGGAGCCTTTTTTTTTTTTTCCTTTTCAGGTATTGAATTTTCTTTATAAACCACTTCTATAAGCCATTTTCTATTATTTCCATTTTTCTATATTCTACTATAGAAGGAAATCTAAAGTATTCTGAATGGATAGTCCTTCTAGATTCTCACTGCTTCCCTTTCCTATTTGAATTATTTCACCTATATCTAACTCAGTGCTAGCCTTTTTTTTTAACTTTAGTGAGACTTTTCAAAGTACTCAACGTAGCTTTTGTAGAAGCAACAATTTCTCTATAGTTGTATGTGATTAATTTACATAATCAAACTACTTAATCATAAAGACATATATTGCCACTATAAGATGGTTTGATAAGGAACACAACTGATATATAGTAAGTACCAGATTCCACTGGTAAGAGCTAAAATGAATTGCAATTGCCATAATGTTTAGATTTCCTTCCCATTAATTAAAATGGGAATTGAAGTGGTTAATCTAGTGAGTCACTTAGGTAGAGAATATATACTCTAATTTTAATTTTTATGTCTTTGATTGCTAAAAAAGTCGAATATTTTTCAAAATGTATTAGCAATATATATTTTCATAAGGAATTTACTGTTTATAAATGGAAAAACATTTTATAATCAAAAAATTCAAATAATATTATATACCCAGTTAAAGGAATGATCTGAATGAACTTCAAAGCCAAAATATATCTTGAAAAGATCATATTAATGATTCAATCATCAGCACCATACTCTTCTTTTTTAACATTAGTATAGTTAAGTTTTTAAGTTATGTTTATTGAGATAATGTTGGTCTACAACACTGTGCACTTTAGGTGTACAAGTTCACACCTTTTCAAACATCTGTTGTCACACCATCCCCTCCACCCAAGCTCTAATAATCTCCCACCAAATTCCACTGGACCGCTCTCCCTTTATTTCTCATTCACTCCTCTCTCTTTACATCCCACCTCACTTTTCCAACAACCTTAGTTCTACATTCATATTTCTTTTTTTTTATTTTATATATTTTACATCATTTTTCATTTTTACACAATGTATGCATTTTCGTTGTGGTTATAGTCCCCATACAATTCTCACCCCCCTTGTTTTCATCCTACTCCCTCCTCTGTCCCACCCTCCCCCCCATACTGTGTCTCTGGTTCATAGTTGCTTGTTGATTTTGATTTTTACTTTATTATAATTAGTCTTTTTCCTGGTCCCTTATTTAGGTTCTCTAAATTCCTGCTATGAGTGAGACCATCCAGTATTTTTCTTTTTCTTTCTGGCTTATTTTACTGAGCATAATCCCTTCCAGTTTCATCTATGTTGCTGCAAATTGCATGAATTTACCTTTTTTTCATTATGTATATGTACCACATCTTTTTGATTCAGTCATCTATTTTTGGGCACTTGGGTCTCACTCATATATGGACTACAAAGAACCAAAGCAAAGGTACAGACAAAAAAGCAAGCCAACTTTTCATTTGTACCTTTGCTTTGGTTCTTTGTAGTCCATATATGAGTGAGTCCATTTGGAACTTGTCTTTCTTCTCTGACTTACTTCCCCTATAGCATTTTTTCAAGTGCTGCTGGCCATCTTAAGTTTGCTTTGGCAGAAGTAAACACTTAGTTCTTCGGCCCATTGTTTGATGGGGTTATTTGTGTCTTTTTGTTGAGTTGTGCAAGTTCCTTGTATATCTTGAATATCATACAGCTGCCACATGCATGCTGTACAAATATTTTTTCCTACTCAGTAGAGTGTCTTTTCATTTTAATGGTGGTTTCTTCTGCTGTGTAGAAACTTTTTAGTTTGATCTAGCTTCATATGTTTATTTTTGCTTTTATCCCCTTTGCTATTAGAATCAAGAACCCCATAGAATCACTGAAAACATTTTGGAGTGTTTAACCTACATTTTCTTCTACATATTTTATGGTTTCAGCTCTAGTATCCAAGTCTTTGATCCATTTTCAATTCATTTTGTGCATGGTATGAAATAGTAGTCTATTTTCCTTCTCTTATATGTTGCCATGAAATTTTCCCAACACATCTGTTGAATACACTTTCCATTCTCTATGTTCTTGATTCTTATGTCATAAATTAACTGTCAAAACATGTGTGTTCTTTTCCTCAAATGTAGTCTAGTGGTTTGTTCTATCTTATTCCATTACCATGCCATTTTGATTACTACCACTTTGTAGTATAATCTGAAGTATAGGTCATTAATACTTCCTCCTTTTGTGTCAGAATTGCTTTGGCTCTCAGGTTCCTTGTGATTTCATGCAAGATTTACTAATGTTTTCTGTGTTTCTCTGGAGAATGCCAGTAGAATTTTGATAGAGACTGCACTGAATCTATATTGTTTTGGAAAAGATAGACTTTTAACAATGTTCAATCCATGAGCAAGGAATATCTTTACATTTCCTTATATCTAGCATTTTTAACAATGTCTTATAGTTTTTGTTATATAGGCCGTTCACATCCCCTGTAAGATTTGTTCCTAGGTATTTAGGCTTTTTTAATGCAATTTTAAATGGTATTATTTCCCTAGCTTCTCTCTAGTGCATTGTTTGCATGTGGAAATGCAACAGACTTTTGTACAGTGATTTTGTACACTTCCATTTCACCTCACTGATTTACTGCTTCTAATAAATTTTAGTGGAGACTTTGGGGATTTCTATGTATATTATTATGCAGTCTGTAAATAGTGATACTTTCACTTTTTATAATTTGAATTCCTTTTATTTCATTCTTCTGCCTAATTGCTTTAGGTAGGAATTTCAATACGTTGTTAAAGAGATGTTGACAGTGGGCAACCAGGTATGCTTAGTTGTACTGTTGTTGTTTTCTACAGGATTTTGTTTTGATCCATTAGTTAAGGTGAATTCTCTGATTCTTCATTGTGTTTGATGCACTTTGTTTTTGTCTTGTTTGTTTGTTTCCTGTGGATTAAGCTAAACAGCTTTCCTTCACAGCCTTGCTATGAAGGTCACGTGATAAAATTGAAGGTCATAGGATGTTAGACTAATGTGTTGGCCTTGATGCTGTGTGAATTTCTATTGCTATTGGGAAGAGCATCTGCACTAATGTGGAATGACTAATCAGGATGACTGGAACTCAAGAACCAGTGCAAGGTCATAGTTTAAAAATCTAATCTACAGGATAGGGTTTGAGGTAGTGGGAGACATGGAGTTTGCCTCTATAGAGTATGTAGGGCACAAGACTCTTTTAGAGCTGTAGTTGCGTGAGCTGAGGAAGGGCTCTTGTCAATTCATGTCAGATTCATCCAGAAAGCCTTCCCATAGGTTTCATGCTATAGTTGATCCCTCAAGTGCAGTCTAGCTCTGGTCTTAGAGGGCTTGCAAGCAGAGCTGTTTTTTTCCCATGTGGCTCAGACAAGAGCAGAGTGGCTGGGTACTGTGGTCATGCTGTAGGCAGATAACATGGGTGGTACCATGTCAGCAGCAGGCAGGATGCTAGTCCATCTGCAGAGCTCAGACAGGAGAGGGGTGGTGTTTTGTGTGACATAGAGTTAGTGGAAAACAAGACCACCATCTATTTCTAGCAGACTCCACAGACAGAGATTTCCCTGCATGCTGGGCATCCCCAGCAGTTACTATGGGCAAATAAGCCAGAAATTCCACAGGATCACTGTAGAGAAGGGGTGGAGGAATGTCAGAGTCACCTAATAATAATTCCTGGGCTTACGCAGCACAAGTTAGTTCCCCAGCCAGGGAGCAACCCACATAGCGCAGCAGACCTGTCCTGACTCGCCCACTGCTCCCCTTAGCAGTGTATTTTACTCAATCTGCCTGTTCTGCTCCCCACTCTATCTCTGGTGAATCCTCTCACCCCCCACACCTCTGGCCTGTACCCCAGTTCTTGTATGAATAAATAAATATTTAAAAAAAAAAAACAATTCCTGGGCTTTCTAGCTCTAATCCCAACAGGCCCTGAAAGCAGAGTTTTTCTCCTGAGACTCAGGCAAGAGCTATATGGTCAGGGGTGTAATGGGGTTCTACAGGCAGGCACTCTGGCGGGCACTCAAATAGAATGGTACCATTATGTGGCAGGTATTCTGAGTTGTACATATATGTTGGGTTTAATAAATCTGCTCATTCTGATGAACATTAACGTAGAATAGGTATCTGGTGAAGAGGACAACGACTCATTAACAGGAACATTTCCTGAAGAACCCCAACTCCTTCTCTTGCTCTGCTCTTTCCCTCTAGCTAAATAAGTAGTTCTTTCCTTTTTCCCTAAAGATCACTGGTTGGCATCAGGACTTCTTTCATGTTGCTGAAGCTATGCTAACAGTAAAGGTCAAGAGGCAGTTTGGAGATCTGCTAGAATCAAGAATCCATAAGCAAGGCTATTCCAAGAGCAGCTACTATTCCTCCCCAAAGAGGGAGGCAAGTGTCAGACATGGAACTCCTGCCAAGTTAGGTTACATTAATCTGAGTTCTATCTGACTTTTCTAATGGTAGGTAGCAAAACTGAGCTTCCAATTCATCATAAATTTCTCTGGGGTAAGAACTGGAAAAGAGGAGCTGCAGTGTCAAGCTATTTATGATGATCAGACTTGATAGGATCAGGTCAGCCTGAATACATTCCTGTTTCACCTCTCATAGATTATTTTGCTCACTACATTACTGAAAGCCGAGACACTAATAGCCCTTGTATTAAAACAGGGTCAACCAGGTCTAGGCTCAGAGAAAAATGAAAGGTCTGCAATTTTAAGATGGGTTGCACATCTTTACATAGACTAGAAGGGATAGTTAATTACTCACCTAATAGAGAAATACTGATTTTGTTGCTGGAAAGTTTTGGATGACAGAATAACTATTTCCGTTCTTTGTGTTTATCACAAGTAACTGAAGCTGGTGAATGAAAGGAAATTGGGGTGGGGGAATCAGTTTCAAGTAAAGCTTAGGAAGCCATTTCCACCCATGAAGTAATTTAGAAGTGAAATGAGTTTCTATATAAGCTCATGACAGTCATTTCAATGAAAAGCCCTCTTGGGAAAAGTATCTGCCCCAATAGTCAAGCAGTAGCTGATTTTTGAAGTTTTGGAAATACAGTCCTTTAGAGGCCAGGTATCTTCTTGCTCAAGAGGTAGTCAACAAGGTCATTTCTTTCATTTCAATGACTACTACCACTCCAGAAGAAAAAAGGAGGATGTCAAGGGATTTTAGAATTGCTTTGCAGGGATCACCTATGTTTTTGCTCTAATTAGAGTGCTTCATGCATATTATATTGGGGAAAAAAACAATTTAACAAACAAAAGTGTAAAACTCAAAGGATGACAGGGAGTCACTAAACAAGCCCATGCTTGGCTGCACCCCACACACTACTGGGCTACTCAGTGTTCTCTATCTAAATCCAGTTCTGTGAATTTCTTGGAAATGAAAGTGCTTTATTGTTAGAAGTCACACAGGTTAGTGCTGTCAGGCCACACCTCTCTTCTAGGTGCATTTGTCAGAGAAACCATTGTGAAGACTTTAAGAAAGCCTGACATCAGGCTAAGGAAACTCTTGACTCAGGCTAAAGACCAATGTTTAAATAACAGCATCTAAAAGAGAGAGGCTTTCCTTTCAATGTTCTCTGTGAGAACTTAATGATATGTGACTTTGTTATCACTGCATTGCAATAAAAATCAAATCAGTGTCCAGTGTTGCCTAGCAGTAAAGAAATTTCAAGCAATAATCCTTTGCCAAAAAAAAATACTTTTCTCTCTCTTTGTCTTCTTCAATTTGTATTAATTACATCTATCTTGATTGTCTGGTTGGCATCCACTTGCATTCCGGAATAAATCTCTTTATGTCCAGTTTATTTTGAACTTCTCTGCAAATTATGTCAACCATCATTTCTTCATATAGTCAGTTCAGAATTCTGTGAAAATACTTGCCATAGGTGAGTTATTTAGACTCATGCTCTCTGTTCTACCCACTATTCAGGAAAACGTTTCTCAAACAGAGATTTTCAAACTCTTGGGTTTCCAAAAACATATCCTATAGTGTAAGAAAATCTCCACAAGCATTGTGTATGTGTTCACTTTGATGATTATCTTTTAAAATATTAAATATCAGCATAGTCTTGATTTCTAGATGATAAATTTATATCAAGTACAGATCCATGATTTATGTGTCCATATTTATTTTATGTTAATGATTGGCCTAAGGGGGCAAGTTCTAGTTCTAGGTTGGTGTTGACTGAGTTATTAAACATTTGGTTGACATTAAGAGAGCATAAAGTATGTCAAAGTGACAATAATGAACCTACATCCATCTTTGTCCTCATGTTATTGGGTATTGGGTGTTCTTTTGCAAGAGTCATGCATAACTGAAAGACATTTTTAGAGACTAGGACTAGTTCTTTAATAGACTGAGAAAGATTTGTCATCATGAACATAACACTAGGAAAGGAAAGGATGGCTTGCCCTATAATGGATAGAGGAAGGTTGTATTACCAGACAGGGGAGTAGACTACTGGAATTTTGACATAAAGACAGGGAGTTAGCACATCTAGCTGTGCTGGGGTGAAGCTGTGCAAAGGAAACCCTTGCAAAGATGTGGATATAGGAGAGCATATTCTCTGCATAACAGTTAATAAATTTTAAAAAGAACCTAAGTTATTAACTGATACTTTATCCAACAACCACTTGGTAGTCAGTTTATTGTTATTATCTCATATGCATATGGGGAATCTGCGGGTCAGAGAAGTTAAGTGACTTGGCTTGCATCACACAGCTTACAAGCAGCAGACCTGGAGTTTGAAGCCATATGATTGCTATTTTACTGATCATTTTTACTAAGCACATTTTACTAAATGTGTAAATTTACATTTAGTAAATGTAAATCACATTTTCTACTCCAGTACTTAAGATGACTTAAAGAACATTCTGCTTTCCTAGTTTATCTCTGTCCTGGTTACCATCCAACCATGTAATGGACACTATTAGGTAAGCAATTATACAAACCCAGATGCTTTGTGAATTAAAAACCTGTTGGAAAGTTAATGATGAGCAAAATCCAAAAGACCAATATACATCTAGTGTCTATTCTATTTCAGCAACTTTAGGAGAACTGAGCTGACCAACGCAAAAGTGCTGAGTTCTGTGTAGAATATACTTATATTACCTCCCATTTTACCTGTTCCATCCTGCATGTTTATTTGACCACTCTTTGCCCATGTGCTGGATCCTTATTCTCTCCTCCAATGCCCCTGATTTAGAAGATGTGCTATATACTGACTTTCCATAGCGAACCTGATATCCTTCTGTATATTCTGGTATTACCTGGTATATTTGACCTCTTGCACAAAGATTACTGCTCTGACCCTGGGAAACTGAATAGAATGTGCACTTCCTGCTGGAATGAGCCATCAAGGATATCATTTACATAACCAAATGAAAAACAAGTAGAGGTAGCTCTAGAATGGAAAAATCTACTGAGTTCTCTTTGGGAAGACACAAATATCTGCTTGGCTAATTGGCTTTGAGTCTGCCTGGAAGATTTCTCTTCTCATTCTTATCATTCTTGGTGTCATCATATCATTTTAGTGGATTTCTCATACATAAGTCTGCGTTTTCATCCTATATCCATTTTGAGGCTATATTCATATCTTGTGGACTACCACCTCCAAAAATAAGTCATCAAAACAAAAGCTTTACTTCCACGAAATTTTTGTGAATGCTATAGGTATATTGTAAAGCATGTGGAGGGAAATAAAAAGAAATTCAAGTGATACATTAAACAGAAAAACTTAAAAGTTGTTTAAGTATATTAATTCACTCACCAAAGTTCCTCTCTGGTGGTGAACCACCTAATTAATTTCTTTTCTTTTTCCCTCCCCTTTGCTCCACAGTCTTAAAAATCCCTTTCACTGTTTAGGACATTCTGAGAAAGTCCTGTGGTTATACAGTCATGAACTTGGGGACTTTGTACTTCTGAGACGACCCTCCAAACTAAATTATCAATTACTGAACAATATTGGGTATGTAGAGTTACAGGGATGGCAGCAGTGCTGGAGAGGATTCTGGTTTTAGAAGAAACAGAAAAATGGTCCATATCTTATTACACTGATATAGAGAACAAAACTAATTGCATTCTCAGATTTTGGTCTGCCTTTTGATAATACAGAAATAAGCTTCTTGATATTTTAATTAACTCACTCTAGGATTTTGTACAAGAACATTCAGACTTAGTAATAAGAAACCATCCAGTGCCTAACCAGCACAATAGAATATAGATGGAAATAAAGGGATGTCTCAGGAACTAAGGATTTGCCGGGGAGAATTCTTGGCACATTCAATGTGCTTCTATGCACATGAGGGAATCTGGTCCTTAAAATAACCCAGCTATGTAAGTAAGACAGGTGGTATTATATTTACTAGTAAGAAAGTTAAGGTTTACTCAGGTTATAAAACTAGTATGTGGCAATTGGGAAAGCTCAAATCCATGAAATCTGTGGGTGTGAGAGGCTCAGATAATCACGAATGTTAGTTACCAACTATTATTGGCTTTCCTTCTCCTGGACACAGTAGGTTTGCCCTTACCGACCCTACTTGAAAACAGGCAATGTGACATGCCTCAGCCAAAGAACATGGGTGAAAAATATGGATCATTTCTGGGAAGAAACTTTGAGAACTGTGATGGATTCTCTTCATTCCTGGCCATTGTCTATAGTGATGGAGGAAGCATGTCCCAAACTGGGCCCTTCAAAGGTCTCATCCCTGAGAATCTATAATAAAAGGATACTTCTACCACTCCCATTAGATACATAATTTGGAATTTCTATGATATTTTGTGACATTAACATACTGTGATTTGGGATTTGCTTGTTGCCAGAGGTTAGTCAAGACTAGTCTGAATTATATACTTTTGACTTCTACTCTTTGTCCCTTCTCATGCAAAATCTTCATATAGTATAATGAAATCCATAAAAGTCAATGGGAATATGGATCTGAATCACTGAGTCTAGCATCTTGATGTTGTTACACTGGCTCTTACCAGTACCTCTAGGTAATTAAAAGAATTATCCTCTTTATTTATAGAATAGTAATTCTTTCCTAACATGAAAGAACAAGAACTTTCACTATAAACAACTTGTCAGTGGAAAATAGTGGAAAATACAATGTAATATAACATAACTAAAATCATCTGGGAATCACCAATGTTAAATATTCCCCCATAGAGATAGGCACAGATAGGGCACTCTCTGAGAAGAAAGATGGTAGCATGGGGGCAATGAGTTGTTAAAGAGGAAAAACCAGACATGTCAGCTATCACTCATTTTGGGGAATACATGTGTAAAGCACATAAACTTTAAAATTAGACAATTTCAGCTGTACATGACACTAGCTGTTTTCATGACTTTCCCTCATATAGTACCACCATTGTTTCACTAAAAAGAGATCATAAAAGAGGGCCTCCCTGGTGGTGCAAGGAGTTAAGCACAGCACTATGAAGCTATCTGTAGCCTCTGCAGCGCGGGTTCGATCCCAGCCGGCCGGCGAGAATCCCACATGGCGCAGCAGACCTCTCCTGTCTCGCCCACTGCTCCCCTCAGCAGTCTATTTCAGTCAGTCTGCCTGTTCTGTTCCCCACTCTGTCTCTGGTGAATCCTCTCACCTTCCACACTTCTGGTCTGTATCCCAGTTCTTATATGCATAAATAAATAAATCTTTAAAAAAAGAGAGAGAGTGATCATAAAAGAGAAATTTCATAACACATGGGACCATTTGCTGACAACACTGCAATCACCATGACAAAGTCCTAGGGAGAGTCCAGCGAAAACATTTAATTAGACTCTCACCTGGGGAGTTGAGAACCTCAGCATCAGGTGCTAATCTGAGAATCTCTGGCAGTAAATGGCTTCGATGGTGTAGTCACACAATGAGGCTTAGGTGAAAGCTACTATGGAATGCTCCTTGACTCATCCTGTGTTGATCACTGCTACTGTAAGCAATGGATACTTAGGTTAGGAAATGGAAGATATATTTAAAATTGCTAACACAGTAACAGGAAAAAGTTCTCAACCAACGCTAATGTTACCAAAGAAAATAGCACCCTAGAACAGGAAATGTGGACAAAGAGAGACAGATTCTGAAAGTGTAGAGATATCCCACAGGGAGGGGGGCGGTCCAGGAAGAATCCAAAATTAGTAACACTGCTTAACAATTTTCCTAAAGCAAAATCTTAACTTTTTATCATTAACTTTTTATGAATTTATCTACATAGAACCTCTACTATGCCACTCCTCCACCTGTGTACGCCTGTGTCACCCAAAATCCTATCGCTCCTCCCATGCCACACCTACACCACTTTACATGTCTTTTTTTCATGTTCTTGTTCCTCCTCTTCCATTATAAGTGAAAATCTGAATTAATAAATAGTGGATACATTCTAGTACTCAATGGAATAATACTCTGATTTAAAAAGATGAAATAGTGCCTTTGGGGACACTCATTAGTTTTGAGGTGATCAAGTGAAATAGTCAGAAAGGGAAAGACAGTTATGCATATTTGTGGAATAAAATAACCAAAGAAAACAAAGTGGAAAAAACCTCACAAAAATATTGCTTAGAGTCTGAAAAATACAGTGTTTACCAGACGGGAGGTGGGGGGACGGAGGGAATAGAGTACATTTGGTGGAGGGTGAGTGAAGCATGTGCACTTAATGCATGATGGTGTACTCCCCAAATTTAAAAGTTTTGTAAATAAACAGCAAATTAATACAGTTGGATTTAAAAAATTAAAAATCATATTCCTCTTTCTTCAAGGCCCAACAGATAGCCAGGGAACCTTTTTCTGATTCCATTTGTCTCCATTTCTCTTGCCTTCACCACCTATATGTTAGTACAAACCATCATCCCCACTGCATGGTTGCAAGATCCTTCTAATTCCCCTCACCCTGCACTTCAATAATTGTCTCTGCATGGAGTAACCACATGATTTTTTTTAAAGTATAAGTTAGATTGCACCAATTCCCCTTCCTCAACTTTCTCTTATTCTTCATCATACTCTGTACTATCTTGACCTGGGATGCCCACCAGAATATCCTATCGATTATTTTTTTACAAAATAACAAAGTCTGGGGCCTCCCTGGTGGTGAAAGGGGTTAAGTGTCAGCACTATCAAGCTATCAGCAGCCACTGCAGCATGAGTTTAATTCCCGGCCAGAGAGCTAACCCACGTGGCACAGCAGACCTCTCCCGTCTTGACTATTGCTCCCTTCAGCAGTGTATTTCAGTAGATCCACCTGTTCTGCACCCCACTCTGTCTCTGGTGAATCCTCTCACCCCACACCTCTGGCCTACACCCTAGTTCTTATATGCATAAATAAATAAAAATAAATCTTAAAAAATATAGCAAAGTCTGGCCCCATCCAGACCAATCTAAGGAAGTACCATTCACCTGGTGAATCTCAGCACAGCCAGATGTGCAAGCCTCCTCTCTGCATGGCCGGGCCTGTGCTACCTTTTGGGTTCTACAGCACTTGTTCCTCCTGACCCTTGCACTGCTCTCTCCTTGCCATTATCCAGGTTCAGCTTAAAGGCCACCTCCTCAGGAGGCCAGCTCTGAGTATGTCTCTGTAAAAATGCACTGAAGCTTGCTTTTTCTGTTTGAATTTACCTTGCTAACTCATGCTATGACCTATCCTACCCCACTCCAAAGACCCACAGGTCTCTTTCACTGTGCCTGGCCCAGTATTGGCAATTTATTCAGAAAACATTTCTGAACTAGCATTGAATTAATTTCCAAGGCAGAACTAATTGCTTCCTCTTTTATATACTTGAAGAACTTTAAAGATTGCTCCATTAAAGCTCATGTCCTTAATTTATCCAGTTGTATCTGTGCCTATTTCCTCTCTAGATCTAAGATAGTTGAGTGTGGGAGTGATGTCTTATTCATCTTTCTATTTTTATTCCCTAGCATTGCACTAAATATATGGCAGGTACTTAATAAAACTAAAATATTACCTTTATTATTAAGATCAGAAATTTATGAATAGTGGCATACCAAGGATGTACAGTTCATTCTGGTTCATCAGTAATCTCAACAATTATTTAAAAATTAGACTCAACATTTTTGGAGGAGAATTTTAACACAGGCATTATTTAGAATTACTGGCACATGGTGATCATAAAAAGCATATGGAGTTAGCCACATTTATTATTGATTTTTAATTGTCTACAGATAATATATCCCCTGGCGCCTGCTCTCCATGCTGACTACTATATCTTGCCTTTAGTATGTCACTATTTGGGGAAGTACAAAAATTCCAATGCACAACTACTATCTTCTTCTATCAGAGCCTCAGAAAATTAAAAGCTGACTCCAAAGTAGAGGGGTCCTCTTGGCTAAGTCTTAGCAAACAATTACATATGCATCTGAACTTGAGATTCTGGTAAACCACAATGAAGCTAATAACCAACTTGCTACAAGCCTGTGGATGTTTCCATCATAAAGAGAAGCCCAATTCAGCAAGAATAAAATAATACTATTTGCTACACTGCATTTAAAGAAGCAGCTCAGAGTTATTGTGTATGTGATTTCATTTATACCATTGGGTACTTTTTTTTAATTATAAAAGTAATACAATGACTGTTGTCAGAAGGCAAACAAAATAAAAATATAAAAAATTAATCATCTCTTTCTTAAGCCTCCAGTCTAGCTCTAATACCCCAAGGTGATCTATGTTGATTTACAATTTGATATATATCTTCTGTACCTTTTTCTGTGCTCTTACAAGAAAGAGAGATAGAGATGATAGGACATAAACATATACACATAGGCAATTTCATGTTTTTTATATAAATTGGGTTATCCTATACACATTTCTATAAAACTTGCTTTCTGTCAACAGTATATCCTATTTTCCCCTCTGGGCCATTGCATATAGGTATAACTCATCTTTTAAATTCATATATTCATTCATCAAACATTTATTATGACAATCTATAGACATCAGTCTTAGACACTGAGGTGAACAAAAGAGACAAAATTCATGCTTTTATAGAATTTGTATTCTAATGTGGGTAACTGATCATAAATGTATAAGAAAGTAAAATCACAGCATATCATATATATAGGGCATTGAGTATTATGGAGAACAAAAAGCAGGGGGCTCCAGAGAAGGGCTGTGGGGGAGACCTGTTACATTTTGAAAATGGTCAAGGAAGGAGTGTGAGCAAGACCTCTCCAGGCAGGCAGGACAGAAAGTACAAACAGCACTACCAAAAATAACCTGATAACCTAATGCCAATTAATTATATGCTAAGGTGTCTTGAATCATTGGTCAAAGGAGTAAACACACTAAAACTTGCTCCAAATCACTTCAGCGGCAATTTACATTCCTATCTACAATATATGAGAATGGATCTCCCACCACAAACTGATCAGCACTAAATAATATATGATCATTCTTTTTAACGTTCACCAAATTGATGTTTTGATTTTCATTTTTCTGATTACTGGTAATGTTAGGCAACTTTTTATCTCATGTTTTGGCTGAAAATAGATTCTCAGTTCCAGCTTTTACAACATTGTGCTAACATTATCATCTAAGTCTGATTTTTATGCACTGAGCAAAGCAGGAAAGACTCCTCCACATACCGCAATTAAACTCAAAAGCCAAAATCAGCAACCCCTGGAAAGTAAGCAGGTAACCATCACATACATTTTGAGCAGTGGCCTGGCGGTAGGGGTTGGAACAACCATAATGGCACAAGACTGCGGGAGACATTTTGGCTGAGGACTTGGCCCAGGGGAGGGCATCACAGAGGATCCTCACCAAACAACCCAGTTACCATAGACCCATAGGAAGCTTAAACCCTTGAATCACTGGAGGCAACCTCCCAAGGCCCTGCTCACCATTCCTTCCTACTAACACCCTCACCTACAACAGCACCTTAGCCATTTGACAGGTACAAAGGCAACAACAGTCTGTGAAATCATAGACACCTAAAGATTTGGGGTAGAAACCTAAAATTATACACAGTTTCTTGCAGAAGGTGTATAAAATCAATCTATTAAGAAAAGGTAACTCCCTACTATACACCATAAAAACTGAAAATAAAGAGACAAAAAAACATCACAATGCTAGAGTAAAAAACCCTGAGAAAAAGCTCAACCCAACAGAATTGCAGAATATGAGTTTAAGGTAACTGTTACAATCATGCTTGTTGAATTCAGAAAAACAATAGTTAATGTAAAGCAGGAACTCAATGAATATGAGACTGGTATGACTAAAACAAGTAGAGCTGAAATATACTATAACTGATTCGAGCTGAAATATACTATAACTTATTCTAAAAATACCATAGAAGCTTGCAGCAGCAGACAAACACAAGCAATAGGGATAATCAGTGAGCTTGAAAGCACTGTTGTCAGGAACACACATACAGAACAACACAGAGAAACATGAATAAAATAATGAAAACAGTGCAAACTTCTTTGGGATAACCTAAAGAGAAATAAAATCTGTATCAGGGGTTCCCAGAAGGAGACAAGAAAGAGAACGGCATAGAAAATTTACTTAAAGAAAGAATTGCTGAGAAGCATTTCAATGTGGGAAATAAACCAGACCAACAAAATTATATCAGAAAGACACACTCCAAAACACATTATAATTAAACTTTTGAAAACCAATGACAAAAACAGATTAAGGGCCTCCCTGGTGGCACCAGGGGTTAAGCACTGTGAAGCTGTCGGTGGCCTCTGAGGTATGAGCTCAATCCCTGGCTGGCCAGGGAGGTACCCACATGGCGAAGCGGACCTCTCCTCTCTCTCCCGCTGCTTCCCTCAGTATTTCAGTCAGTCTGCCTGTTCTACTCACCCCTCTGTCTCTGGTGAATCCCTCACACCCCATACCTCTGACCTATACCCCAGTTCTTGTATGCATGAATTAAAAACCTCAACCTCTGGGGAAAAAAAAAAAAAGATTTTAAAAGCATCAAGAGAAAAAAAAAAAAAGAGTGCCTATAAAGGAACACCTATTAGATGGTCTATGGACTACATAGTAGAAACTTTACAGGCAATAGAATACTTTCCCTTACAAGAATATCATTCAAGCAAGAAAAAGAGTATGAAGCTCTACTGAAAAGCAACACCTAAAAGAGGACATTAATACCACGTCATACCTGAAAAAAGCACTAAAGGGATTATTTTAAAGCAACAAGAAAATAAATATCTAGGCAACAGACATTCAAGTTACATAATGTGAGGAGGAACAGAGTCAAAATACGGCCCATCAGAATGAGTTTGAGATCAGATCAAAAAGGAACCACAAAATTAACCCACCACCTATTAACCTCAGCAAAAGCTTCAAGCAAATCAATAGACATAACACTTAAGACAATGGCACCTAAACAAAACATAAAAAAGAATCTTTTTTCTTCATCAATAGATAACACTTGATAAATCTTGTTTCTTCATCAATAGATAACACACTGATTTTCAAATGTGCATGCAAAAAGTTGTAATTGATTCTACCCAAACTTCTAATTCACCTGGGCAGAACATCAATGTAATTTATCTTAAACACATGGAACAGTTACTAAGAATCTAAAAACTTTAAAGCGGTCGGTAGAAAGTCAGAATTTAGCCCTGGGAAAACAAAAAAATACAAGCACAATCTCAAAATGAAGGCTTGTTTTGTAAATTTAATAGTATTAGCCATAGCAAACATTTCTCTAATCACTATTGTTTTCCTCAAAAATCAATGAAAAGATCACTATGGTTTAGGAGAGTAAATCTGGCATCAAAGGACAGGACGAGTGCTAAGTAGCTAGAAATAGAAATCAATGGCACTTGGGTCCTAAGAATGAAAAGAAACCCAATCACTGAAAGCAGAACTGCAGATCTGAGACTTCCTAGGAACACAGCTTGCTTGACACTGATTGTTGAATATTCACTGAGAATTCACTAGTGCTCAGTGTCACTAAGAATCTACCCCATGTCCTACCATGGTAACATCACACACATGCACACAGAAGAATTCATCCCAGCATAGAGATCAGTTCAGAAGACATCTACTGATTTTTTTCAGAAACTCGCTGTATCTCCTGTCTAATCCTCCTATGTTTCCTTATTCATTCTGAACCCCTTTTAGAATGTCTCTGAGCCCCTGGGAAATGTTCCATGAATCCTTGACTCCTGCTACAGATTTCCCTTTAGGTTTACCTAGCAAATGAAATCAACACACTCCTTCTTTGAGTGATTAGTGTCTGATTCAGAGGTGACCTGGCCAACATCAGGCTTGGGTCAGTGACTGTGAACCACTGTTCCAAATGATAAGACTTGACTTTTCCATGTTAAACTGGCAGATGATACTTGCCTTTGTATTCAGGCTTCATCCTTTATAGCTCTATGACCCTTGGAGTGTTGTTTATCTTCTCTCTGTCTTCATTTTCCTTGATAAAATGGGCAAACAAGATGAGGGTCTCTTAGGTTTCTTGCTAGGGCTATGTGAAATAATCCATGTAAAGCTTTTAGCATGGTATCTGACACCGGAAAGTATTTAATAAAAGTTAGCCATTACTATTATGCAGGCTATTGTTATTTTTTGATATTTACTGTTAAAGTGTTTGCAAAGATGAGCTCTTAAACCTGGAGTTTCAGTCCAATCTGTGCATTGAGCTGCACAGAAAGGCCTTAATTTTGCTCATCAGGTGGTGATTGATGCTTGTTTGCTAACACTGAAAATGCTGGCAAAGGCAGAAAGGAGGTCTGGCAGAGTAGTTGCACTAATTACCAAAGGTGCAAATTCAACATGTAGCACTCTTAAGAGACATAATGAGCCTTTGCTGAGGTGAAACGGGAGGTTTGTTAACATTCGTTGGAATTAGATACTATAATTGCTTAGCATCCCACATGTGAATGATTCCTTAAGAAACTGGAGAAAGCAATACACTCTGCCTCTGCATGACAACAAGAGTCCCCTTCAGCTGGCTGATAATCAGGGAACCAGAACATAAGGGTAATATGGTCAAAGTAACAGTTGATTAGATATACTGCTATCTGTTTTCAAACCCTGCAGGGAGAAACACAGGAGTGTGATGAAGGAACAATGTCCTTTATCAAAGAGAACCTATAGTGTGTCTTCATTTGTTAATGAGGGGATTGGCAGTTGGTCAGTCCCACTGCTATTTGGTTAAAGCACTGCAGCCAGGAGGTGTCGGATGGAGGGGGGTTGAACCAGGCGATCCATCAACCACAATAGAATTTAGAACACATTTTGATACTTGCCTATAAGGGGCATTATGCATTATTCCAAACAGGCTCCAATAAATCATGTTTAGAGTTTTTAGATTCTAGGACAGATTTCATGATGTTGACAGAATGCTATTTATTTAACATAGTAATTAAGTCACTTCAGTTGTTCCACAGTGCCACCTGTAGGCAAACAGATGCCCAAGGCACACATTTATACAGTTCTTCTACATGAGAAGTGTGCCAGGAGAGAACCACCAGACTCCAACACTTAGCAAGGTCTTTTAGATCAGACAAAAGTCTTAATCCTAACTCTGGCTTTATTACTGGTGTGGATTTGCATAAGCCTTTCAACCTCTCTGAGTTACCCATTGTCTTTCCACCTCCAGGGACAAGAATCCCATTTTTAACAGTCTATCCCATCTTTGGAAACTAATAACACTAGGGAATTCTTTATAGAGTCACCCAGCTATCACTTTATTTATTAGTTCAATTTCTCTCTCTTGGGTATATTAAAAAACAACTCATACTTTACCCGTAGAGTTCTTAAAATATTGGAAGACAAATAAGGGGTCCCTTCTCATATTTTACCTTCTGCAGGCTTATAATTATTAGTTGCCCTTAGGATCATCCATATTATACAAATAAAAATGAACTCTTAACACTAGCATCAGTGGTACTTCATGTGCTACAAACATTTCTCAGAACTTATTTCTCTTATCTCTTTTGTGTGCGTGTTACAGTGGATCTGAGGTAAGTGCAGTGTCCAAGGTCACATAGTTAATATTATCTTTTAAAACCAAATTTAGATATCATCATATGCCTTGAGGCAGTATCCACTGAAATTTTATGAAATAAATACTTTTCCAAATTAGCGTAAATTAATAACCCTACACATAATGTTAAACACTCCTGAAACCCCATCAGGTCCTTAGCACATCTACCCAGACCTAAGTTTAAAACTCCTACTTTAGGGCCTCCCCGGTGGTGCAGGCAGTTGAGCACACACTGTGAAGCTGTCCGCGGTGCCTCTGCAGCGCCGGTTCAATCTTGGCTGGCCAGCGAGGGTCCCACATGGCATGGCAGACCTCTCCTGTCTTGCCCGCTGCTCCCCTCAGCAGTGTATTTCAGTCAGTCTGCCTATTCTGTTCCCTGCCCTGTCTCTGGTGAATCCTCTCACCCTCCCGCACATCTGGCCTGTACCCCAGTTCTTGTATAAATAAATAAATAATAAAAAAACCCTCCTACTTTAAAAGAATAAAGAATTGAGTCCGAATTCTATCCTCTTACCCCCAATTTCATTTTCTGTTCTTCCTTGGCAAATATCCTAACTCCACAAACTCTAATAAAATAAATAAATCCCATTGTGGCTATTGTGGCTATTCTCACATTTGTGAGAATAGCCACCATTGAAAGACAAAAAAATGACAAGTGTTATTGAGGTGTGAAGGACAGTAACCCTCATTCATTGTTGATGGGAATGTAAATTAGCCCAGCCTCTATGGAAAACAGTATGGCAATTCCTTAATCTCCAGAAATCCCACTTCTGGGTATTTACCCAAAGAATATGAAAAACATAATCCCAAAACACATATGCACCCCTATGTTCATTGCAACATTATTCATGATAGCCAGGAGAGAGAATCAACCCAAGTGACTGAAGATGGCTGAATGGATAAAGTAGATGGGATATATATATATATATATACGCAACAGTTATATTGTATTTTGTCAGTCCGCCTCTTCTGTTCCCCGCTCTGTCTCTGGTGAATTCTCTCACCCTCTCATGCATCTGTAGACCCTGTAACCCTGCAGAGCCTGTACCCTGTACCCTGGCTTTTGTATAAATAAAATAAATCTTAAAAAAAAAACAAATAAGAGAAGAAAATTCCTTGGTTTTCTTGACCTAGAAAACAATCTGTTGTACACACAATAGAGTAAGAGTCAGCTTTTTTTTTTTTAAAGATGCAATCACGCCATTTGTAACAATGTGGATGAACATTGTGGGGACTATTCTAAATGAAATAAGTCAGTCAGCAAAAGAAAGATAAATATTGTATTTATCCATATAGAAGACCTTACTCATCTGGAACAAAAGAAAACAAAGCACAGGAACAAACAAAATGATACCAAAAAAAAAAAAAAAACCAAAAAACCCAAAACCCAAAACCTCAGACTCTGACAACAAAATGTTAGTTGCCAGAGGGAATGGAAGGGTGGCAGATGCCAAGAGGAATGGAGACATGGTAGAAGAGAGTCAACTGAGTCGTGGTAGATGTTAATTAGGCCTTTGGTGGTGGCAAGGTATGGTATACATATTTTTGAGGTGTGAAGCTGTGCTCCTGAAACATGTAATATGGTAAACCAATGTTACTTCAATAAAAACAAATAAGGGGCCTCTCTGGTGGTGCAGGCGGTGAGCGCAGTGCTGTGAAGATGTCCACAGACTCCACAGTGACGGTTCGATCCCCACCAGCCTCAGAGCAACGCACATGGCCAGCAGACCTCTCCTGTCTCACCTGCTGCTCCCCTCAGCAGTGTATTTTGTCAGTCTGCCTCTTCCGTTCCCCGCTCTGTCTCTGGTGAATCCTCTCACCCTCTCATGCATCTGTAGACCCTGTAACCCTGTAGAGCCTGTACCCTGTACCCTGGTTTTTGTATAAATAAAATAAATCTTAAAAAAAAAAAACAAATAAGAGAAGCAAATCCCTTGGTTTTCTTGACCTAGAAAACAGGATGTTGTATTTTCACACTAACAAATAGAATTGACTGCTGAAATGTCAGAAAGCTATTCCATAATTTTCAGTCACACAGTTCTTCTGTCTGGGATACTGTGGAGATTTTAAATCTAGCTACAGGTGTGCAGTAAGTAGCTACCCCCCAGGCCTCTCTTCCAGGAAGACTCAGCACTTTCCACAAGAAAAAAGAAAAGAGAGAGAAAAATATTCTCGTCTGGTAAGAAGACAGAAAGCTCAAGGTCAAGAAGGCAGGAGATGTGTGAATCTAAAGTTTTCAGAGGAGAGAAGGAAGGATGGCCTTTGGAGCTATAATTTTCAGCACTGTGATGGCACCACCACCACACATCATCACTATGCAGCTATTGTATTTCAGGCATTGATTTTCACGATGAGGTACAGGGAATAGGCAAACACTGAATTTTCATTAGCTCCTTGGGGAAAGTACGCATCCTCCTCAAACCAAACTGTCCAGAACATATTAAGGGATAATTTATTTAAGCTGGCTCAATGGAACTTAAAACAAATAGCAGCAATAGCAGTAAAGCATTTCTAGATGAGTCATTAACTTGAACTAGATCATGTCCATGTTAAAGAGCTACCCAGTATAAGCACTTCTCTTTTCTTTACTTAAAACTTTAATGGGGAAACTATTGTTTCTTTTTTCTTATTTTGTATATGCTTTAGACAAAAGGGCATCATGATAAATATGGAGGGTTAGGAGATAATGCAGGGCTGACAATGCCTGCAAGAAATAGAGAATATCCTGAGCATTTTGTCACAGAATAGATCAGAATTTCGTATTTTTATCTTAGAAATCAAAGTGCTAGTCACTGATACCATATCATTTACACAGACATGTGAGTAAGCTTTGGAAAGTACACTGAGTGACATAGATCATCCCTATCCATTTATCCACCCCAAACTTGGTACTATGATCATTTCTGTGGCATTTCTCAATCCCTATTTGGCACTAAACTGCCTCCTTTATTCTCCCTATAAACGTACTCGCTTCCTGAGGTCAGAGCTAATCCTTATCCACCACAACATCTATATGCTATAAGTCATTCTGGCTTGGAGACATTAAGAGTAGATGTTTCTGTGCAGTGTAAATTTTACATAAACCCCAACTGATTGATTTTTTTTTAAAATGGAGATCTCATTAATAGTGCAAAATAAGACAATGCTTTATAGAAGGACATTAAGCATGAAATTTGTAAATATTTAGTGAAATGGGTGTTCTGAAAATCCTAATATAATTCAAAAGTGAAGAACGTAAAGATTTAGTGATGAGGTAAATTACCATATAGAGTCTACCTTCCATAACGCATATGAATGAAGCAGTAAAAATGACATCAAATTCAGTGTTCCTAGTTCCTGGGAGAAAAATCTGTAATATACTGAAAAAACTACAGATATTATTCTGGGCATTTTGGCACAGAAAATATCAGAATGTAATACATTTTGGAAAATTCTGGCATAGAAATAAGGTTTGAAAAAACTTGTAATAGAATATTGCATGATTTCAGGAAGTTTTAATTATACAAATGATTAAAAAATAGAAGTATAAAAAGCAAGCAAAAAATCTCAATGTTTAAACAGGCTGACCAAAAACAAATTAGAAAATCCTCTTCTGATTTGCTGAACATACACAATCTCAAACTGTCAGCATCAATGGACATATCCTTTGACGTAGTATTCTCTAAATCTATATTGACCATAGGTAAATTTTCCTTTCCTATCTTAAACTTCCCCTGGGAAGGTAACAGCATAGGTCAACCCTTTGGATTGTTTACATGCAGCTACATTTTAGCTTTTTCACTTTTTTTTCCTAAATACTGTTTTCATTTATTTAAATAAACTTTACTGAACTACGACATAAAAAAATAAAATGTACATAAAATGCACCTATTTTAAGTGCACAATTCAATGAAGTTTGATGAATACATTCAATCATGTAAATGCCATTGTAATGAAGATATAAAATATGCCCAGCACCTCAAAAAGGTTCAGGTCCCTTTGATGTCATCCCCACCCTCAGTCCCAGATAACCACTAATCAGTTCTCCATCGTTATACAAGAGTTTCATTCCTTTGTGATTTTCGCATATAAAATCACATAGCATGGCCTCTTGAGTCTGACTGCTTTTATTTTTTTTTTTTTCTTTCCAAGTTTCACCATCCCACATATGTAGATCTGGGTCTTTACCAGGCCAAAAACAAAGTGAAATAATTCAGAGTATTGACCATCTCTCACCAAAAAATTCTGTCTGCTTTAGCCATTCTCCAGTTCCTTTAGGTAGTTGTTATACATATTTCAGATCTCTTGTTTATTATCTGAGAGATGATCAGTATGACAGGATCTTTCTGAGCTACTAGAAGTGGAGCCCACTTTTATTTTTAATAACTAAATTGTGACAGTTTGTGATGCCTGTGGTATATCTAGTGAAAATTGATTCTTCTTAATTGATTGGTTCTTGGATTATTGTAAGTCCTAAAAGTGATGCCTTAAACCTGCCTATAAACCAGTGTGTTGGCAGCCTTTGCCATGAGATTTCCATGCTATGCATCCCTCCTATATGTTCACTAACTGCAAATCCCCATGGGGAGTTCTTGTCATTGAAACTGCCTGTCATGTTGCTCCTAAACAAGCTCTAAACAGAGGCAGAGAGATGGCCTTGTCCATCTTTTTACTTGGATTCTAAAGCAGTTCAATTTGCATCCAGAGTCTTATAAGGGATCTCATTAAATCTGTTTTGACAGCTTCCAGCATCATCTCTTTGCCCAGATCTCATCTTTATTTCTAAAATATGGTAATCAAATATTAATAGAGTTCAGTACCTTAGTCATGTAAAACATAATTCTTCACAATAATAATAATAACTGCAATCTATTGAATTCTTCACTGTGTGCTAGGACCTACTTGAAACAGCTAGAGAGCAATACTTCAGAATTTGATCTCTGAAGCTGAATTGCTTGGGTTAACACTATTTACTGAATTTCTTTGTGTCAGTTTTCCATCTGGAAAAGGGGGTGGGGGATTTTACAGCATATTAGGAAGGTTAAATGAGGTGACACACTCAATGTATTTATAATTATGCAGATGTATAGTGTCCGCTCAATAAATATTAACGATTACTTTAACTGGTCATTAAAACAACCCAATGAGATATATTTTCTTATTTTCTATATTAATGATGAGAAAAACTAAGATAATAAAAGTTTTCTGAATAAGTATTTTATTTCAGATAATACATTTTCCATTTCTAAAAATTTCATTACCTAACTTCATTTAGTTTTGAAGAAACAAAACTAGGATTTTGAGTCAGGCATTCTGGCTCTGGAATCCACATATTTAACCACCTTCCTGCTTGAAATGCAGACCAAGTCCCTGGTTGGGGACAAAAGCCATGCTGTTCTCCTGGTTTCCCTCTCATCCCCAAAGTTCACATGTTATTAACTGATATGAAGAGATATTTGGAAAGACAGGGGGAGGGGTGAGGAGATATCATCTGGCTTCTGCTAAGCCAACCCAAATTGTCTTGTAACAACTGTGATTAATTGTACTAAAAAATCTACTCTATCTCTTAAAGACTTA
Organism: Talpa europaea; assembly: GCF_964194135.1. Lineage (NCBI taxonomy): Eukaryota > Metazoa > Chordata > Mammalia > Eulipotyphla > Talpidae > Talpa > Talpa europaea. The sequence continues at coordinate 112,739,949 of NC_140074.1, read as the reverse complement.
AAGTTCGTTCTTAATCTTCAACTTTTTAACTTTTTGTTTGGATGTTAGGAAAGACATCAGGGTTAAATTACACAAATAATTAGATAAATGCTATCTGGGTTGAGTTTTATCTTGCGGTGTAACATTATATTGTTTCCATAATAGCACTGCTCAGATAATAAACTATTAATAGGTGATTACCACATTGTATGAATGTCTATGATTCTATGTCATATTTAAAAAGTAAATATTAAATTTATATACAACTATAAGGAGTAATACCAATGGAAATCTATTTTATTCACTTTGCATCCACAAAATTTACCCTTCTATTAAAAGATTCAAGGTACTGTTTAAATATTATAGAATAATAACATTGTAAAATAGAACACAGACATTTTCTAATTATTTCTCCCATCAAATTTTGCATAGGAATACTTTTTGCAATTTCATAGGCATATAATAATCTAGTTATTATTTTAGATTACTTTATTATTAGAAGACTTTGATCTTTAGAAAATTCTTTCTATATTAAGGTAAAAATCTCCCTTCCTATAATTGTCACTCATTAGCCTTATGTTTAACTGCAAAAAAAAAAAAAAGTGAAAATGAAGTCTCCCTTTCATGTTACAGCTATTTTAATGTTTTAAAGTCATTATCCTTTCTATCCAAGCTCTCTTGGATTAAATATCCTGTATATGAAGTTATTTTTAGAACTTTCTTAACACATAATACCCCCTTATATTTGAACTCATGCTCATCTATTTCCTTTTTAAGAGGTTGTGATTAGATCTTAACACAATAAAATGTGTGTGATCAGACAAGTACAGAATTTACTGGATCCAAACTTCTCTTAATCTGGAACTCTACTTGAGTTAATGTGGATTCTGACACCTTTTTTTTTTTTTTTACCTGTACCACTAATCTTGCTGGTTCACACACATCACTTATATTTCCTTATGTAAGGCTTAAATATTGCTTAACTAGGATAGCAATTTATTTATTTATTTTTTTTGCCCAGGCATAAGTATTTATTTATTTATTTTTTAAATTTAAATAATAAATTTTATTTTTATATTCCCCCATACAATTGCAAACGCCCCATTCTGACCCCAATCCTTCCCCTCCCACCCCCCACCCCCCAAAAAGTGTCTCTGGTTCATAGTTTTTTGTTGATTTTGATTTTCACTTTCTTATATTCATTTTCCTGGTTCCTTATTTAAGTTTTCTAGATTCCTGCTATGAGTGAGACCATCCGGTATTTTTCTTTTTCTTTTTGGCTTATTTCGCTGAGCATGATCCCTTCCAGCGCCATAGGATAGCAATTTATTAAAATGTAATGATTTCTAGGAGCAAATCTACTATTTGAAGCAATATACACATATGTAGGGTATTTAATACATACTCTCACTTATATGCAAGACATAGGAATTTACACTACTAGTAAAGATTGAATAACAGATATTCAGCCTGAGTTTAGTTTTACCATAGTTATTAAGCATTCAATTATTGTGTTACTTTTGTGTATGCTCTGCTAATATAAATGTCAGTGCCCCAATTTCTACTTTCTGTGCCCATCATTCAAACAGAATAATTTAGGTGAGAAACCAGTCATGTTTGTCCTCTAATCAATGTTCTGCTATGGAATTCTACTCAAGAAGCTTACCAACAACTTCCTTTTGACAGAGGATAATACTAGGTTAATTAACACAATTATACCCAGTCAACTTATATTTGTGTTATTTTCCTAAACTGCTGGCAGTCATGTAAGCTCATTCTCAGAATGTTGGGTGAGTGGGGTAGGAAGGTGAAGGCATTGGCATATTGGATCCATAGAGCCTCAGCACAAAGTTGACTCATTTTTGCCAGGCATTTGAAACAGCTGCCTGTCTTCACCATGCTGCCTTGATTTTGCCTTCTGCATTGATTATGACACTCCAAGTTAAGATCCTTCCTTTTTGCAAATAGTGGTAGTTTTTTTTTTCTTTTTTAATCCTATGTCCTTTTTAAATTTTTTTTCTTGAAGGAAACACTGTATTTTTTAGGAGGATAGGTTCAAGCCTCTTTAAATACATGTTACCACACCATGCTTACCCCCAAAGTGCCAAAATCCTTCCATCACAGTCCACTGGAATCACTCCATCTTGAGTTACCACCAACTCCCTTTACTCCCAAGTCTGTCAATCCTGTCTTCAGAATCAAAGGATTTGTTTTGGTTTGGATTTGTCTGTTCCTTTACTTTGTTTTTGTTTCCTTTTTTTTTTTTTTTTGTGGGACCCTCGCCAGTGGCCGGGGAACGAACTGGCACTGCAGAGGCTATGGGCAGCCTCGCAGCCCAGTGCTCAACTGCTGCACCTCCAGGGGAGACCCGTACTCTGTTTCTTTACATTCCTCATATCAGTGAAATCATTTGATACTTGTGTTTCTCCTTCTGACTTATTTTGCTTAGCATAATCTTCTTCAGTTCCATCCATTTTGTTGAAAATGGCAAGATTTTACCTTTTTGTATAACTGAGTAGTATTCTATTGTGATATATGCTACATCTTCTTTATCCAATAATTCATCCTTGGGCAATTAAGTGATTGCCCTTGCTCATCCCGTGTCAGATGTCTGACGTGCAAATATTTCTCCGATTCAATAGTGTCTTTTCACATTAATGATAGTTTCTTTCACCATGCAGAAGGTTTTCAGTTTGATATAGTCCATGTGTTTACTTTTGCTTTTGTTTCTCTTCCCACTGAAATCAAGTTCCCAAAGATATCACTGAGGCCAATGTTGGATACTGCCTTTGTTTCCTTTCCTTCTAGTTATTTTATGGTCTCAGCTCTTATATCCAAGTTTTACATGTCTTTTGAATTAATTTGTTTGGGTGGTATGAGATAACAATCTAGCTTTATTTATTTTTCTTTGCAAGTCTCTGTCCTAATTTTTCAATATCTATATTAAAATCCTTAAATTGGGACCCTGTCCTTACATACACACACACACACACACACACACACACACTTTCCATCACTCAGTCACATAGGCTGGCTCCATTTTCTTCTTTCCCTATGCTTTACTTGAAATTCTACCTTAAGTCTTCGCCCACATCTGCATTCTGCTTTCCCTTCATTCCTTCTTACCATGTCACACTCCTTTTGGGAAGAATTCTATAATTCCAACTTGTTTCCTAAAATCTGGGGGAATGAGTTCTTTGGAATAAAGACAGATGAAAAGCACTTCTTAGAAGAAATAATGTAAATATAGGAGCATCATGTATTTTCCATGCCTCCGGCTTACGATGAGGGAAAGAAAAGCAGCTAAAAACTCTCACAGTGGACTGAGAGTTGAGTGATCCTAGTCATCCTACCTTATGACTGATTGCACATCACTTACACCAAAGAACCTGGCATGTTGTAGTCAGATGAGGAGTATCTAGTCAACACTTGAGGAAATATCTTTAGGAAAATGGGTGAAATGAAGTTAGCAAAATGTACCTCATGATTGTACTACCCAATTTGAACTATATGAAAGGGCTTGGACGAGGATGTTAAGGGTAACTCAACTAGTATATGCACAGCAATTGATAACTAAGCTAGGTAGAAAATTACCTTGCATCACACATGGGCATGGAGTTATTGGAGTGGCCACAGTAAGTACCTACTATCTTTCATACTTGAAATTTGATCATGGTAAAAATTCTGCATGCTTGATAATAAGGTATGTTTTGCATAGGAAGTAGAAGTATCAAAAGGATCTGGAATGTCATATTCTAAATTATGAAATAGGAACTAAACATTTACACACAGTCCTGAAAAGATAGTGATTAGAGGGTACAGGGAGAAACATTTTGATTCCATATAGGGGACTTTGAAAACATAACAGGTTTTTTTGGATATTCTGGACCAGGGATATTCTGGACCAATCTTAAAATCTTAAAAAAAGAGATGATCGGGCCCTCCCCTGGCGGCACAGTGGTTGAGCACTGGGCTGTGAAGCTGCCTGTAGCCTCTGCAGCGCCAGTTCAATCCCGGGCCACCAGTGAGGGTCCCAAATGGCACGCAGACCTCTCCTGCCGCCCACTGCAGTGTATTTCAGTCATCTGCCTGTTCTGTTCCCTGCCCTGGCTCTGGTGGATTCTCTCACCCTCCCGTGCTTCTGACTGTACCCAGTGCTTGAATAAATAAATAAAAAATAAGAAAAAAGAGAGATGATCTATAAGGGAACTTCTATTTTTGAGTTTCTGTGATTTGTGAGTCTATGAAATTTCTTGTTAGAAATTTAGAATTAGGAGCATTCCACTGTTAGCTGAACGATGATTTGGACAATAAACATCAGTCATGTCAAAAAATTATAATACTTAAAAAGCAAATTATTGAACTCAACTAAGGAATGATACTCAGACTTTCTTGGGGAGAAACACAGTCAGCATTTAAACAACTTTCAAGCAATTCCAATGCCCACTAAGGCTTCAGAAGTTTCCATTTAAAATCTGCCAATTTCAGTGAGTAATAGGAACCGTGGGGTGGCTCTAAGAGGCCATTATCTATCCTTAGTTACTAACATCACCAGTTTGTGCCTTAGGTTCTCTGGCTTTCATACTTCAAAGACTTATGCTTTAAAGGAAGAGAAAATAAGTACAGAAGTCTCCGTGCTTCCTAGGTAAGATAGTTGCTGTCGAATGCCATTCATTTTCTCCTGATTTTCCAAATATATAAAAAGTAAGAAAATCTGCAAACAGTAGTGCGACACAGAAAATAATATAAAATGTAATATTATGTAAGCATCCAAAATGCTATTAATATCTGTGGCCACCTTATGAAATATTCACAGTATCTCTAACACTGAATAGCAAGTATATAGAAACATCAAAAGAATCTTCTCAGTAATATCCGAGCAAAAAAGATAACTCAATAGTCTAATTCTACATTTTAACAAGGATCTCAGGGATGCCTTAAAAAAATTGGATTTGGTCTCAAGTATTTTTAAAATTTCTTCGAAGTTCCTATCTGAAATCCTGCCACCTCTCTTGCTTATCCCTGTTTAAATCAAGAGTCCCAGCATTGGGTTCCAGTAACCTAGAAACGAGGACCATGTGTGTATCAGACCTCCATCACTACTCTTATGAATACTGCAATCCATACAGGCCATGGTCAACTTTTGTTTAGGGGCTTCAAAACACTTCCTAGTGATCCTCTGTCCCTTTCCCTGTGAGCCAGCCACAGAGGTAGGGGATGGGCTGCCATGTAGAGGAAGGGAATCCATGTTATCCAGTGCCTACAGGTAACTCACCCTTCCCTCTCACTTACAGGAGACAGTCTCAAATATTTTCTTTCCTGGAGCATTTGTACCTTAAAATGAGATTCTTCACACTCCATAATTTAACGGACTGAATCTATGCCGATTGGCTTTCTGAGACTGTCACAAACCAATGAAACTTCAAATTGTACTAAGTCAAGGACCACAAACTCAGGATATTCTCCAAGCAGAATTACCTTCTTGATCATGAGACTAGGAAAATACCTGATGAATGCTAGAGAAAAGCAATGTAATTCTATAGAACAAGCAGCAAATTGAGTGCCAGGAGAAATAGACTTTAGACCCAATTTTGCCACAAATACACTGTGTGACTTGGAAAAGTCTCTTCCTTTCATCTGGATGCACGTCCTTCCTCTGTAAAATGAGTTAGTAGAATTCAAAATCCTCTACCATCCTCCCAGCTCTAAGCGTTCATGGAGTTTGCCTCACCCTTTTCATGGTAATCTTCCTCGTGATGATTAAAGTAATTTCCTTTCAAGAAAAAAGGCCCATAAGCACCCAATATAAGTGAAAAATCTCATGCTTCCTAATTAGAATGTTTACAAGGGTCAAGATGGTGATATCAATTTATTCACATTTTTTTTCCTGCATTTAGTAAGAGCTTAAAAGAAACTTCTCTGAAGAGGAAATGCAAATGGCCAACAGGCATATGAAAAAATGTTCAACATCACTTGTCATCAGGGAAATGCAAATCAAAACTACCATGAGATACCATCTTACACCAGTGAGAATGGCACATATTAAAAAAACTAGCAACAACAAATGTTGGCGAGGGTGTGGAGAAAAAGGAACTCTTCTGCACTGTTGGTGGGAGTGCAAACTGGTCCAACCACTGTGGAAAGCTGTGTGGAGATTTCTGGACCTACTAAACATAGAGCTTCCATATGATCCAGCAATTCCACTCCTAGGTATTTACCCAAAGGACACAGAAACATCAATTCCAAAGAACACCTGCACCCCTATGTTTATAGCAGCACTGTTTACAATAGCTAAGCTTTGGAAACAACCCAAATGCCCAAAAATAGATGACTGGATCAAGAAGATGTGGTACATATATACCATGGAATATTACTCAGCATTCAAAAAAGATAAACACATGCAATTTGCAGCAACATGGATGGCGCTGGAAGGGATCATGCTCAGCGAAATAAGCCAAAAAGAAAAAGAAAAATACCGGATGGTCTCACTCATAGCAGGAATCTAGAAAACTTAAATAAGGGACCAGGAAAATGAATAACTATAAGATAGTGAAAATCAAAATCAACAAAAAACTATGAACCAGAGACACTTTTAGGGGGGCGGGAGGGGAGGGATTGGGGTCAGAATGGGGGGGCTGCAATTGTATGGGGAATATAACAATAAAATTTATTTAAAAAAAAAAAATACAGTTGAGGATTCATCTGCCTATATTAGGGTTCTTGAGAGGAAAAGAACCAATGAGACATATAAAGATATGTAGTGATTTATTATAAGAATTTACTCACACAATTTATTAAATTGTCAAAGTAAAAATTTTGAAAATACATTTTACTTATAAGGTTATGGGTAAATAGTTATTCTCTTGTTTAATCATTCTATAGTTTGGGGGAATATATATTAGTGTACCTTCTTTGAGGGTGATTTCACAACAGTCATGCACCTCAACTATTTGGTCAACTAAGGGCCACAAATGATGGTGGTCCCAAAATTCCATTGCTCAGTGACATCATAGCCATCATAGTAATAGCATTTACAGAGAGAGCAATCTCATACATCTCTATGATGTTTGCATAACAATGAGACTGCCTAACAACACATTTATCAGAATGGATTGTAAAGCACACATAATATGTGTGCATGTATCTATATATATCTCAACATTTAAAATTCACAAACCCATTGGTGAAGCAATTTCTCTTTTAGGAATTTGTCCTGCAGATACTTGACATAAAAAATCATTATCTATAATAGCCAGGTACTGGCAAAGCCTAAATGTGTGTTATTAATATTATAAAGTAGAATAGAGGTTGTCAAGGGATGGAGGGTGGGGGTAATAGAGATTTAGTCAAAGGATTATAAATGTCCATTTATAAGAGGAATTCTGGGAAGTTAATGAACAATATTGTGGCTGAGTTAACAATACTGTATTATATACTTAAAAGTTGCTGTGAACATAGATTTTAAATGTTGTCATCATAACAATACAACAACAAATAGTAAGCATGTAAGGCAAAGCATAAGTTAACTAACCTCTTTGTGGTAAGCATGCTAAAATATATATACATGATGCTATATGTCAATTGATCTCAAAAAACCATTTAAAAAGACTTAGAAAAGACCAAAATAGAAAACAGAATGTATAATATACATATTTCTTATCATACATCATAATTTTTTAATTAATATATGTCCTTTTTTCAGTCTGTATATGTTAAGGGAAAATATATGTTTCTATATTGAGAGAATAAAACATGAGACTATCCTAATAGAGGTTTCCATATTGGAATTGGTCAGAGGTAACAGACTTTTTTCCTTTTCATTCACTCCATAAATTTTTGGTACAATGTGTAGGAATTGCTTTAAAAACTTTGTATCTCATAAAAGCAAAGATTGCCATAACAAATAATGAAGTGTATTCTCTCCCTACAGCTATTTTTTTACTTGAAAATACTACCTTTTATTGAGGGTTTCTAAAATAACTTAAAACACAGAGCTTCTATTCCCCTTTCCTCAATATAAGTTATAGGATAAAGTGTATTAAAACATGGGTCCTTGCCCTTCCAAATTCCCAACTGTGTCATTTTACTTGATCTTGGCAATACAAATATGAATCAGTTATTTTGTTTTTAGATAGAGCAACAAAGAGGCAGCAAGGTTAACATACTTATCTCTAGTGACTATGCCAATATTTTGTAAAACTGCAGTTTGAACACAGGTGTTTTTCTATTCCAAAGTCTCTACCATTTCCAGTCTACTAAACTCCCTCTTCAATTCTGTCCAAATACTTTCAATGGCTTGGGGTTCTGTGTATCAAATATGGTCTGAATTAAAAGAGCTGCTTCTAGAAGTTACCACCACCATGATTATAAGAAGACTTTTAATTCGATTGGTATGCATATGGCCTTGCTTGGTTAGATACTGGTAGTAATGAGGCACAATCACTGCCACAACATCAACAATTACAAGATCTCTCTGTACCACCAATGGCTGAGTCCTAATTATATGTTGGGATCTGTTATACATATTGTCTCCTTAAAGTACAGCATAGTGACATTTCCACTGGTCATGGTCTTATATACAGAACTGTGCCCGCCTCCCACTCATATACTGAAGTCCTAACTCCCTATACCATAGAATGTGACTATATTTAAAGATAAGGCCTTTGAAACAATAACAAAGGTCAAATGGGGTCATATGGCTGCACCCTAGAAGGAGTGACAGACCTCAGGGATGTATGCACACAGAGAAAAGGTGTGTCCAAGGACACATCAAAAAAAGGAAAGATGCCTCAGAAGAAACCAAACACGCAGATACCTTGATATTCGAATTCCAGCCTCCAGAATGGTGAGAAAATGAACTATTTTCAACCATCCAGTCGGTGGCATTTGGTTATGGCAACCCTAGCAAACTGATATACACACAAAACATGACAAATTTCTGCAAGATTTCCTTGCTTCCCTTAAAATGATTTCAAGCAAGGAACTAATGCAATTGAAAAATGAGTCTTGCAATTCTAGCAGGACACATCCTCCTGCTTTTTGGCAGTGCCCATGGAATTGAGAGGTTTTCTTTATCCACCCAGGAAGTAGAGAGCTATTAACTTTGCTTAATTCATGGCACAAGCATCAAATTGGAGTTCACATCCATTGCCAGTCAAGATCTGTACCTTCTTAGAAAGGCCCATCATGTCAAATCAAAGGGAAAAGTCTAAACAAATGAAAATAAAATAGAAAGGAAGTATCTGTGATGCATGAATGAGCGAATGGGTAGGGATGGTATAGGTACATGCAAAATTTTTATAGAAAAATCCATTTTCCATTTCTGAATGATGAAATAGATTCTTAAAAGGTAACCCTTTCATTAAATATGGTGAATTTTAAAACCCCATTCAAAACAATTATTAAAGGCTAAATGGAAATCATGCTATTTGGAGAACAGGCTACTCTTACCTGAAAGCTTACAATCGGGGAAGGCTCAGGCAAATTGTTAGAAAAGAGAGCCTATCAAAGAACTTTCATGGAAAGATATTGAAAATCAAACTCGGGGATATTTTCCCACAAATAAATGGAGAGTTTGTATGGGAAAAGGAAGCTTATTTTAGGTCAACCTGACATCAGAAGCAGCCTGTTCCCTAGTGCTATTTTAGATAAATAATATGTTTTTATTCAGATACCTTAGAAAATAAAGAAATTTACTGGTTCAGTCTGGTAATATAAAACAGAAACAATGGCAATAATTCTATTTTCTAACCTCTTAAGGTAAAAGTTGGTCTAGGTTTCCCAGCTGCACAGGTGTCCACAGTTCTCCGTATGTCAGCTTAAACAGGATGGGGACTGAAAATTGGCAAGTAACCACTGCTCTACCCAAGCAGCTCTCAACAAATAGAACCAAGTTTTAAATTAGAGAAAGTATTTCTCCCACATTAACACCCTTCAAGAACAGTAAGTATTTCTTGAGGGCTGACTGTGTGCCAGTTTTTGTGCTTGGGAAAATAAAAGTGAAAAAAAGTAGTTCTTATGCTCAAGAAAATAAGGGAAAGATTAAGTACTGAATTAATCTCAGTGCAAAGCAGAATACACATATCACAGGGAGGTGCAAAAACTGTGCAGAGAAAAATCCGAAAAGAAAGATGTGGCTCTGATTGCATGATGTAAGCAAACTGGAAAATGTTTATAGAGGAAGAAAACTCTGAAAGGCACTTAAGGAATCAGCAGGGCTTGCAAAGGTGAAGGTGAAGTCTATTTATGGGGAGAACAGAATAGGAGTAACTTGGTCATGCAAATGTGAAATTCCTATTTGAGGAAATATACAATCTAAATTGGCAGAAGTTAAACATAATTATATAGTGTGTGTGTTTTTAACTTAAAGGTCAGTAACAAAGACATAAAACCAAGAAGCCAGAAAAGATAGATTTAACTAAAAAAAAAAAAAAATGATGCAGGTGGAGAAAGAAGCCAGAAACATAGTTAAAAGACAAATGCCTGAAAATGAAAAGCTTTGCAGTAATCATGTTATCAGATACTATGTCACAAAGAAAATATTCAGAAATTCCAGGTTGTAGAAATTTTATAGGGAGTCTCCAGAGATCACACTATCATAAACCAATCACAATATAAGAAATAAAATCAACTACTCAGACATTTTAAAACATTCTCCAAAATAGCTCCAGATACTAAGATGCAATTAAAAGTCAAATAACAAATTATTTATACAACCATAAAGGAAAAGGCATAGCAAACTTCAAGGGCTGATCCAAATCCATTTCCTAAAAACTTTAAATACTCTATAGTTTTATTACTAAAAAAAAAGTTTACAGATTTAGATATACGTACAAGAGAAGTTTTTTAAAAAATTATAGAATCCAAAGAAAGTAGAAGGTGTGGGTAAGAAAATCTAAATGGAGGGATTAATAATTTTTTTAAAGATTTATTTATTTATTTATTTATACAAGCACTGGGTACAGTCAGAAGTGCGGGAGGGTGAGAGAATTCACCAGAGCCAGAGCGGGGAGCAGAGCAGGCAGAAGGACCGAAGTACACTGTTGAGGGGAGCAGCGGGCGGCAGGAGAGGTCTGCGCGCCATGTGGGACCCTCCTCTGGTGGCCGGGGAGCAGCCGGGGATCGAACCGGCACTATAGAGGCTGCGGGCAGCTTCGCAACCCAGCGCTCAACCGCGCGCCACCAGGGAGGCCCTATTTATTTTTTAAAAAATTTATTTATTTATTTGTACAAGAACCAGGGTACAGGCCAGATGTGCCAGAGGGTGAGAGGATTCACCAGAGACTGACGAAATACACTGCTGAGGGGACCAGGGGGCAAGACAGGAGAGGTCTGCCAAGCCACGTGGGACCCTCGCCCGCCAGCCGGCACTACAGAGGCTGCAGACAGCGCTGCGCTCAACCTCCTGTGCCACCAGGGGAGGCCCGGGATAAATAAATTTTTAAAAGTAGACTTGATAAGACCAAAATTGGTTTTTCAAAAACTATTCAAAAAATCCTAACCTATTTAAATTAAGACAAAACAAATATATCCAATATTGAGCAGTGTTACAAGTATCTGTGGTCTCCCCAAACCAATACTGCAGTTTCAACCAGTTTTTGAAAGAAAAGTTTAAGCACTTCAAATAAAGATTCCTAAGTCCTATTATATAGGACTTAGATTATATATATATATATGTATATATATATTTTATATAGCAGGCATGGAAGAAAGTTTTTTTAAAAAATAAGCATAAAGATAATTGTATGCTTTTAGATATGCAAATAAACTACAAGTGGAACTAAGTTAAAAATCAGAAGCTGACCAGGAAAAAGACTAATCAATACGAAGTAAAAATCAAAATCAACAAGCAACTATAAACCACAGACACACTGTGGGGGGGTGGGGGGCAGGAAGAGGAAGAACTAGAGTCAAAATAAGGGGGGGGGGTGCAACTGTATGGGGAATATAACCAAAATGAAAATGCATACATTGTGCAAAGATGAAAAATGATGTAATAATTATATAAAATAAAATATTAAAATAAATCAGAAGTTGACTAAAAAAATCCATATATTCAGAGAAAAATAATGGTAGAATTTCAAAAAAGAAAGAAAATAATAGAAGAAAATATTGGGGGTGGGGAGGTAACCATATAAGCCTAAAAGGAAAAGATCTTTATAAGGGCAAAAACCATTTAAAAAACATGAACGTCATAAAAATATAAACCTTCTGAATAAAAATTATGCCATAAACTGAATGACAAGATTTTTTAAAAGACATACTATTTATCAACTTACCAAGTTGATAAAGATAACAGAAAGTGAAAACATCCCAAATCAGTAAAGTTTCCTGCATTTTCTTTCAGCAGCTGAGTTAAATATAATTTGTGGCATTTTCAGAGGGCAATTAGATGATAGAAATAAGAGTCAGAAGGGAAGTTTAGTCTGGGGACAGAGACTCATTTATTGTTGCTGAAGATATTGTTACAAATTGTGTATTTTTCTGTGTATATGTGTTGAAGCATTCATATTTGTAAGTTTGTTGGATTAATCATAGTTTGGCCAGGAAAACAAAAATTAATCAGAAGAGGCTTAACAAAAGAGTTGGAGTTTTCCAACCTACTGAAAGAGCCAAAGGGTTACAGGTCAGAGAATACAGCCCCTGGTTTTCAGGAGAAAAAGGATGCTCCACTAGGTTCTGAAAGGGATGAGTTGCAGGAGGTCCAGGAAGGGTCCAACCTCACACCTGCTTTGTCCCCACCTATTCCTCCACCACAGCCAGAGGAGGGCTTGTCCTCCAAATCTTGTTTGAGTGCCTCTTATTGGCGAAATCTAACTGAAACTCTCCTGGGAAATGACACAAGGAAGAATTTTGGAAGGAAGTACAGATGATGCTGAAGTGACACATTTGGATTGAGAGTATGTGTATGTGTGTGTGTATTTTAGAGACAGCAATTCATTCAACATTCAATAATTATTTACAGAGCATCTAACATATGTCAGGCATTATGTTAGCCAGTCAAGGGAGTACAGAGTCTAATTAAGGGAGACAAATATTAAATAGGATAAATGTAGCATGTGGAATTCTAGATGATGACTGGTGCGAGAGAAAATAAAGAAAGGAAGCAGATAAAGAAAAGTGTCAAAGGGCCACAGTTTAGGTAGTATGGTATGAAAACTTTCTGTGAGAAAGGCATATTTGAGTAGATAACTAAAGGAGGCGAGGAAGAAAACCATCAGGATGCTCTGGGAGAGTATGACTTAGGTCCTGGAGTGTTCCCAGAACAGGAAGAAGGCCAGTGTGGCTGGAACAAGCAAAGGGGAAAGAAAGTCACAGAGGTCAGAAAGATAATGTGGGGTGAGATGAAGCAGGGACTTGGAGGCCACTATAAGAATTTTGGAGCATATCTTGAGTGAGATGGAAGTCATCAGAAGTTTTGAGCAAAGCAGTAACATAATGAGACTTACACTGTCAAAGATTACTCAGGGATCAGGGAATGGGAGAGGGGCAAGATTGAAGCAGAGAGAACATGCATTTCCTGTTTTACTATCTGTGTTCATGCCATGTGAATATCAGATGATTTACTTACATGTGGAATATAGAGACACTGAACAAAAGGTTAATAAAAAGATAAAATTTGGAAGCTGAGCATAGATATGAGACATACAGTATGGGAGGGGTTAGGAAAGCGAAGGGAAGAGCACAAGGGATTATAGTCATGGTTCACGGGTGATAAGGTGGTTGGAGAACCTTGGGGGCTACATCTGAGGGGAGAAATCAAGTACTATACAGAAGTGAACAATGATGTTAAGAGAAAAATTACATAAATTTAGGGAAAAAACAACTTGTGTGCGTATAGTGGACATAGAGAGATATTTTTGGATTCTGGATATTCTCTAAATGTAGAGTAGAAGAGTCTTAAGATTTTACTGGGATGTATCATTTACTGAGGATGGGTGAATATAAGAGGAACAGTTTTGCGGAGGAAGATTTGGAAATCATTTTTGGACACCTAAATAAATTTTAGGTACCAGTTAAACATCCAGTGGAAATGTTGAGTGGCAATTATAATCCAGGATTAGTTAAAATGGACTTAATGTTTTCCCAGATTGAGTATACTTGAGACAGGATTCTTCCATATTATACACTTCCTTTTCTTAGACCCTTAACTTTAGAAAACTTGCCATTGTAAATTCTTGTTCTGCCCCTTAGAAATGTAAACTTTCTCCCAGTCCTCTGTTATGAATATCCTTCTCCAGACCTGGGAGTCATCCTTTTGAAATGCAATAATCCCGAAAGATAGTACCTCCCTGTTTTAGTTTCTGTGGGAGAGTAAAGTCTAACTTTGACCATTGCCAATTAGCAGGCACCAATAGCCTACTGCAAGTCTTGAATGTAATCTTTCTTGCCTGTATAACTCTGCCTAATTTTTCTTTGTGAGAGGAAAGGTATCTGTGCTGGAGAATAGCATTTCAAAGTCATCAGTATAGCCATTAAATTTTTATGCTTTCCACTCAAATTTCCTACAACTAGCATAAACATATTGATTTATTTTGCTTAGTCTACTACTAATACAAATATGTTGATTTATTTAACAAACCTCACAATACTGTTTATCCAATATAAACTGTCTCTAAAATAATTTTTTCTTGCTCCTCGAACCAAATCATTTGCAACTTCACAACTGCAAGTGCTGAAGCACTCAAGACCCTTTCCAAGGATCTAATGGGTACAAATTTGATTGATGGGCTGATGGGAGATACAGAAGTTTTGTATCTTCAAGTTCTGCTTGAACTCTCCTGCCTTGCCCCTCTCTTCTTAATATTCTAGATCTTTTGTTTTATGGTTTCAGATTCATGTCTTCATATGTTATCCCCCCATTGAGAGAGTGAGCTCCCCACCCCAAACATAGAGGGGGACCCAACAGGCAATATTTAGCTAGGGTAAGGTGGTTTCCTATGGGTTTTCCATAAAGTCTAGAATTGAGGCTATGGGCTTTGTGTAAACATTCCAAGAAGCTAATATGCCAGCTTTTGCATCAGGCAACTTGAATTTGTCCTTTTAGTTGAAGAAATATATATATATATATATATATATTCATCTAATACGTGGTTTAGCCTAGGCCATTCTGAGTAGGGGTTCCAAAAGTGGGACTAGTTAAAAATGAATAAGTCTAAGTTAAAAATGATAGTAAATTAAAAAAAAAAACACATATATAAAAGAATGAAGATATCATCACAAGTTGCAAAAGTAGAAAAAAGGCACAAATATTTAAAAGAAGGCCAAATGCAGACACATATTTTCATGAACACTCACTTGGTAAGGCACAGTATTAAGGTCAGTCAAATTACATACTTAGGGCAATTCTGTGAGTGCATGCAAATTTGAACAGCTGTTTGGAAGAGGTTCAATCCTATTTGGTGGACAGATGGAGAAAATGGTACTCACTAGTGGCCTAAGTTGCTTTGACACAAATTGATTTCCCTATTGTTAAACTTACTTGCAATATCAATTGCAATTTGACAATTTAAACCTATTCTTTGGTTCTAACATCCTACGGAAAAACTTTTCAAAATCTGAGATCCTCATTTGAAACAGTATTACTGTTACTGTAACCAGAATTAAGAAGTAGGAAACTGTGGGTCACGTATATATTCCTATTGTTTGAAGGAGACTGTTAGTCACCTTTATTTCTGATTATCATTATGTGGAGCTGATCTCCCCTACCTTTGGAAATAAAGGAGATGATTACATTTAATTCACAAGCAGGGATTTTTAAGATGCATAATGTTGGAAGAAACAGCTGTTTCTCTTTACTGCAGCATTTACTTTCTTTCATTGCATAGCTGGGAGATGGCTCTAAATGTTGAGTTGAATGAAATACAAACCTGTTGTTTGCTACTATTTGAAAATAATTTTTCCCTAATTGTTTTTATAGAACAGAGTAAAATGTCCTTAAAATAATGTCTCATATGAACAAAGAAAATAGAATATACACAGGAAATGAAGGCCATTCAGCTGGAAAATGGAAATTAAATATATGAGAATTAATAACACAATTGAAAAGACTACACTACCAGAGTAGCTTTTAGGGAAACTCCCAAACAAAGGTCTAAGGGAGTAAGTCTCTCTTTCAAAATTACAGATCAAGATATGTAGTCTTCTCAGTCCTCTCAGAAAACCTTCTCTAATAACCAGCATTATTCAGATTAAAGGAATACAGGGATACTGCTTTGTTTTTGCAACGTTATATGAATGGATTCCATGGATAGACTATTTTGTTGCTACAGTTGTTGCATTTAAGAAACTGATTTTCCCTTCTCACTTTCTTTAGCTAAGCATTATCTTGTCTCATTACATGTCTCCATACATACATTACTTTGCATAGAACTCAGTGCCATTCTGCCTCATTTTGCTCAGTCCATTGGTATCTGGCCTAGGAGGCCACATTTTTTTGCAATTCTTTGATGTCTGATGCTCCCCCATTTTTTCTTCTACATAATATTTAGAAATCTACAGACATATATCTTATAAATAAATGTTAAGAGAAATAATATCAATTCTGCCTTTAATATTTTAATGATTCTCCATTTCCCATTTAATTAGCATTCTTAAGGAAAAGAAAACTAACATTTATGACCAATCATTAGGTGACAAAAACTTTCCCATAAATGCATTAAATTATTAAATGGCACGTTACTTGTCAGTAGGCCCTGTGTCTCCAGAATCTGCATAGCCCCCATGTTTAGCTCAGGGCCTATGTTAGTCCAAGTTCTACAAAGCAACAGAAGCAATAAGATGTATATGATAGAGAAGGAGACTCACACAATTATAGAGACATGATCTGCAGGCGAGTGGCAAGGTAGTAATGCAGGAGACAGGGCACTTTAGTTATATTCTGAGTCCACCGGCCAGGAAACCAGCATGGCCAGTGGTGCAGCTCCTGTCCAATGTTCGTCAGACTTGAAACCCAAGAGCCAGTGGTTCAGTTAAGTCATCCATATCAGGGGCTAATGTCACCACCCAATAAATGTTTGTGAATGAATGAGTTTTCCAATATATTCTTCAGTAAAGCTTTGGGAAGACATTTTCATGTTCATGTTAAGAAAGAAATGTGTATTCAAAAGATTTGATGTTATATGCTTAGGCTCAGTGTATCAAGGTTTAAAACCCAAATCAATTAGGTGAATCAGGTCAACTAAAAGAATAGTGTTCTAATTCTCATATCTTCTTAGAATGTGTCTCGATGAAAAAAAAAAAAATAGAGAAACATGAGTGGGGTCACTGAATGAAAAGGATTTAAAGCAATAGTGAATGCTACCATGGCAATTTGACTCAGTCAATTACTGACCTAAGTTTTATTTTTTTTTCTTTTCATTAGGGTTAACAAAATGGAGGTTATACTATGAACTTCAAAATTTTCTTTTAAAGTGAGTATATTTTTATTAGGGTATTAGGACTGATTCAAAAATCTGATTCTACCTTCTTAAAGAAAACAAGTTAAAATGCTAAATTACATATTTTTAAAAATCTTTTTTAAAACATACAAGGACTAGTAATAAGTAGTTTATTACACCAAACTATTTATGAAAGTGAAAACTGAGAGATCCCTCACAGGTTACTTTTAGCCTAAAGTTATTTGTCAAATTTGAGCGATGTGATTCTAAGACTCAAGGTTAAGAGACGATGGATAACAGAAAAAAACAACTCAAGTATAAAAGGAGAATCCTCCACTCTAAAAATGAGACTCCAGAGTGCTACTTCCTCAGGAGCTCAGAATGTCACAGGTTTTCCCCCAGCAAGGAGAGTCCCCAGGCACAGCAAGCACAAGCTGGGGCCTCATGAGGATGTCCAGTCAAGTTCATTCTACTCATATGTTCCAAAAAACTTCAGACCAGGAACTTGTTAAAGTGCTGTCCAGAATGGTTATGTTCTAAGAACTTGGCTAAAACAAAAGCAAATTCTTTCTGGAAGAATGTACCTTAAATTGAGATTTCAAAAAATGCTCAGATAAATAATCTTCCAAGGAAAGTGAGCCATTGATATTTAAAAAAAAAAAAAATTACTGAGCACACAAGGAAACAAAACACCATGTGCAAGAAAGAGAATATTAAAATCCTAAAATCTGTATATGAATTTAGATACTAGAATTCACATATGAAGACTACTAAATAGCCTTGTATTACATGTTGAAACAAATGTAAAACAAGCTTGAAAAAGCTGCAGGAAACAGCAAACAAAAAATGATTAACAAGCAAATTTGAATAAGAAACAAACAGAATTTCTAGAATTATAAAATATAATTATTTGATGAATAGGCTTCTAGCTATAATAAAGTAGCTTGTGATGGCACACTGCTCTAATAACAATGAATAGACACATCCAGACAAAGTGTGAATATCTGTATAAAGGCACTGGGGAGTTGCTGATATTACCAGGATATGCAGAGACAACATTCCAGAGAATGGAAAATTGCAGCAAAAAAGTAGTAATATCAGGCAGCTACTTCTCTACTGGAGTCATTGGCTGGTGAGAAGTGGGGAGCAAAGAGTTGGAGGTGACTATTGGCAGAAAAATATAGCAGAGTATTTTGGCAATGTTATTAGGTCAAAAAAAAAAAAAAAAAAAACAAACTATGGGGCTTAGGAATCCCCTCTAATAGGAGAGGAAGCCCTGGAAGAAGACATGCAGGTGCTTGGAGAAGACATTTGGAGGTTGGACTCCTGTGTCCTGAAATGGTCAGAAAATGGTGGGACATGAGCCAGCACCTTAGCTTCTGCTACAGACAGCACCGTGCACTGTTCAGATCCACACATGTCCCTTGTGAGGGCCACTCTGTCCTGTGACCAATTCTTTAAGGTGGGCTAGTTCCAATTTCTGAAAAGGAAGCCTTGTAAAAGGAGACTGGATAAGTGAGTCTCCACTGCGCTCTTTAGTCTTGAGGCAATGCTGATATTTACTGCCTCTTTTCTCTCCTGCTCATTATAGGATTCCCTGTAGTTGGTCTAGGGTACTTGCCCAATGGGGTTACATAGATTGTTCCAAATCAGCCTGAATCTCTAACTGAGCACTTGTTATGTTTATTTACTTCAACTTCCTATTCATGGTTACCAGTGAGCATTGAAGCATCAACAAGTAGCCAAAGTAAATCTCTAAGTTCCAGTTATATTTCTCCCTGCTGATTCTGTGAGGCCTCAACCTTTCCTCCTTTTTATAATCAGGTCAATTGCTTCTACTGAGAGAGTAACACCAATAATTTACTGCTAATACACTGAAATGAGAAACCCTGACTGACCCGGTGGGATGTATATAGTATATGTCTAGTGAAATCCTTACTGTCACCCTAATAGAATGTCATTCCAGGACCATGACCTTTGATGAGCCACACTCATGAGAAGATGAGGCACAATTCAGTCAAGAGGGTCGCTGAGAGTGATACTGAAAGGAGCCACTCCTAAGTCTCCAGAGCACAGAAGTGCACAATGTATTGATTCAAAGGAAATATTGCATCTTGAACGTCAGCGCGCCAGCCTCACAAGGCTGTGCATTTCAGCACACTTTTCTTTCAGGCTGGCAGCTTCAAGGTGTTACAGTATGAGGCAGGACTAGTGGGATGCTATGGCCATATATCCTCTGTCATGCCTTAGTGATGAGGTGGGTCAGTTGTCATGGAAACATTATGTGAGATCCTACATCAGTAAAACAGCTATCCTCTGAGTCTTTCAACAGTGAGTAGAGACACTGCAAATAGGAATGGGAAACTTATTCCTAGAATATGTATCAATTCTACTGAGGATAACTGCTGTCAACAGGAGTTTGGAAGCATTTCATTCCAATCAACTTGATATCAAAAGGCTGACTATTTCTCATCAATGGATGATATAATTCTATGCACACAGAGTCAAATAGCTCCATCAGTCTCCGTGAGTAGAGATCAAGCTGTTGTCCATAAATAAGCTTTAACCTTGAAAGCATAGCTATTCTACTTGTAGACTTACTGTGCAAACACTGGGGTGACCAACTAGTCTATCTACCTGGGTGTTAGATGTTGCACTCCAGGTGTATCTCTATGATAGGTATTTATGTGATATCAGTAACTATCCATTCCATAGATGTCCACAGATTCATACACATGCGTTTCCCCAGACTTCACTAAGCCTGATCTTCTAATTCTGTTCCTTCTAAGCCCCTGCCTAACCAGACAAGTATTTACCATTGCCACGGAGTCTGTGCATGTACTCATTTCTATCTACTCTTCTCTACATTAAGTTGGTGTCGCAATCTACTTGGTGAAGCTCTGCCCACTGGGGAGATTCCCCTAACCATCACCTTGCAGCACTCTCTCTTAGACATCAGCAGTTTATTTTCAACCATATCAATTACTAGGCTGCTAAACCCATGAAGGAGGCCTGAGGGTTTTTTCCTCCATCGAAACCAAGCAGTCCTTGAGAACAGGAGAAATAAAGAGGCAGAAAGAAATACCTGTAGAAATAATGACTGAAAAAATCCCACAAAGTGGGGAAAAAAATAGCAACATACAAATCCATGAAACTCTGTGAACCCTGAGGAGAATAAATATTAAAAAATAAATATATAAATCTAAGCAGCTTGTAATCAGTTTTGGAATCTACCTATATGACAGAATATCAGAGACTTTGCTGTTGAGAATTTCAAATTAATTTTGATTCCTCTTTTTACTCATTGCTCTTGGTTTACCATGTTTTGTTTTTCTTTCTGGAAGCTTTTCTTTCTTCTATTTTTGTCCCCAGATTTTTGAAATTTGAGATGATGTGCCTTAAACATATTTTTCACCCTTTGTTCAGACAATTTAAAAAATCGATTATCTATTTTAATCAGAAGACATGTTATTTAGAACTTAACTTTTTTAAATGCTTCTAATTTCTTCCAAGCCATTTCTACTGTTTTCTCTTTTTTATTTTTTTTTTCTGGATGTGAATACACTCAGTCTGATCTTTTTCTTTATATTTTTTTATTACTTTAGATCTCTGTCTTTTCATCTTACCTTCTGGGAGATTTCCTTAACTTTATCAGCCAAGATATAGATTGACTTTTTCATTTTTTGCTATCATATTTTAAATTTACCAGGTCTCTTTTTCTGTTCTGTGAAAACTACTTTTTATAGTATGCTTTTTCTTGCTTCATGAAGCAAAATTTTTTCTCCTTCTGAAGATATTAATGATTTTTAGAATTCTAGTTATTGCTGTTGCTCTTGTTCACAGTTTGTTTGTTTGTTTTTGTCTTCCATGTTAAAGACTTTCTTCAGATGTCTAAGGATGTGACCGCTGGCTACCTGTTCATGTTGAATAATCTGGCACAAAATTGGAAACAAAAAAAGGCCTTTAGAAGCTTGTGATTACCAGCTGGGCTTGTTGATTTGGGGTTTACTCTAGGGTGACCTTCAAGTATTTTTCTCTGAAGTTGGTGAGATTCCTCAAGGAAGAGCCTCAATAGCCTTTCTGCACATGTAATGTTGGCTTTCTAGTATTCTGAAATTCCTTGTATTTAATACATTATCCCTTGTATTTAATATATTATCCCTGCCTTCAATTATGCTTAGATTCCTATGTTCCTAGGGTCTCTGAAGTTTTACAGATTAAACCCTCAGTTCTTTGCCAGCATTGGTGAGAGTCAATAACTGGGAGGGAATCTAGCAGTTAAATACATCTTTTAAAAAACTCTCAATTTGAACTGCTTTTTATTACACACCACATTTATCCTCACTTTCAGTGGTCCCCAGTGCCTTCGAGTTCCATTATGAGGTTTCACAAAGCAAATTAACTTGCTAATGAACATCAAGCAATGCCAACTTATATTTCTGTTTTCTCAAGTTGACAGATTCAGTCTTCACCTGTCTGTCTACCTGCTGTCTTGTTCCAAAAGTTTGTTGCTGTTGTTTCCTGTCCTCTCTTTTGCTCCCGTGTACTGATGCTTTTTATTGGCTGTTAATTTGGTGGAATTTCAGAAGGCAGCAGAAAAAAACCATGAATTCAAATCACCCTCATTAACTTTACACCTTTGTGTGCTTTTAATAATATATTAATTTGTATTGTTGTACAAGTGCATAGAATTTTTGTAGAAACCATGTTATCAAATATTTTAAAATATAAATGCTAATACAAAATCATATAAATTTGTTGTCCCAGTAAATAAATGTGAGAGTCGGAAGTGACTCTTCAATATGAAATACATGACTGGCATTAGAATGAGATTTTCTGTGTTCATTTTTCCATTAACAAGCAAATATTCGGGCCTCCCTGGTAGTGCAAGGGGTTAAGATGCAACCTATGAAGCTATCCACAGCCATTGCTGCACAAGTTCAATCCCTAGCCAAGGAGATACCCATATGGCACAGCAGACCTCTCCTGACTCACCCACTGCTCCCCTCAACAGTGAATTTCAGTCAATCTGCCTGTTCTGTTCCCCACTCTGTCTCTGGTGAAACCTCTTATCCCCCACGCCTTTGGCCTGTACCCCTGTTCTTGTATGCATAAATAAATCTTTTAAAAAAGCAAGTATTCATGATGTAATTAAATTTCAAAATATAATAAAAGAAACATTTATACAAAATATAATAGCAAATTTTGTCATGAATAAAGCTAAATTCGGGAGGAATTGGGTGAGCATGATTGGTAGAACATATATTTTGAAAGAGTGAAAAACATGCAAGAATTTTAAGGTTTGTAAAAGACAGGATTATATTTGGCTAGGGTTTAACTATGCCACAGGAAATCTATCTTTATCAAAGTGCCTTTCTGTGGGTACACATTAAAATTTTTTAGCTAATACAAAAATCAAATTGAGAAAAATCCATCCAGGACACAAGAAACATTTATACATGATTAATCTGAAGAGTTACCTCAGTGTTTTATATAAGATGTTCAAATTTATAAATTTATAAATTTAGTGTTGGTGAAATACTAATTACCAAGACTTGGAAACTCATACTTTGTAAAACCTCAATCAAAAATGGCTTGGCAATATAATCACTTTTTTTTAATTTTCCCCCTTTTTGTAGGCACTCACTGAGTATCAACACCATAGCGAGCAGTATACTGGTATTGAGAGACACAGATGCCAATCATTGACACCAGATGTACCAATTCTTCCCTGAAACGTCTTCACTATCTGAACGAATCATCTGTGCCCTGCCTTCCAACACGATAGGCAGACTTCCAATGACTCACTTTTTAAGGACATTGGCCAGCTGCTCCAAGTTCAATCTTTTGTGCCTCAGTTTTACAGCACTGTTTAACTGCTTGTGGACTTTTGTTTTCTCCCTCTGATACTCTAGTAGTTTTTCTTTACACTCCTAAAAATTTCTATGCCACAAGAGCTGCACAGAAGCCTTACAAATGCAATCAAGTCTTGGCAGGAATGCTTTGTAGTGATCATTTACCCATCAATTTAAATTATGCAATTCTTACAAAATTTTTCAATTTATTCAAATCCTTCTGCAATTATGTTGTTCTGATTTCTTTTTAGATTTGAACAAAGATAACCAATGTATATATTAACTTAATTTTTCTTAATGGGAAAATATTACTAAGCACTTGCCAAAATTTTGGAATTCTATATTCATATCTCATATGCTCCTTCCAGTTCTGTGAGGTAGATAGGGAAAGTTATGTAGCACCAAGAAGAGAAAGAGCCAGAGCATTTGGGTTAGAAGTCTGCTTATGCCACTAATTAGTTGCATAACTGTAGGCAAGTCACTCATTACCCAAGAGCTTCGAAAGTCAAAGTACCCACCTCACAGACAAGTATAAAATTATGTTAAAACCCACTTATTTGTAATAGCCAGGTAAACATTCCTAATTATTGTCCCTATTTCTCAGCATACATGATACAATTTTTGGATAAATATCCTATATCCACCATGTTGTGTTTGAAGGACTTTGGATTCACATCTTCAGCATGTTTTCTGGATAAGTATGCCTTTTTTCAACTATTTCTCATGTGACATGGTTCTAAGTCATTTATCAAACTTGGTCCACCCCTCTCTTCTGAATATACTAACTGGAAAAGAAATGTAAGTGATTTTAGGCAAATATTACATCTCTAAAGCAAATATTAATTTTAGGCCTTTTGTGTTTTTCTGTTTTCCCCTAAAGAATATACTTTAAATCATTTTGTTTTGGTGATAAATACAAGTACTGTTCATCAGTCTCTGAAGATCTGATCTTCCTGCCGAGATTATAGAAGTCGGTATGGAGGCCAGGAGGAAGATGGGGAGACAGAAGGGTAGGAAAAAAGACTGATTTGGGGATTCTCCACTAAATGGATGTTTTGAGACAGTATGTTCAACAAATAAGGATAATAAGATACAATGATAGACTTTGCATGCCTACTACTCAAAAATTCCATAAGTCTTATCAATAAAAAAGTTGACCAGTTGAAGACATAAGAGAGGAGTAAAGTCTGGTTACTTCATGGCTAAATTCTATCACTTCCACATTCATATTTCTGGGTAACTAGTCAACCTGATGAAAAAACAAACTCTCCATGCACCATTTATGACTTTAATCTCTGCTGGTGGAAACAGAATTACAGTGGATGTGCACACACACTCACATGTAGAGGGAGAGAGAGAGCAGTGCATTGGTTTAATAACTAGCTCTCTAAATAAAAGAACCACCTGAGTTATGGCATTTGCCAATTTCTCTGCTTTAAATGTTCCCACTATGGTCAACTTCAAGCTACCAACAGGATGTCATTGATCATGGAGTCAGGAAGGGTTCACACAATCAACTCATCATAAATGGGAGAGAACCAGGTCTAGCACAGGACTGTGGAGTTTTTAAAACAAAAAGCAGACATGTCCCACTGTCCCTGATGCCTACATCACAACACACAATTAAACATAATGTGTGCTGTCAAGTGTAGAAAATGCATAACAAGGACAGAGATAAAAACCTCCTTCTGTCCCTCAGCTTATCTGGTCAGTGCTACCATTTGATCTACATCTAAAAAAGCTTCCTCCTTGATCTGCAGAAAATAAGTGAAGACGACCTTCTTGAGGCTGAATAAAATAAATTATTAACCCCTGGGGCCACAGAAAATAAATAGGGAGTCTTTGTTCAAGCTAAAGAAAATAAATTAAACATAAAAGATGCTATTTCAGGGACAAAGATTTATCATTTTTAAAGCTGGTTGAGGGCTAGACTAATATTGTAAAGTTCCAGAGAATAACTCTACACTACTTCCCTGAAAATCTCATTATAAGGCAACTACAGCCATCCTCTGAATTGCAAAATGCCCTAGCAGGAGACTGGTAGTTTGTCTCTCTATACCTATTCTTTAAGGAATAAACTGTCTTCCTTCTTTATGGCAGATTATGTCCCTGTTCTGTTTCCTTCCTAACTTTTGCATATAAGCAGTAAATTGTCCTATTTCAGTCAGAGACAACAGGTCTGAGAAGATGTTCAAAGTCATCCTTCCAGCTTCCCAGATAGTCTCCTCTGAAAGCATTCGGGAGCACCAGATGACCCACCCACTATTGACATGTGGTTTATGATTATTTCAGTGACTGTGACTTCGAGAGCTTAACTTTATTTTCTTTCCATTTTTTCCCAATATTTTTAATTTTTCTTTTCATTGAGATAAAATTGGTTACACTATACATGATTCAAAGATACAGGTTCCCAACTCCTTAGATGTCTGTCACCACATCATACCTGTGACCAAAGCACCCACTGTCCTCCAATACAGTCCATTGAGTCCCCTCCCTACTCCCCACTTTCTGTCTCCCCCTCTGGTAGCCTCAATTATACAGTCTGATTTCTAGGGTTTGTTTCTGGTTAGGTTTCATCTGACCCTTTGTTTGATAGAGCTATATTTCTCATGGCACCTGTAAGACAATGAAATAACTTAAGTCTGAAGACTCAAATATAGGGCATATCAATTTGAAAAAGGAACGCCTTTAATCACTATTCCCTATTATAAATTTCCCATTCTCTATAAAATACCACATAAAATAAATGTAAGAAAAATTGCAGATTTTTTTGTAATTTGATCCCAAACTGAAAAGAATTTTTAAATAAATAAATTTTATTTGAATAGTTTGTTATGAGTCACAGGTTTATTCCAAAGCATGTACTAAGCACTTGGCATATAGTGGCAGCTACACTAGTTGCTAGAATAGTCTTTCTCCTCTTTGTCTACATGAAAGAATAAATTGGGCATTGTTTTTAAAGTAGAAGGTAACTGGGCCTTACTTCAGAGAAATCAGATTCACCCATCTGGAGATGAACCAAAGACACTGGCATATTTAAATTACTCCATGACACACATCATTACTAGAGATACAAGAGGGAAAGAGGTCCAGTTACTGCCCTCATGAAGCTGGCCATCTAAAAGAGAGATGTCTTCATTGGGCTGCCAAAAAAAAAATACTATGGAAAAATAACTATGTGTGTGTGTATATATGTATATGTATATATACACACATATATAACACACTATATAGATATATATAGCTATATATAGGTGTATGTATATAGGTATATACACATACACACACACATATATAGCTATATATACACACATATATAACTATACACACATATTAACTATAACACACACTATATAGGTATATAGATATATATAAGTATATAGCTATATATAGGTATATAGGTATATCTATATAGCTATATATAGGTATATGTATATATATAGACACTCACACAACTACATAGTTATATATGTGTAGTTATTATATAGTTATTATATATGTCTATATATACATATATACAACCTGAGTCTGGTTGCACCAAAGAGCAAATATTGAACACTATATTATAAATACAGATGGCTACTTTCAAAATTCTCTTTGAAATATTAAAAATGACCCTAACACATTATCATGAAAACATATGCTGCCATGAGAATGTTTAGTAAAGTACCATTAATTGGAAGTTCACATTACTGAATGACCTCATCTAATTGAAACATCATCAAGAACAAAATATTAGTCATATTTTTGCATGAACATAACACACACACACACAAATCATGATAGATATTCTAAGGCTAAGGTTCATACATTTAACTAGATGAAGGTTACTATATATCAATAGAATGCCAAGTTCTTCATTCAGAATTTAATTGCCACCTTTATGTTCCCAGCCAATAGCAGATTAATGGGTAGAGATGCCTGGTATGAGATACCTGGTCAACAGCAGATGCTGGTAATAGTCTATGTTAAGTGGTAAGGCCAAGTGATGAGGCCAAAGGAGGCTGAAAATCAGACATAAAAACATGGACATTTCCGAGTATTAGGACCTAGCTCACCAAAGGGTTATAAGTACTTCAGAAGTCCATGAGGGACTGTGTTACTATAACTTAAAGTATCCAGCAACTAATACTGATCATGTATCATTTGGTACTTCACTTGAGCTTACCCAAAAGGCAGAGAAGCAATGACTGTGTACCATTTGGAAAGGATAAATTAAATTCATTATTCTTTATTCAGTATAGCAAGGAGGCTTACAATACTTGGAAACATCCTGTACATTTAAATAATTTTAGTACCTGTAGTACCTGCAAGTTAAGCACCCTTCAGTAACCTGAAATATTAACTCAAGTAAAATAGTTGTTTTTGAAATCAAAGTAAATATGATATCTACCTCTTGGTAATAAAACAATGTGTGCACTGTGTTTGGCTTTTATTCCCTAGGCATATTTCCTCCCTGGGTTTTACAGAGACTACGGTGTGATAATTCAGTTCTGACTCTGAAATCCAAGCTCTTTCTAATATGCTAGAGCACTTCTTAAAAACACGCATAAGGAAATTCAATGAGCTAGGAATACATCTTTGATATAGGTTGTTTAAATTCTCCTGAAAAGATATGAACTCATAACTACTAAATGGGCATAACACTTTTATGTAAATATTCCAACCTAGAGACTTAAAGAATTACATAAATACAAGCAACTTCCTGAAAAAGTCCTCAAACCGTTGATTCCTTTATCAATAAGAACTGTAATATTTCCTTTGCAAAAGGGTGAGCAACTCTATAAACTGGTTAGAGAAATCAGTTGCTAAAGGTATAAATGTAGACTTCAGTCATGCCTAGTCAGAAATCACATTTCCTTGCAACCTAAATTTTAGTGTCCTAAAAATTTGCAGTTGTTATGCATTAAAGGGTTTGACTTAGATGGAGACCAATAAAATTAATCAGAATTTTCCTATGCAATTAGGTGTGCATAAGAGACCATCATCTCATTCTATTTGTTAGACCTTACTAGAATTTCACATGGACTATTGGCTCCCTGCATACTTCTTTAAAACAAAGTTTTCTACTAATTATAAAAATGTAACCCATTTTGTATTCACATAAAGCAAACAAAAATAATAATAGCTGTGATTCCCCCACTCAGAATCAATAACTTTTAACATGTGAGTATAATTTAAGTTAGCCCAAATCATAGTTTTATTGTCAGTGAAAATATATTAAATAATATTTCTCCATGTTACAATAGGGCTTTTGCTGACATCATTTTAAATGCTGGATTCCATTTTATCTAATGTCCAGTTTCTGAATTTATGCTGTTTCCAAATTTGCTGCAAATTTCTTAGCTTCCATGAAGAACATAGTGTTAAATGAGGAATCAATAAAAGACTCTGAATGATACAGAGACACTAGCTGTTCAATCAGTCAATGTTTATTTAGCATCTTTGAAGCGTCTCGTGCTGAACCAGGAACTGTAAAGGATGAGATAGTTCAGCAGAAGAATGGGAATGAGGAGGGAGTACCTTGGTGCTAACTCAGGTCCAACTAATCCCTGAGCTCAACTGTAAACACAGTCATAACACCCAGTGCCCTATATGTAATGCTAAACAAGTTATCAAATTGCTCTGAGTTCAGTTCCCTATCATTAAATGTGAATTAAGTGAAATAATCCATATAGATCTCTTAACAAGGTCCCTAATTCATAGAAAATGTTTCCTAATTACTATTTTTATAATTACTTGCTATATAATTTGGGGCAAATTAACAGAGTATAGTTCTCCTTAAAGCTCCCTTGGGGACCAACAGAAAATGTGAAAAAGGTTCCAAAGAAGGAAGGTCAGTGAAACTCAGTGCCTTATAGGAAGACAACACATAAATTATCACTAACACACCATGAAATAGTCATTGTGCATCACATGTGTGTCTCTGTGTGCATGTGTAAACACCTAAGGAGTATCTTTTACAACCTCCTAAGTAATTCTATGGAACAGATCACATTTAGTCTTCACTAGGCAGATATGGAAACTAAGGATAGAATGTCTAAATAACTTTCCCAAGTTCATTTGGTGTGCATAAGAGGCTATCATCTCATTCTATTTGTTAGGCCTGTAGTCTGACCTTAGGAGGTCAGTACCAGTCCTGGGGGTTAGGAAAGAGAAGTACAGACTTCAGTACTTTCTCTGTTCTTTTCCTTATTGGGGACCCCAGCTGTTGGCACACCCCAAAGCCCCTGTATGGAATTTCCTCTATCAAGGTTGTGTCTATACACCTTTTTTGCTCTGCTGTCCCCTCTGCAGTGCCCTTGGCTGAGCTGGAAGCCCTGTTGTTTGCCCCCAATCCTGGGTCACCTCCAGGCATTTTTTTTAAAGAGTTATTTATTTATACAAGAGCCGGGGTACAGGCCAGATGTGCAGGAGGGTGAGAGGATTCACCAAAGCCCTGCTATGAAGGGAACAGAACAGGCAGACGGACTGAAATACACTGCTGAGGGGAGTAGCAGGCGAGACAAGAGAGGTCTGCTACACCATGTGGGTATCTCCCCGGCTGGCTGGTATCGAACCTGCAATGCAGAGGCTGTGGACAGCTTCACAGCACTGCGCTCAACCACCTGCACCACCAGGGGGGCCCACCTCCAGGTATTTCTGTCCTTCCACCCTGTAGGGACAGGAATGGCCACTGAGCAGGTTTTCTATGATCCAGCAGACCAGGTAAAGGAGGAGTCAGAGTCCTCAGTGGCTTTTTTCAGGTCTTTTATTGGGGTTTACCAGGTACACAGCAGGCAGGGGGACTGGGGGGCCGGGAGGCTGGCAGGCCTCCCAGCCCCCAGCAAGTCTTCACTCTATCTGGGCTCTCTGGCCTTCTCTGCTCTCTCGGCTTCTGCTGCTGCTGGCATCCCTGTGACGCCGTCCTTAAAAGCCCAGTCTTAGCCCAGGTGAATCCCATTTACCTATGCCCACACCCTACTCCAGGTGTCTGCCATCAGGCATGCATTCAGGACTGCAAGGATCCATCATCTATCCTGATGGTAGGAGGGCAGAAAAGCCTGATATTTTTTCCTTACCCTACACACCCCCTGTTCAATGAAGTTAATCTCCTCTGTGTCTCCTCTCATGTACTCTGTGTTGGTCTCTGATGTCCAAGGAGAGTCTATTTTCACCCAGAGCTATGGGAATCTCTTGGTATTGTGCTCCTCTGGTCAGCTGCTAGGTGTTCTTCTCAGGAGCAAAGCAAGGAAGCTTCTTGGATAGATTATGTATTTTAATTGACTTTTGATCATCCCAGTCATTCATTCATTATTGATTTATTCATTCATTTATTTACTAATAAACATTAATGAGTCCTTCTGTGTCTGCCAATGCAGACTGCTAGGTCTGTACAGATGAGCAAAGCCCCATCCTGTCTAGAAGAAACAAAAAACCAATACTAGAGATGCTTTTTAAAAATACCAGCAAAACACTAAGTCATATGGGGAACTTTATTCCCTAACAACAAGAGATAAATACTATAGCATCCAATCCCTGCCACCCATTACTGAATGATGTGAACAATTTGTGCTCAGAGAGATTTGTAACCATCACAAGGGAAATTGTAATAGAGCTTCTTTTTATGCTTCTTTCCAAAAGTATTACCTGTGTTGTTTAAAATGCATGCCATCACATTTGAAACACGGGCTATCACACTAACTGCAAAGAGAATAAACTGTTTTTGTTGGGCTTAGCACTTTTCTAAACTCTGGGAATTTATCATCAAAATAAAAACCCATTGTTCAGGGAGAGGTGAATAGCAAGAACATCAAGAGTCCTCCAGAAGATTATTCATTTGCAGTTCTATTTGGCAGGACGGCAAATATGTGAGCTTTTCTGTGCCCTGAAATGCTGAAGTCACAATGTTTGGTCTGATCAATTTTTGCCTCCTTGGCCTCTCCTCACCAGTCAGGCCAATTTACCATGCTGGGCCTGCCTCCAGGCTCTGCTCACATTTTTAATGAGGATATTGCCTGCATCCCCCCCTGCCTCTGAGATATCTTCTCTATGCTTGAATGGATTGAAGATCGTGTAGAAGTAATGGAATTAGGCTGTCAGCACGGCTCTGCTTAATATGTTTTTAGTTCGCCTTTGTTTGAGGGATTCATCTTTCTTAAATTCTCAGTGCTCTTCAGCACCACCGAACAGAATAACATTAGTGTGCACTTGTCATTATATCACTAGTTAGACATACCCTTCTTTCGCAGGAGAAAACTCAGAGCAATAGCACTCATTAGCTACTTACATTAAAGCTTTGACAAAAGCCAGGTTGGAGTGTGAAAACTCATTTACACCTGCTGGAAGGGGATCATTAGCCAGCTGAATGATGAGAGGAAGTGCATGCCCAGGACCAGGAAGGACAACCTCTTGTCTCAGGCTTCGAAGTTTCAAAGTTTTTAACGCCAATGGTGTTGAGCACTCAAGGATCGGATCCCAGAATCAGAATTAGTTCTATGACAAGTCTGAAGTGACAGAGTCCTGAATTACTTCAGGGATTTTCCTTCACTCTAACAGAAGGGCAAGGTCAAGAACAGGCTGTCAATTAGAAAGTAAGGAATATGATTATTAGCAAGCCCTTCTTGAGTAAGGAATATGATGATTAGCAAGCCCTTTAGCATGCTTTGCTTCAAGAGTCCTCATGGTATGGGGTGTTTTATTTTCCCTCACTATTTTTCTTTTGTATGAAGAGTGGAGCTACAGGAAAATGTAGTCACATTGATTGTTAAAATAGAACTAAGCTATGCATGATGAAGGACAAAGGACACAAAATCATAGACCATGTCGCTGAAATACCTGGATAGGTAGTGATCTAATACTATGACACCCTTGCCATCGAAATGGCAGGCTGCAGCCTGCTCCTCGCTGCCCCTGAATTTCCTCCTCTCACCTGGTTCTAATTCTCCTCTTCTCAAATGGGCAGAGAGCAGAGGTAGAAGTACACTGTCAACGTCGCATCCATTTAGGCAATGTGATAGCATATTCCCTTTGTACAGGTGCCTCGAATCTCTCTAAATCACTCTCTTTTTACGTTTCCCACACACATGACTTTAAAGGGCAGAGGGCACGCCCCAGTGCTGAGGCCCCTATTTACATACTATACCTCTCATTCTGCTCTTCCCCTGTGTCTTATATAACCTGGAAGCATACAGGAGGAGAACAAATTCAGCTGGTTCTTAACAAAATCTGAGGAGCATGTGTAGCTCAGCTGTGGCTCCTCTTCACCTCTCTCAGAGTGTTGGGCATATAATGGGTCTTCATCCAAGTCCTGAACCCTTTAGCATCTGGAAAAATGAGGTAAAGAACCACTTAATATTTCTTCCATTAATCTGATTTAATAAAGAAGAACTAGTCCTGCCCCCTGTTGACAAGTTTAATGAAACAATACAACCCTTTTTCTGATTCAACAATAATGTAGCTCAATTCTTTTTTTAAAGTTTTATTTATTTATTTATACAAGAACTGGGGTACAGGCCAGATGCGCGGGAGGGTGAGAGGATTCACCAGAGACAGAGCGGGGAACAGAACAGGCAGGCTGATGAAATACATTGCTGAGGGGAGCTGCAGGCGTGACAGGAGAGGTCTGCTGCACTATGTGGAACCCTCACTGGCCAGCCAGGATGGAACTGGCGCTACAGAGGCTGCAGGCAGCTTCACAGTGCGGCGCTCAACCGCCTGCTCTACCAGGGGAGGCCCCCAGCTCAATTGTCGACCAACAGAGTTGATGAACTAGTGGAGGAACTGAAAGCAACAGAAGGGCTCCCTAAGGAGACTTTCAGAAGAACCACTCCACCCCAAGGCAATTATCTGCTCCTGACGTGGTTTTTCAGAAATCAGAGCAAATCATGTTGAAGGAAAGAGAGGAAGGGGGAGTTTGACAGGTCTGCTTTCTCTTGGTTGAATAGTCACTGCCGTCCTGTTTAGTTAATTAGCAAAGCACGGGAAAGGTTCGCTTGCAGAATGAAGAAAAGTTACCTAGCCTGAAAAATATGCTTCCATACCCCCAAGGGTTTCTGGATTGTCATCACAGTCACCCATCTTACTTTTTATATTTTGAAAAAAGAGAAGTTAAGGGTTGAGGACAATGAGTTCTCTAAAGGGGTTTTGGCAAGAGTCTGGCTGTTATGCGCACAGACAGGTGCACTTCTCACAAAGGAAGGGGAGCTTTGATGAACTCCATTCATTTCAGTTTTAGAATATGAGTCTTCAAATGAGAAGCATGTAGTTTTTCTCTGAAAGGGGACAAGAATATATTGAGGCAGCCATGCAAAGAGAGATTCTACAATTGCTTTTATATAATCAATTTTTCCCCAGAACTTAAAAATAGATAAGCTTAAAACCACGTGTTGTTATTTTTTATTTCTTGTCCCAAATTCTTACTTGCCCAGAGAAAACAGACCTCAGAAAAAAACACATGTGGCAAATCATATACAATAGGAAATAACCCCATAACTCAAGAACACACAATGTAGTCAAAGAAAGTTGGATATATTTAGTATTCTCTACTAGCCAAGTAGAGAGTGCACCATGGGGAAGTGCAAGGTGTCTTGGCAACAGAGTAGTAGGAGGGCACTGTTGTACTAAGTGTGTATGTGTTAGGTGACCTGGGGAGGATTTAAAACTTGTTTTGCTCTGCACTGGGTACTGTCAGAAAGAAGAAAAAAAGTGAGTCTCTGTATTAGTCAGGTTTCTCCTGAGAAACAGAACAAGTAGGAGATAGATATTCTACCTACATAGATAGGTAGGTAGGTACACAATTATGGAGGCTGAGAAGCCTCATATATACTGTCTAAAAGTTGGAGACCCAAGAAAGCTAATGGTATAATTAAATACTGAGTGCAAAGGCTTGAGAACTAGGAGAGCCAATGGTATTTTAGGTCAAGGGGTCCTTAGCAGATTAGATGGTGCCCACCCACAGTGGGAGGGGCAACCCGTTTTACAGAGCCCACCAATTCAAATGCTAATCTCACCCATCCTCACAGAAACACACAGAAATGATGTTTAATCTGGGCAACTATGGTCAAATTGACACACAAAATTAACCATCACAGTGATTTTAACACCTTTTATCTACAAGGTAGGAGGAAAGGAGAAGAGCTAGGCAGTTAGATAAAAAAAGCTGGAGGTGATATGTGGGAGAGCAACATGGCGGCGAGGAGACGCTGCGAGTAAGATCTCCCATTAAAAAAAGTTAATAGGGAGGAAAAGCGGCAGGTCCCAGTGAGAACTGGGACACGGAAGATAAACGGACGACTCCAGCAAACTGCCCAAAGAAGAAAGTTGCCATAAAAGAGGACGAGAAGGGAGGGAAGCGCAGAACCCTGCTCCCCTCCCCCGCCCACAGAGGCGGCACTCTCCGACCAGCAGAGAGGAGGGAAACAACAAACCAAAATGGCCAACAAGAAAAACGGACGCAGCAAGTGGGACTGTGAGTGGAAAGGAACTATTTCAGCCACCACACCCCGTGAACGGGAGCTGAGGCGAACCCTGCAGGATCCGCCGCGGAGGTGAGCTCCAGGCGCCATTAAAGAGAGCCCCGCCCCCCAGGAGGAGACCAGCACCTGCACACAGCCCCGGCCACCCGGTAAGCTTGCGCGAAAGCGAAAGCGGCACTCGGATTGCAGCTGCCCAGGTCCCCGCGCCTGCGACCTAGGCTTGCGGGGAGACGGCGGAGGCCCTCCCTGAGTGAGCAGGAACAAGGTGCCCAGGCAGGGGAACGGGATTCAAAAGGCGCCATTCCCGCACCACTGATCTGGGCTACAGCCCGCGTCCTGGAACTGAGGGCTTTGGAACTGAGACCCAGGGCAAGAAATTAGGGGCGTGGGTTCCCCACGACGGTGGGGCACAAGGCAGACACAGCACCCCAAAGCCGTTGAGGTGTACCCTACCATCCCCGCTCTGCTCCCTGTCCCACGGGGTGGAAAATCAGCTCCCCAAGGGCTCTAGGAGAGATCTCTGGCGCCACCTAGCGACTTGACCCCAGCACAGGCTACTGAAGGAGCTAGTGGCCAGCTGGGGAGTTAGCCCACACCGGGCCCCTTCCGAACAAGTAGTCTGAGCCCACAGGGAGAGCGAGCACCCACAGCCGGGGCAGACCAGGCGCGCAGAAGAGTGTGCCTGAGACCAGAAGCGCAGGGAGTGTGTCCCACATCACCATTTTAGAACAGGGACATTTCTTCAGTAAAGACTACCTGCAGAAGGCTTCCTCAGGAGCCAGAGGTGAGCGGGGGAAGTTCGCCCACGCCAGACCCCCTCTGGCCTGCAGTCCAAGCCCAGAGGGGAGCAGGAACCCACCGCCGGGGCAGACCAGGCGCACAGGGGAGTGTGTCCCCACATCGGCATTTTAGAACAGGGACCTTTCTCCAGTAAAGGCTGCTTGAAACTGACAGATGACTCCTGGAAGAACCAGAGGGGAACAGAGAAGCCCACCCAAGATGCCGGCCAGTCCCAACAACACAGTGTCCCAACGCATACGGCAAATTAGAAAACAGACAGTAGGGAGGAGAAGAACCACACGCAACCTAGCAACTCTCCAGAGAAAAAGCACACCACAAAAAGAAAGCCAGCCCCCAGATTGCAACGACAATAACTTGGAAGAATTTCTGAGCCTTCCAGAAAGAAAATTTAAAATTGCCGTGATTAAAAAACTGACAGAAGTCATAAAGGAAAACAATGATAAGGGAAAAATAATCAACGATCAGAAGAATGCAATTGAGTCCCTAGAGAGGGAAAACAATGTTCAGAAGAAAGAAATTGAGTTCCTAAAGAGGGAAGTAAAAGAAATGCAGGAGATCAAAGAATTAATGGAAGAACTAAAGAATTCTGGGAAAAGCAATGAAAGCAGAATAGATGAAATGGAAGAACGAATAAGTAATCTTGAAGACACAGAAATAAAAAGAACCAAAACAGAAAAGGAAAGAGAAGTACGAAGGAAAAAGAACGAAGAAAGACTTCGGGAACTATCTGACTCCATGAGGAAAGGAAATATAAGAGTTATAGGAATACCAGAAGGAGAGGAGAGAGATGTAGGAACAGAGAAAATATTCAAAGAGATAATTGAAGAGAACTTCCCAAATGTGAAGAAGGAGCTGAAAATAGATATACAAGAAGCAAGAAGAACACCAAACTTCCACGACGAAAGGAAAAGTACAGCAAGACACATAATAGTAAAGCTCCCAAGAATCCAGGACAAGGAAAAAATAATGAAGCTGGCAAGAGGGAAGAAACAGATAACATTCAAAGGAAAACCAATCAGGCTGACATCAGACTTCTCCGAAGAAACACTACGGGCAAGGAGAGAGTGGAGGGACATAGTCAACAGACTCCAAGAAAACAGATGCCAACCAAGAATACTCTATCCCGCAAAGCTCTCCTTCCTCTTTGAAGAAAGAATATGGACCTTCCCAGACAAACAGAAACTCCGGAATTTCATTGCAACTAAACCCCCACTCCAAAAAATACTACAAGGAGTCCTAAAGCCAGAACCTCACAGCGACGAATAACAATGAAAGAAGGCCAAAAAAAAAAAAGTTATTAAAAGAATAAATAAATAAAATCAAAGGAAAGACAAACACAATGGCAAATACAGATGTTAACATATCAATATTAACTCTAAATGTAAATGGACTAAACTCTTCAATAAAAAGACACAGAGTTGCAGCCTGGATTAAGAAACAAAACCCAACCTTTTGCTGTCTCCAGGAAACACATTTAGCTACAAAAGATAAAAATAGGCTCAAAGTTAAAGGATGGAAAACAATCCTACAAGCAAATGGACCAAAAAAGAAAGCAGGAACAGCTATACTTATATCAGATAAAACAGATTTCAAACTCAAAAAGATAAAAAGAGACCCCAATGGTCACTACATTATGATCAAGGGGACAATACTTCAAGAAGAAATAACACTCATTAACATATACTCACCAAACGAAGGAGCACCAAAATATATCAGACAACTGTTGTCCTCTCTGAAAACAGACATCAGAGAAAACACATACGTAGTGGGAGACTTCAACACACCACTATCAACAATGGATAGATCAACAAGACAAAAAATAAGTAAAGAAACCAAAGCTCTAAATAAAGACCTAGAGCAATTGGGCTTAACAGACATCTATAGAACACTAAACCCCAAAAAAATGGAGTACACATTTTTCTCAAGCGCACACGGATCATTCTCCAGGATCGATCACATACTGGGGCACAAGACAAACATCAACAGATACACCAAGATTGAAATCATATCAACCATCTTTTCTGACCATGAAGGCATCAAACTAGAAACAAACCATAAAAAGAAGGCAAGGAACTTTCCTACCTCATGGAGATTAAAAACCACACTACTGGAAGACCATTGGACTAATGAGGAGATCAAAGAAGAAATTAAAAAATTTTTTGAATTGAACGACAAGGAGGACACCAATATCCTAAATGTATGGGATGCAGCAAAAGCAGTAATAAGAGGAAAATATATAGCAATAGAAGCTCACATCAAGAAACAAGAAAGAACGCAAAGAAACAACCTAATCTCGAAGCTCAAAGATCTAGAAAAAGAACAACAAAAAAAACCCAAAACCAGTAGAAGAAAAGAAATAATAAAAACCAAAGCAGAAATAAATGAAATTGAAACTAAAAAAACAATCCAAAAGATCAATGAAACCAAGAGCTGGTTCTTTGAAAAAATCAATAAAATAGACAAACCCCTAGCCAGGCTCACAAAGGAAAAAAGGGAGAAAGCACAAATAAACAGGATCATCAATGAAAGAGGAGAAATCACAACGGACACAGCAGAAATCAAAAGAATAATCAGTAACTACTATGAACAGTTATATGGAAACAAGTTTAACAATCTAGAGGAGATGGACAAATTCCTACAACTCTACAATCACCCAAAGCTAGATAAAGAAGAAATAGAACACCTAAACAGACCAATTACAATTAGCGAAATTGAAATGGTAATCAAAAACCTCCCCAAAAACAAAAGCCCAGGACCTGATGGATTTACAAATGAATTCTACCAAACATTCAGAGACGAATTAGTGCCTATCCTTCACAAACTCTTCCAAAAAATTGAGAAGGAAGGGACAATACCAAACACGTTCTATGAAGCCAACATTACACTAATACCAAAACCGAACAAGGACAACACAAAAAAGGAAAACTACAGGCCAATCTCCCTAATGAACACTGATGCAAAAATCCTCAATAAAATTTTAGCTATCAGAATCCAACAATGTATCCATAAGATAATTCACCACGACCAAGTTGGATTCATTCCAGGGACACAAGGATGGTTTAACATCCGAAAATCAATCAACGTTATCCAACACATCAACAAAAAGAAATATAAAAACCATATGATAATATCAATAGATGCTGAGAAAGCTTTTGACAAAGTGCAACACCCATTCATGATAAAAGCCCTTGAAATTCTTGGGATACAAGGAACATACCTCAACATCATAAAGGCCATCTATGACAAGCCAACAGCCAGTATCATTCTCAATGGTGAAAAGCTGAAAGCAATTCCATTAAGATCTGGAACAAGACAAGGATGTCCACTCTCACTATTGCTTTTCAATATAATACTGGAAGTCCTAGCCAGGGCAATAAGACAAGAGAAAGACATCCAAGGAATCCAAATAGGAAAAGAAGAAGTCAAACTATCACTATTTGCAGACGATATGATATTATACATAGAGAACCCCAAAAACTCCACAGAAAAGCTAATTCAACTCATCAATCAGTTCAGTAAAGTGGCAGGATACAAAATCAACACGCAAAAGTCAGTAGCCTTCCTATACACAAACAATAAATCTGAAGAAGAAGAAATCAAAAAGACCATCCCTTTTGTTATTGAAACAAAAAAAATCAAATATTTGGGAATAAATCTAACAAAAGAGGTAAAGGACCTATACAAAGAAAACTATAAAACACTGTTAAAAGAAATAGAAGAAGACACAAAGAAATGGAGAGACATCCCCTGCTCATGGATTGGAAGAATAAACATTATTAAAATGGCCATCCTTCCAAAAGCAATATACAGATTCAATGCTATTCCAATCAAAATTTCAATGTCATTCTTCAAAGAAATAGAACAATTATTGATGAAATTCATATGGAATCACAAAAAACCCCGAATAGCCAAAGCTCTCCTGAAAAAAAAAGAAGGGAATGGAGGCATCACACTCCCAGACTTCAAACTATACTACAAAGCCATAATCATCAAAACTGCATGGTATTGGAACAAGAACAGACATACAGACCAATGGAATCGAATAGAAAATCCAGAAATAAACCCACAGATTTATGGTCAACTAATCTTTGACAAAGGAGCAAAGAATATGCATTGGAGCAAAGAAAGTTTGTTCAATAAATGGTGCTGGGAAAACTGGGTCGCTACATGCAAAAGAATGAAGCTTGACCACCACCTCACACCATACACAAAAATCAACTCAAAATGGATTAAAGAACTAGACATAAGACCTGAAACCATAAAATATATAGAAGGAAATATAGGCGAAACACTACGTGATTTGCACATCAAAGACATCTTTACAGACACATCACCCAAAGCAGTGATAGTGAAGGCAAAGATAAACAGCTGGGACTACATCAAATTAAAGAGCTTTTGCACAGCAAAAGAGACAATAACAAAAACAAAGAGAAACCCCACCAACTGGGAGAACATTTTTGCACCCAACACTAATGATAAAGGACTGATCACAAAAATCTGCAAAGAGCTGATGAGACTCAACAACAACAAAGAAAATAATCCAGTCAAAAAATGGGCAGAAGAGCTTAAAAGAAACTTCTCTGAAGAGGAAATGCAAATGGCCAACAGGCATATGAAAAAATGTTCAACATCACTTGTCATCAGGGAAATGCAAATCAAAACTACCATGAGATACCATCTTACACCAGTGAGAATGGCACATATTAAAAAAACTAGTAACAACAAATGTTGGCGAGGGTGTGGAGAAGAAGGAACTCTTCTGCACTGTTGGTGGGAGTGCAAACTGGTCCAACCACTGTGGAAAGCTGTGTGGAGATTTCTGGACCTACTAAACATAGAGCTTCCATATGACCCAGCAATTCCACTCTTAGGTATTTACCCAAAGGACACAGAAACATCAATTCCAAAGAGCACCTGCACCCCTATGTTTATAGCAGCACTGTTTACAATAGCTAAGCTTTGGAAACAACCCAAATGCCCAAAAATAGATGACTGGATCAAGAAGATGTGGTACATATATACCATGGAATATTACTCAGCATTCAAAAAAGATAAACACATGCAATTTGCTGCAACATGGATGGCGCTGGAAGGGATCATGCTCAGCGAAATAAGCCAAAAAGAAAAAGAAAAATACTGGATGGTCTCACTCATAGCAGGAATCTAGAAAACCTAAATAAGGGACCAGGAAAATGAATAACTATAAGAAAGTGAAAATCAAAATCAACAAAAAACTATGAACCAGAGACACTTTTAGGGGGGCGGGGGCGGGGGCGGGAGGGGAGGGATTGGGGTCAGAATGGGGGGCTGCAATTGTATGGGGAATATAACAATAAAATTTATAAAAAAAAAAAAAAAGCTGGAGGTGCTGGTGTTAGGTGGGAGAGGGAGATGTTTGCTCAGTGCTGGGATTTGTGCCTCAGATGCTAAGTGATATTGCTGTGACTGCCACCACAGAGTAACCTTGTCTGACACTGTGTTCTGTGATAGAATTTCTGTTCAGGAGAACACCGTGGCCCAGCTCAAAGGATGGTAATCAAGGACTGACTTTCTCTCTCAGAACCTCACCTCTTTCTGCCTTTGACCTCTGCTTTCCACATCCTTAATCATTCCCTTTATTCCTTAAAGAATGAGTCACTTGACTCAACAAACTGAACTATGTCCCCATACAGATTTAAAAAAAAAAAAATGGACTCAACAAATAGCAATTCACTTCATAAATTAAAGAGAGAACTTAGTGCCTTAGAAAGCAAGGCCTCCCTGGTGGTGTAGGGGTTAATTCTCAACGCTGTCACCACTGCAGCCTAAGTTTGATCCCTGGCCAGGAAGCTAACTACATGGCACAGCAGACCTCTCCTGTCTCACCCACTGCTCCCCTTAGCAGTGTATTTCAATAGATCTGCCTGCTCTGCTCCCCACTGGTAAATCTTCTCCCCTTCCATCTCTGGCCTACACCCCAGTTTTTCTATGCATAAATAAATAAAAAGAAATCTTAAAAAAAAAGAAAGAAAGAAAAGGAGCTGCCAAGATAGATCAGAGTTTAAAATTCAAGTCCACCATTCTCAATCATAAAAAAAATCTCTATTTTTCTTATATAAACCTTACTATAAACTATTTAAACTTTAATGATCTTAAATAAATAAGATATATTTTTTCTGAAACATAAAACAACACAGAAATAAGGATTACATGAAATAATGTTAGTATACACAAAGTAGCGTCTGAGAAAATCTTCAAAAAATGAGTTATTATTACTAATAAATGATAGTCACTATTAATACTAATAATGGGCAGGTATTTCCTGCATCATTTTAATGAACACAAACAATTAAATGACAAGTTTGGTGCTGTAATAGACTGGCCAGTGACCTAGAAAAACTGCTGCAAAATAGCATTTAACGCATTCTCCCATTTTCACACGCACACACCCCCACACACACGTACACACACACACACACAAAAACCCATGTCTGACAACTGACAAAATTGGCTATATTCTCATATATTTATCAGTGATTTATATTTCTCCTTTAGGGGCCTCCCTGATGGTGCAACGGGTTAAGTACTGCACTATGAAGCAATTCACAGCCTCTGCAACACGAGTTCGATCCCGGGCCGGCCAGGGAGCAACCCACATGGTGAAGCAAACCTCTCCTGTCTCACCCGCTGCTTCCCTCAGCAGTGTATTTCAGTCAGTCTGCCTGTTCTGTTCCCCACTCCGTCTCTGGTGAATCCTCTCATACACACCCCCCATCTCTGGCCTGTACCCTAGCTCTTGTATGCATAAATAAACCTTAAAAAAAATTTTCTCCTTTATTCATATTCTCTTTGGCCATTTTTACCAAGTTGCATTTTTTTCCTAAATAGCCAAGTCTAAAATAAATAATTAGAAAGGGGCCTTACAGATAACCATTTGATAAAAAGGTCTCTGCAGAGATACAATGACAGGAGTAGAATCACATTACGTGACGATCTGACTTTTACTTTACAGTTCATATTGTCATGTTGAAAAAAGATATGAAAATGAAAGAAAATTTTCATTTCAAAACATCTTACAGGACCAACAGGAGTTAAGTTTGACAGTAAAGTGCAGAAATCAAGTGGGTTGAGCCAACAACATGGGACTCCTATGGGCCATCTGGCTTCCAATAAATTGATCTTAGGGCTAACAAATATGTCACCAGCCATTAAAAACTCTTTAGCTAGCCATACATAAATTACAGCCCTCATTAGTTGGTTCAGTTTTGATATGGGTGGTTTATGAGGCACCAGACAAGAAAGACTATTCCTGCCTGACTTCCAAATGAGTTCACGTTAGAATATTGGCAACAGAGCAAGTATATTTCAATTATGTGTTCCAGTAGCACTAGAAGAATCAGTAGGAATTCCATATGGTGAACAAGTGGGCCAAGGAATTTTGGGTGACATCAGAGCACATGGTAACCTATAGGACTGTCCCAGTCCTACTGGAATCCTGCTACTTCATCAAGTGCTCAGCCACAGATGGGATTAAAAAAACGTTTTTCTTAATGATTTTCATGGGATATGGTTAATATATTTTTGATACTGAACTGTGGCCAAGAGTTGAAAAACAAAATGTCAAAAATTATAAATATAATAATCTACAAGAACAGAGTTTACAAGACACACATTTTTAATGACCTCAAATTTGAGGTGAAGGAAAAAAATAGTCATTTAGCCTATTGTGAAAAATAAATTTGGGATGTGGACTCAAATGATTCTAGAGTTCAGAATTTCTGCAAAGTAAATTAAAAAGAATGTATTTTTTATTTCCTCAAGCATAGCACTTGTTTTGAATTCTGGGACATGAAATTGATAAAACAGTAAATTTCCTCACATAAGATTTTCATAGTTAATGGCAAAACCAAACACATAAAATATTATGGCACAGGTTAGACTAGATTATGGATAGGGTAGGACTGAAGTACAAAAAAGGCAATGATCACCTGGGAAAGACTTGTCAGAAATGTAGATGCTGCCAAAACCTCACTGAAAGCCCCTTTCTCAGCTGTTACACCCAAGCCTGGGCTGCTGTGAGTGCAGACTGATGACGATTTACAGCTTCCCTCTTCTCTAGAGAATGGCTTTTTTCCCCAATCAGAAATGCCTCCTTGATACATTCTAAGATACTCCCAGATCTTGGGCCATCACTGACACTAGCAAAAAGTTGTTCCCTTGCCCGCAAGATAGAACACGTGCTGAGGCACATTTTCTGCACACTTTTCCCAAGGACCCACATGCAGGTGACACCATATTCCTGCTTAGCTCTTTCTGATCTGCCCTTTCTGAGTTACACCTCTTCTTCTGTGATCACTCTCAATTACTCCCTCCTATAGGAATTCTTCGGCGCTTTTCAATTCTACCTAAGACAATAGTTTTCTTGTGGTACAACAGACCAAGCAACATCTTGAGGTACACACATCTTTTCAGTGGAATAATGAATTTGCTACAGGGATGAAAATAATTTTTTCCATCAACATTTACCCTTCATCCTGTGTAAAGATAAATAATGTCTGGACTACAGTGCATTGAAAGTCT
The DNA here is from genome assembly GCF_964194135.1 of Talpa europaea. Lineage (NCBI taxonomy): Eukaryota > Metazoa > Chordata > Mammalia > Eulipotyphla > Talpidae > Talpa > Talpa europaea. The sequence continues at coordinate 112,695,921 of NC_140074.1, read as the reverse complement.
TTCACTTATGTAATAAACACTTGGACCTTTTTCCCAACAGAGTCACAGTACAGGAAATCTACTTAAAGGGTACTTACTTAGGTTTTTTGGTCCAGGCTTGTAAATTTAATCTCAAGCAGATGATATCTCTTTTATGTTTGGGAAAAAAGTCCTATTATTATCAGAAAGGCTTCCTTCTAATCCAGGAGCTCTTGATTTTTATGATACTAAGTAAATTAATAGCATTACCAGATTATACTGTTTGTGAAGCCTAAAAGCCCTAAACAGCTGGTGGGTATTCTGCTGACACTCCCAGGGGCTACTCTGAGCAGGATGGCAAAGTAGTTGTGCTTGGGTTTTTTTGCTTTGTTTTTCATTTTTGTTTTTGGAGTTTTTTTGGTTTTGGGTTTTTTTTGTTTTTTTTTTTTTTGTTTGTTTTAAATATTTATTTATTTATTTATTTATACAAGCACTGGGTACAGTCAAAAGCGCAGAGGCAGAGCGGAGAGTAGAGCAGAGCAGGCAGACTGACGAAGTACACTGCTGAGGGGAGCAGTGGGCGGCAGGAGAGGTCTGCGCACCATGGGGGACCCTTGCCTGGTGGCCGGGGATAGAACCGGCGCTGCAGAGGCTGCGGGCAGCTTTACAACCCAGCACTCAACCGCTGCGCCACCGGGGAGGCCCAGTTTTGTTTTGTTTTTATCCCAGGACTCCAGCTCTCTGTTTCTCTCTTTAGTGGATAGAGGGAATTTTAAAAAAAAAAATCAGTTAAGCCTGGATCCCCACGTACTTGAATGCCCAATTGAACATCTTTTTTTTTTTTTTTTCAAAGAGGCACGTATTTTAATTAATTTATTTATTTGTTTATTTGTTTTTTTATACATGCACTGGGTACAGTCAGAAGCTCTGGAAGGTGAGAGAATTCACCAGAGCCAGAGCGGGGAGCGGAGCAGGCAGAAGGACCGAAGTACACTGCTGAGGGGAGCAGCGGGCGGCAGGAGAGGTCTGCGTGCCATGTGGGACCCTCCTCCGGTGGCCGGGGAGCAGCTGGGGATCAAACACGTGCCGCAGAGGCCTCAGGGAGCTTCACAACCCAGCGCTCAACCACTGCGCTACCGGGGAGGCCCCCAATTGAACATCTTAACGTGATGCACGGACACTCCAGACTTAGGAAATTATGCACGGACACTCTAGACTTAGGAAACTCACCTAATGTGAGCCTTTTCATCCTAAAATTACAGAGTGTTTTTAAATCAAGAATGCTAGAGACTGACAAATACAGGTTCTTCATTTCCTTTGATGAATAAGTTGAACATCAGAGACAGGAAACCCTTCTTTGCTATCTAGATGCCTCAGAATTTCTCATGTGGTGGCACCAGGTCCCCTTTTCCTAGATTGCCAGATTTCTGTCCTTATTTTGACTTGCTAAAAAAACAAAAACTGACAAACTCATCATAGCAGACGACAAGCTAGAAACTTCGCAGCATAGCTCATTAATGCTGATAGCTCTTTGACTGTACCAATCAACTTTGGCTGAAGATTAAGAAATATGCCAGATTTACTAGGAAAGCTGCCCACATTGTGAAGCTTTGTTTCTGTTTTGATGATCAAATTGTCTCACCTCATACTTCACACAGTAGCCAGGTAAAATGATCTCAGAGTTTAAATCCCAATTTGTATCTGATAATATTTCTCAAGAAAATCTAATATAAGTTGCAAATCTTAAAGTTTTCAGGCCAAAAAATTAGAATTTCTGCTCTCCTTTAATGTGGCCAAGAAAACAGTATCCCAAGGACATTAGAGATGCTTAATGCATGGTCCCTAAAATGCATTCATCTGTTCATTCAGCAAATGTAAATGAGTATGATTAGGTTATCAAGCACTGTGTTGAGTCCTGGGATTCAGAAATAAAGTGCTCCTAGGGCCTCCCCGGTGGCGCAGCGGTTGAGCGCTGGGTTGCGAAGCTGCCTGCAGCCTCTGCAACGCCGGTTCGATCCCCGGCTGCTCCCCGGCCATCGGAGGAGGGTCCCGCATGGCGCGCAGACCTCTCCTGCCGCCCGCTGCTCCCCTCAGCAGTGTACTTCGGTCCTTCTGCCTGCTATGCTCCCGGCTCTGGCTCTGGTGAATTCTCTCACCCTCCCGCGCTTCTGACTGTACCCAGTGCTTGTATAAATAAATAAATACATAAATCTTTAAAAAAAAAAAAAAAGAAATAAAGTGCTCCTAGTGTTATAGGAAGATTCACATATAGTTACAGCAACTGGAGTTCACACAGGAGATCATGTAGGCATATACAGGAATTCCAGGATTCCTATCTCAAGATACTTCCTAGCACTAAAAGGTAGTTTCAAGAAAATAACTGCAATGACAGTGTGCTAAAGGGTAAAAACCAATAAGACTGCCTGAATAGGTTTCACAAAGGACAGGGGCTGGAACCCATTCTCAGACAACAGACAGGGAAATGTCACATGCACCCTGAAACTCAAGCATTCCACGCATAGAAAGGACAAGCAGATAGATCTAGAATTGTGAAAACTGCAAGATGAATTCAAGAATTACACATTGCTCTTTTCAACTGGAGCTAAGGCATAAATATCAATAACAAGAAATTAAGAAGGAAACAAGTCATGGAAGAACCTATCCCCACTGGTAAGAAATTTGAGGTCTCTTTTACATCAGAAGGAAATCAGTGAAAGGTTTTAAGCAGATAAAACCTTTTGTATATATGTCTACACACATGGGTACATACACATATGTACTTGTGCAAAAAATTATGCACTTATAATTATGCTATTATATTATATGCTATTATATCCCAAATATATGCATATTTCACAGCATCATTATCACAATTATACTATGAGTATTTTGCAAGAATACGAATTTTTTAATAGATGGTGTTTGAACAATTGGCTAGTCAAGTGGGAAAAAGAAGGAAATTGTATTCCATTAATATTAGAAATAAAAATCTACTTGATTAAAGACCTAAGCATGCAAAATAAAAACTTTAAAAGGGTTATATAGGAGAACACATTTAAGACCTTAGGAAGAGGCATATTTTTTAAGTGAGATATGAAAAGACTGATATATTGGACTGCATTAAAAATGTCAAACTTTTGAAAAACACTACACAATATCTAGAAAAACACTAAAGTCAAAAGACAAGGCAAAGTCTGGGCAAAATAACTGAAAAACAATTAACTCAAAAGGCTCAGTATTCAGAATTGTAAAGAACTACAAATGAGTAAGGAGACAACCCAAGAGACAAATAGACTAGGAATCTGAACAGGCAGTTCACAGGAAAGGAAAGTGAAATGCCAATAAAATTGTGAAAGACTCTTGTCTTCACTAGTAATTGGCGAAGGCAAATTAAAACCACAATGAAATATATTTCATACCTACTTGAATGGACACAATTTTAAGTCTGTGTATGGAAAGCAAGAATTCTCACATCTTCTGGAGAGAATGAAGTTGGTACACTACCATCAAAGATGACTTGACCATATTAGCAAAACCAAAAATGTAAATATCCTCTCCTTCTGCATTTCACTTGTGAATATAGTAAGAAAATTACAGTACATGGAATAAAGGCCTCACAACAAATGCCATTTTATGTAGTCTAATTTGCAACAACAGAAAAATTAAAAAAAAAATTCCAATGTTCATTTATAGAACAATAGATATAAATTGTGGTACATTTATGTAATGTCTTAAATACAATAAAGCAATTAAAACAAATGAACTGAAAATGTATTTAACAATATGGATAAATCTCAACCACCTAATGTTGAACAAAATGAGTACATTATAAAATGATATGTCTATATGTGAATCCAATTATGCAAAGTTTTAAAATATGCCTATTATTACCATGTATGATAAATAAATATGTAACGATTTGCAAAACAATACGCATAGGTTCGCTAAATGCCAAAATTCATAATACTTCAGTAATTATAACATTTTGGACACTCAAATTGTATCAGATACTGTTTTAAGTGTTCACAGATATTTAATTTTATCATTTAATAACCACAACAACTGTATAAAATACTTATTACTGAGTTTATAGATAAGGAAATGGAGGAACAGAGAGTTCAAGTAATGTGTTCTTTCCATCTAGATAGTAACGTCAATGTTGAATTTTTAACCCTACTCCCTTTTTTTGAAGATTTATTTATTCATGCATACAAGAATGGGGGTACAGACCAGAGGTATGGGGGGTGAGAGGATTCACCAGAGACAGTGGGGAACAGAACAGGCAGACTGACTGAAATACACTGCTGAGGGGAGCAACGGGCCAGTTGGGAGAGGTCTGCCGTACCATGTGGATAGCTCCCTGGCCCAGGATAGAACCTGTACTGCAGTGGCTGTGGCCTGCTTCATAGCTGCATCTTAACCCCTGCGCCACCAGGGAGGCCCAACCTTACTCTTAAATAAAACATGATTGCAGTAACCTCTGAGGAGAGAGAGATGAGGATCCGGGACAGCACGTAGGAGGACTCAACTGATGTTTCATTTCATTAGAATTCTAAAGAAAACTTGTTAAAACTAAGCAGGGGAAGATACGAGTGCATTCCAGTTTTCCTTAACTGTCATTTATATTAGAAGGAGGAGAAGACAGGAAATGACACAGAAGGGGAAGGATGAGGAGAAGGAGCAAGAGGGGGTGCAGAAGAGAGGGAGAGATCCTTGGTAGCAGGTGAGAGATGAGTTGGAAGGGGACAAGCCAGAAGCAGGAGCAAGTAAGAGTCTTTTCTAGGCAAGAGATTACAAATGTGACCAAGAGATTTACTGATGATGATGTGCCCCAGTAACTCAACTATTTTATTCATGAACAGTCTAAATGGCATGCCTCAGAGTTTACAAAAATATTTTATATATAAATATATTTCCATTTAAATGTTTTCCATAACCTAGTAAGGCAAGCAACATTATGATCCTCCCAGAAACCTAGGGCTGGGAGAAAAATAACCTGTTCAATCTGCCCACAGCTAAAAGGTGAAGGACCAGGGCATGGACTTATACCCACTATGACTGCTCTTCAGCCTCTCAAGCATGAATAGTTCAAAGAGCATCACATTAGACACATCTACACAACCGACTGATTTTAAAAATGTATGTGCGTGATCCTCAGGATCAGCCATATATTTGAACTATATTGATGCCAGACATCCAGACATCATTTTCTGTACTCCATATTCTTAGGATATGTGCTTGCAGAAACATCAATATTAATTTCAGCTCTAAAGTGGGAGCCAAAAGGAGCCTCCATTTCATGCTCATTTGCATTCACTTCTTGACTTTGCAGTTGTCATATTTACCAAATATTCAGTTCTTCTTTTGCTAGAATCCATCACTCCTGCAATTTGAAGTTACAAGTAGTTTTAGACTGCCTCAGAATACACTGGAGAAAGAACTGTATTGGTTGGACAAAGAAAGTCAAAGAGCAGTTTGCACCACCCTGGGTCACTTCATTATGAATATGTTGATTTTCTAGTTTCTCCACTGTGGGGAGAAGCAGGCTCAAGTTCAAGAATATTTTCTTTCCGGAAGTTGCTAAAGTTCCAATTTGACATCACTCTGAAAAAAAGTGACAGATTCTTGAACTAAAGTAACTTTTTTGCAGCAGAGCTAACAAATAGAAACCTCCATCGTACACAGAAACTCCAACATAAAGACTTTGATTTATGAAGACTGCCCTTTGTAAAAGGCTATATTGATATCTCAATAGCATGTTTCATAAGAAAATTCAAAATGTGATTAGATGGATCAAAATTTCATTATTCCCAAATTATTCACAAGGAGTGAAATTTACTAAAACAAGTATCCCTAAGGCAGACCCAGCCATGGTTTGTTTTGTTTCTGTAATGTCTGGATTTCCCTTCATGTTTTGGGGCAGATTTACTATTTCTAGAAGCTACTGCTGTATGATCCTTCTGCCAAGACATGCCCTTAGCTTTCTCCCACCCTTCCCAGTTTTATGGGGAGGAAGGCTAATCTCAGTGAAAATTTGAATTGTAGAATATACTGTTAACTACAGTTGCATTACTATTCTTTTTCTCATAAACCACCCCCTTACATTTTGTGTTTCTGTGTATCTACTGGAAATTGAAGACTGAAGTAGAACAAGAATGCAGTTTTGTAATTCCATTCAATCCTTTTCTCCCCTTCTGCTTTGGCTTTGTGTAAATGGCTTTAAATTGAAAAGGATCTGTGGAATCTGATGTGAAAAAAGTAGAACCAACTTTTTTAATAGATACTAAAACTTCATTAACACCTTGGTTGATTTCACTGTCTGATTTTGCTTTCAAATCTGAGACCATAGTAAGATCTTCCAAGTAGCCCAACAAAAAGACTTATAAATTGAAAATGGAAGGAAAATCCTTTTTTCCTTCCTAATGTTTAGTGTGCACCTGTTTGTAGGATACAGAAAATAGGGACCACATGAAAATAAGGCATTAAAGTGGAAATCACATTTAGACAGAGGTGGAAAGACCAGCCCAAGTAAAACAGAAGATTGACTTGGGAAGCCATAGGAAATAAGGTTGGTAAAACAATTAAGAACCAGAAAATGAGGAAAATTGCATGTCAGAATATGGAGTCTGTATTGTCCAGGCTGGATAGACATTAAATATAGTTTCATGTTATTTCTAATGAGGATAATTATCAAAAGGAATAAATGAAAATGATAAAAACTCTAAAGACATGTATTCAATAAATTTTGGCAAGTAATTAGATACATAAACCATAGGCTAAGAAGGGAATAAACAACGATTAAGTGGCTGTGTTCCAAGATCTACTTTAAAAAATATTACCTAATTTAATTCTGATTTTCAAGACATTCAGAGCTGAAGTAATTAGTTGTAGTTAACAGATAACAGACCCGAAATTTAAGAAAATTAACTAAATTGCCTTAAATAACACAGCATTAACATGGTAGATACAGATTTTAACTCAAGTTGACCTAAAAGGCACCCACATCATCTTTTCACTGGGAACACTAAATGGTCTTCTAAAGTATCTTCCAGTTTTGAAAGTCCATATAACAGAAAGGTTAATAGCAAGTCTGTGTCTGGAGTAAAACTGGCTGGGTTCATAGCTTAACTTATCATTTAATATCTAATTATTTGGGATATATCACTGCAACTTAAATGTCATACGTAAGGTAGGAATAAAAATGTTCTCTAACTCAAAGGGTTATGTTAAGAACTAAGCACTTGGGGCCTCTCCTGGTGGCGCAGCGGTTGAACGCTGGGCTGTGAAGCTGCCCGCAGCCTCTGCAGCGCCAGTTTGATCCCCGGCCACCGGCGAGGGTCCCGCATGGTGCGCAGACCTCTCCTGCCACCCACTGCTCCCCTCAGCAGTGTATTTCGTCGGTCTGCCTGTTCTGCTCCCCACTCTGGCTCTGGTGAATTCTCTCACCCTCCCGTGCTTCTGACTGTACCCAGTGCTTGTATAAATAAATAAAATAAAATACACCATTATAATAGGAAAAAATATAAAGTTAATAGCAATATTTAAAAAAAATTTTAAAAAAAGAAAAAAAAAAGAACTAAGCACTTAAAACAATGTTTGGAAAAAGCATGCATTAATTAAATGCTAATTGTTCTTGTTGTGATTACCCAGTGCTTTGTTTAGGGAAAAATGTGGTGCTACAGTAAGACAGATGTGATACAAAAATACAATTTTGGAAAAAAACCAATTTGGAGAAAATTAAATGAATTTTAGACATGATGAGACTGTGACACTGTCATTGCATCTGTTTTGGATTTTCCACCAAACTACGGAGAGGTATCTTCTCTAGTGTGCTAGACAAAATACACATCCTTTTAGTTGTATTGAGAAAAAAAAATTCATATTTCATCCCTTTAAGTTGGCATGCTTTTTTATTCCCTCTTAAAAACAATGCAAAAAATATCATTCCATATTAAACACAGTTTTAAAGTATAATTCCCATTGCTTTGGCCTCCTCACTCAAACGAAAACACTTATAGACCTGAACGACTCAAGCCCCCAAATGGAAGATTAACAAAGAGATACTTCTGCAGCCTGCATCTGAAACTCTGTAGGGATCTCCAGGTCATCTTTGAAGACTGTCATAACCCTCTTTATAATCTTCTCAGGGATGAAAAATATATGTATCATTAGATAAAAGTTAATCCCATCAGATCTGAGAAGAACCAACATAGTAATAGTAAGGTCTCTAAACAAAATCATTTCAACCAGTTAATCTCTATATTTTTTTTTGCATCCTGCTGTGCAAGCATGCAATGGAAATAATTGCTATAAATAATTGGAAAAAAGTCATATGGCTGGTTGATACCCAATGGGGAGATTTTAAAACAAATGTCCCCCATAAACAATAACAGAAATTTCCAGGAGGCAGAGATAAAGAAATGTAATCTATGCAACAGGATAGTGCTATAAAGATAGAATCAGAGAGAATCAAGGCCAGCAGCCAAAGACAGACAGTTGAAGAATGCACAGAATGTAGAAGGAAGAAAAAGTCAACAAATAGATATTCTGAAATTATAAAGGATTAACAGCAACATTTTGGTTGTAAAAGGTTAAGCTGGCAAAAACTTCAAGTACCCAGCAGAGATGCAGGAAAATGATAATTTGAAAAAGGTTAATATATGTGCAAATAGAAAAATTGGAGAAGAAACCAAGGTGACAAACCTGTGCCTCTTGTTTAGGAAGGCTGGCAGCACAACCAAAGAAGACGCCACAAAATTGCTAATGCAATTAAAGAGAAGTGTACCTAGACTTGTAAATACACAACTAGTTCCTGCCAAGTCATCTTCATACATAGCCAAATATTGACTTTATCCCAGCTGTTCTCAGAATTTTAAGAGTGAATAAGTGAAGTGTTAATTAACAAGTTTTAAAAAATTTGTATTTTGATGTTCACAATCCAGATTTCTATTAAATTTAGACAAATTTCAAAGAATCCTACAGTATGTTCTATAGAGTCGAAGAGTAACAAATATGGGGTCTCCCTGGTGGTCTAGGGGTTAAGTCTCAGCACTATCACCACTACAGCCTCAGTTTGATTCCCAGCCAGGGAGCTAACTCACACATGGCACAGTAGACCTCTCCTGTCTTGCCCACTGCTCCCCTTAGCAGTGTATTTCAGTAAATCCACCGTTCGGATCCCCACTCTGTCTCTGGTGAATCCTCTCACCTCCCACACCTCTGACTTACACCCCAGTTCTCCTACACTAAAATAAGAGAAATGAAAAATAAATTTAAAAGAAAAAACTTTAAAAAAATTTAAAAAGAGTAACAAATATGTTTTGAGTTAGACTTTTGAACGAAATTTCAAGACATGGTATTTTGCTGTAATAGTTGGTATATTTCTGAGTCTTAAATTTGCTGCTAGAAAAGTGGCTACAAGCTGAAGTTTCACAAATCTAATCATCCTTAATATGTGCCAAGAAATTTTGCTATTTAAAGCAATTCTATTTTTCTAGCTACATCAAAATTTAACATTAATTTTAAACAAATCTATATTTTCTCATGCATATTTAGAAGCAACCAGCTGCTGCTATATATACAACATTTACAAATGCAACTTGGATATGCCTTAAAAAGCTAGCTTTCCAAGTCAGCAACACCAGAGTCAAACTCATCTACTTTGACCTCTTGTGCTTACCTTTCGTTCCAGCCATTAGGAGAATTCTTTTCTTTCTTGTGTTACTTTTGTTGGGGAGAGATAAATCAGACAATAAGTTTACTTCAACCCAGACAATAAATTTGCCTCAAATCTTTATGATACAGTTTATTAGACTTCTCCCACAGCCCATTCCTCCTCAGAAACCACAGGCATCTTCATGAAACCAGACCAAGACTGGTTCGATCATAACAGTTCTCAAAGCCCAATATAAATAATTAACCAGTGAAGTAAATGGCAGTGTGTGAACCAGAAAGGGTGCACTATTTCTAACAATACCAGGCAGAAAAACAGACCTAGTTTTAACAAAATCTATATTTGAAAAAACCAGGAAATTCAGACTTTATATGAATATTCAGTTTTTAAATGTTAGCTATTAATACAATTTTTTAAAAATAAATTGATGAGCTAACACTGTAATTAATCTACTAAAAACAAAATTAAGCTACTGCCTGGATCTATCTATTTACAACCTGAAACAGCTCTTAACATCTATGTGGTGCTCAGTGAATTAGCGTCTCTGTGTTTGTCAGTTCTTCAGTTTTAAGCTGTTGTCAGTTCTCCAAAAACACCAACAAAATGTACCCTGTTGATTAACCAGAGATTAGTTTTTTTCTTAACTTATCTTCAGTAAAGGAAGCAAAGGCAGAGTCTTAGTCATATCTAGAAGCGGGGAGGAAAAAGGTAAGATATTGACAAATTTTGGTTGAGGACGTGGTCTAAGTTGATCTTTCAGTGTGGGGAGATGATAAGATTAAGCAAATCTGTGACATGATCATTTAGGAATAGTGGACAAGGCAAGGGGTAGCTTTAGAAACAAGTCTTAAAGAGCAAAGAATTATTGGATTGTCTAAAAATATGTCGACTTTTCCAACAACCCAATAGTTGAATGATCTATTGTCCTCAACAGGGGTATATACTCTGGTGAAGGCCAATTGAAATGACCTACTTATTTGGATAAATGGATCTCTGGTAAGTCCTTGAAACAAGTTATAAAGTTATCTTGAGTTTCACCTTCCTAGGCAAGATCTTTTTGAGTTAGTAAAGTCATATTACTAGGTAGCTTATGATTGCAAATGCTTTCAGTTCTCAGACCCCTTGTGGTTCCTCTTCAGGCTAAACTAAAAGAGATACCGTTAAATATGAGAACAAGAGTGATTCAAATTTTCACAGCTATGACTTGTTATGATTACACACGACGCTCAGTGGAAGGGAATTTCAGCTTCTAATACACATTACGTTTTCCTGTACATATTCGTTGGATCGCTGAATGGAACAGTAGCTGGCAAACAGCAGCTATGCACAGGCTTTTGCCTATGGAGATCAGAGAGCCAAGCATACTCAACGAATATGAAAAGAAGGGTTGAGATGTATAGCAGTTGCCAACTAGGAGGCAAGAATACCCAAAGTAAGCCAAGAGGGCATAGCCCAGCCAATCTGAAAAAGCCATAGACCAGAAAAGGGGTTAACAGCTGTATTAATTAACTTAGGAGGTCTTCTCTCTTTGTTTCTTGGATAATCTTATAATATTAAAGATCCCACAGAAGTCTGAAGAGATAAAAGCATAAAGTTCTTCCTTTAAATGTTTATGTTCCCCTGTGAGAAGCCAAATTACATTCAAAGAGATTCTGTTCTGAACAAATAGGCTGTTTTTTGTTTCCTAGTCCTTATCCAAGTTCTGTCTGTGAGCATTCAGTTACAAATTCTATCTCCAATGACAGGTCCCATGCTCTTGATACAGACAGAAATGTCTTTATCCAGGATTGAAAATTTTACATTTCTGGCTATCTGGCTCATTTTGGTATATGCCATCTAAAAACTACTTAATGGTCAAATCTAGTTATTCAGGAAACCAACACATTCCTACCAAGAAAATGGGACAAAATGACAGAAATTATATGGTTCCCAAATGAAAACATATACAAACCCAAATGTTGGTTAATTTCATTTTTTATGAACACATTATTAAAACAGAGCCAGGTGTTATATGGATAGCATAAGTCAGTAGTCAGTGTTCTTTCTAGCATTCCATGAAGCTGTATTTCCCTCCAAAAAATACTGGACATATGTTCAATTCAATAATTGTAGGATTTATAAATCATGCTTATTAAATAAATTATGGCTAGACATCATCAGAATTTTTATTTATTTTTTTTATAGAGGCATGTTTTATTTATTTATTTGTTTGTTTGTTTTGTTTATACATGCACTGGGTACAGTCGGAAGCGCAGGAAGGTGAAAGAATTCACCAGAGCCAGAGCGGGGAGCAGAGCAGGCAGAAGGACCGAAGTACACTGCTGAGGAGAGCAGCGGGCGGCAGGAGAGGTCTGCGCGCCATGTGGGACCCTCCTCCGGTGGCCGGGGAGCAGCCGGGGATCGAACCGGTGTCACAGAGGCCGCTTCGCAACCCAGCGCTCAACCGCTGCGCCACCGGGGAGACCCTAACAGAATTTTTAAACTGAGTGTATTTTCCTACTGTGAGACAAAAATCTTTAATAAGACCTTCATTCTGATAAATCTAATATATCCTTTTGATTCCTAAGCCTCCATAATAGTTGAACCACTAATGGTTCACTAGTTACCACTACTTTCAGATTAAAATTATTCATTACTTTTATCATAAAACCAATATATGCCGTCATTAAATAGAAATGGAAATAATAGATATATTAAAGATTAAAAATACAATTCTTATTTGCTACTCCATTACCATTCCTTAGAGGAAATATGGTAAACAGTTTTGAGTTGACTGTATTCAAATAGTCTAGCAATAAGAAAATGTGTATGCTTGTTTGTGGTGTGTGTGTATATGTGTGTGCGTACACATGCACAAATGTACATGCTTATGCTCATGCTCATTCAAAGGAATAAGTTTAGACTTTCCTCAAACAGAATCCTTCTATAAGTCTGTTTGTTTTCTTCCATAATAAAATACTTCATTAAATATCTCCTTTGTAGATATTTATCTACAAAAATATTTGATGTGACATGATTCATTGGTTATTCCCTACATATCCACTAAAACCATAACCTTAGGGCAGAAATGTAGTCCACTACTGTTCTCATTTGTCCAGTGAGCCACGAAGGCATCATTGCCCATCTCAGCAGGAAATACTATATCTCCTTTTTGAAGTTCTCCCATTGAACTAAGAATCCAAATGACTCACACTGGAGATGACTGGGCCATCTGAGGGCTTTTAGTGTCAGCACCTTGCTGTCCTGGAACCAGCCTTTACCAGACTCTATTCTAGACCTTGGTGTGACATCTGACTTCTACTCTGGACTCTTTTCTTAAAACTCATACCTCTCTTGGGTTAGGCAGTCAGTCCCTGCCAGATTTCACAACAATCTGACTGTATCTAGAAGCCCTTAATAATATTGTACTTCAAAGGGAAAAAATTTGGTATCTCAGTAAAGATGAGGGTCCTCCCAAGAGGAACAAGTCCTTTGCCAGGCTATGAAGATCAGGCTACAGACCTCCTCAAAAGTGGCACTTGACTTGATATGGATAACTGAGGGATACTTTCCAATGTCTCAGGAGGCAGCAAAGGGGCATATTCCAAAATGTCTCCCTCTACCTTTTCTGCAGCCCACTAAAATCCTGAAGACCAGGTATAAACTATCATGTTTATAGGAAAGTAATTTTTTGTATATTATTTCAAAAATAGTCAGTATACTTGTTCTAATTATTTCTAAATAGTTTTCAATCAATTCTGCCTGGCTTTATCATATGCAAATAAAAGTTTTCCTTTCTCTTTGTTGCTATTAATATCTCAATGCTTGTTCTTTTCTTATAGAAATAGTTTTTCCACATAAATATTAAAAATGACAATGGGCATTCTTGTTCTAAAATTTATTAGGTATGTTTCAAGTGTTTCCCTTGAGTCTGACACCTTTTGAAATAATCATATGGTTTCATTTCTTTGTTGTGCTTTTAATTAATAGATCATAATTTTTACTTCTTTATGTTCTTGTAATGTACTCTGCTTAGCCATGTTGTACTATTATTTTAATTTACAGCTCAACTCCATGAGTTTATTTTTTAGGATTATTTTAACCAAGATTAATAAATTAAATTTTATATGTATTTTATTCAACTTATATAAAATTTATTTTCTTTGAAAAAATAAAAAGAATTTTGATATATGTCCTATTTTTCTATGCTGCTGAAACTCACAAATCACATCAGATTAATAAATTCTTTAAATTTATGAAAAAACATTAAAATATATACAACTAGTTCATTTTTGTTCTTTTCTTTTCAACTTAGAAGGTAATTCTTTCAGAAATTTCTCAGGTTTTTCCATAGCTATTTTTCTGTTCTATCTTACCACTTAAAGTCAGCTTTGATGATTCACATTTTCTTTTCAAAATAATCATATTTCCAAGTTTCAAATTTATTACATAATGTTATAAAGAGTCCTGTTTTATTTTTTAAAAAATCACTGTATCTTTGAATGCTTTACTATTTTATTCCTAACTCTGGTGGTTCTGCTTACTCCCATTTTTTTAATTAGAATTATGCTCTAATTTCAGCAATTTGCTTTCAATATATATCAACACAGTGTTATATTGTGTGTATTAATCTAAGTTATACTTAAGGTTAAAAAACTCCACAGACCTATTATCAAGAGGTCATCTAGTGTGCTTCAGCTATTGCTGTAACAGTTATAACCACAACTTTTTGAATCAGCACAATTAATATCAGAAATGAATTTTCACCAATAAAATACTTTTATTTCCTACACAATATAAGAGATAAATACACAGAACAGTTATTAGAAGTCTAGGTTATTGAGCACACAATGTATAAAGATGTAATTTGTGATAATAACTGTATAGAAAAAGAGGACGGAGCTATATAATAGAGTTTTTGTACCACTGAAGCAAAGAATTCAAAATAAAAATTGCTATAGTTTAGTATGTTAAGTGCAATCCCCATAAGGACTACTAAGAAAATATCTAAAAAATACACACAATTGGATATCATTGTGCTTTTCAGAATATACATGTACATGTATACATGATTTACATAGGTATATAAAGAAATATACATGTATGTTTTCCCAAAACAGCAAGAGTATGTATGTCTATGTACATGCACTCATGAGTATAAACTCCAGGAAAAAATTAAATCAAAGAGTGACTCTGTCACCAAGTCATAAAGCCTGAAGTATCAATATATATGATAAAGTTATTTATCCACCTTATCCATGTTGACTTTTTCTGTTTGTGTATTATAGTGTCAATGGCTACAAGGTGCGTTTATGCCTATTGTTTTTTTGCTTGGTGTATTGTGATGGTATTTTAGTAGCTACATAAAGACACATCATAGTTGTATATTGCCTGTGTGTTATATTTTAGTCATCTGAAAGAGCCTCTTCTTTTTCCCTTTACAGCTCTATCAGAGTTATCTGAAGGCAATATTGCATTTCCTGGTTACCTTTCACTTTTATCTTTTTAATGTCAATTGTTGTTAAGGGGCAGTTCACACTTGCTTTGTCCACATCACCCTCCTACTTTTCACACTGTCAAGGACATACAGGCATGTCTAACTCCAGCACCTACTTCAATTAGTTGACATTAAACAAATGACTTTATAAGGTCAGAAGAGAAAATGAAAAACAAGTACTGTGGTTATCATTATCCTGGGAAAAGCACAAAAATACAACTCCTCAACAAAGTGTCCACTAACCATCAATTCAATTCCTTGTCAGTCTCCTCCCCATAAGTTCCTGCTTCTCCCCACCTATTTCATGCCTCGGATAATAATACTTATGCCCACCATATTTTCTTTTTTCATTTTTTAAAAATTTATCCCCTAATTTTCACAAAGGACTTGGGGCATGTACAATTTCAAGACTATCTAGTGAAGCTGATTTGATAATCAGAAATGGATTTGATTCCACTAGTAACTTTGATGTGATCGTGGACAAGTACAACTTATTTAATTTAATTTGGAACATGTACTGTAAATAGAAAGCTAATTCCAAATAATACAGTAAACTTTACTGGGTTCGAGACTACTCTGAATAATGTAAATTCTTCATGATACTCTGCCCTGTATGTGATGTAAAAATAATAAAAATGGTTTTCTCTTAAATATTATAGCATGTTAATAAAAATTAGAAGTGAAAATTACATTGAAATTACTTTTGTCTTTTTTATATTCAAGCTTAATAAATCATTTGAAAATTGCATAGGCCTTTATAACTGTCCATAGGTTACAGATAACTATCAGCCAGGAAAGACTTGATGTGATTTTTGTGCTACAGAAAACCAAAATGTTTAGCCAGCACATGGCCACTGTATTTTGAGAAGCCCCACACTTTTCCTCCTTTTCTCCCTCCTTCTTCCACTTTTACCAAGACAATCCTATCCACTCTCATTATTTTCCAAGCCATCTAAATGCTTGTGTTCCCCAAATGTCGATCTCCCAGACTCACACATGGGAATTCTTTGTCCACCCCCCACCACCGCCAGCCCTCCAATCTGTTCTCTCCTGTTTCCCCCTCTCCTAACTGGCCTACCTAGCTGCCCATGCCAGAGCCTGAGATTCACCCTTCTCCTTCACTCCTCATCTCTGTTTAATCATGAAATCTAATAGAGGTTGCTCCTAAATAGCTCAAAACCCAATTACCTCTTGCTTTCTCTGCTGCCATTCCCTTTGGTGAATCATTATTCTTTTCTCAGTCTGGTGAAGGGATCTTTTAAAATACAAATCATGTCAGGGGCACTCAATGGAATTTAAAACTTTCCTGTGGCTTTGGATCAAATATCATGACTTTCAGATTTCTGTTAACTGTTCCAGTCTTGTCTCATACACTCCCAATGCACTTTATTTTATGCAGTTACACTGGACTTGTCTGTATATCTGGGCTAAGGGAAGTTCTCCTCAACCTCAGGGAAAATGCTAGCAATATTCTCTTCCTTGATCCTCAGCCTCCCACCACTCATTCCAGCACACTTGTCATAACTATAGCTGTTCACTTTGTGTCTTTCTCACCATTTAAGCTCCTTGGAGCAGAGAGAAAAATCTTATCCTGTATATTTCTACTTTGCTCCTTTCATATTTCTTAGGATGTAATGGTGATTAATAAGTACTTATTAATTACAGGAAGACAAGGTAAAGTAACTGAGATGATTTGGGAGAAGGTGAGCACATTTTTTCTATTTGCTACACTGACTCCTTTGTATGTTGAAATCAATGAAAGGGTCATTTACCTTAGCACATAAACAATCCATTCACTCATCATGAAAATAATCTCCATTCTAAATCAGAGAATTAGTGCAGCTATCACTGCTGCAAATACTGGTGATTAAAAATTCCCCTTTTTCGTTCTATCTTTTCTGTGAAACAATCTTATAGAGTACTAGGATGTTACTAGGTAATTCTGTCATGTTGTCTAATGACTTTTAATAATTTCAAACTTGCCCATGTTCTGGATGACATGCTTTGGGTGATATTAAAAGAATATGCATTCATAAAAGCTGATCTATGGCAGCTATATAAGATTAAATAAATTATCAAATACACATCTTAATGACAAATAGCTTTTTCAAAGAAATAGTTACACTTCTAACTATTTTAATGAGTATAGAAATTCAGTAGCAATAATTCCATCTAGTATTTACCTAAAAGTAATAAAGCCGTTAACTAAAATTTATATAATGTATGAAAGAGCAAACTGTGCTGATGGACTTTTGTTTTAATTCTTATTAAGTGAAGGAAGTGCACAGAAATGTGAAATGAGCTTATTTATAGAAATGTCAAAAATAACTTTGAACACATGCTGAAAACCTTTTTCTTTGCAACTACTTGAGCTGGTTTTATACTGTGGTTTGACACTTTCCCCTGAAGCTTTCTCTACTTTGGATATAAAGAAAGTGGAATAGAATTAGACATTCTTTATAAAAAATAGATGACATATGAAGTTTTTTCACTGGCCACATCTGTGGACTTAATTTAAATACATGAGACTCTCCACAAGTTTCCAAACCTCCTAGAATCCTAAGAAAGTGAACTGAGAATGCCCACATAAAATATTATTTCCAAACTATAGTACTTATCTCAGCTAGAAATGGCCTACAAAGTCATCAAATAACAAAAACTGAGTTTATTTTTAATTTTTAAGCAATTTAATTTTTGTTGGGTTTGAGAGCTCTAGGAGACTGAGTTATCATCCTTACCTACTCAAAATTCCTTTACTGACTTCAAGTGCTGATTCTCTAAAGTTCTAGAATTCTACTGAAGTGCATCAGCCGTTGGGGTATGTAAGGAGATGGTCAGGGCTTCAACACATGAATTTCAGGGCACACATTTATTCTATAACATCTACCATCTCAGGGACAGCTGTGTATACAACTCTGATACCTATAGGAAAGTTCTGAGCCAGAGAAAAAAATTGGGAGAATCTTACATATATAGATAGTAAAAGGTTAAAGATACCAGGTGAAATTACCAAGTGGTGAGTATGGATAGAAAGGAGAAAAGAGATACAAAGGCGCTAGCCCTGGGTACAATAATAATTAGAGACTGAAAAGATAAGCTGAAACTTACAAGGGAGACTAAGAAGAAATTACCAAAGGATGTGCACAAGGAGGGTGTGGGCTTGGTTAGGAGGATGAGGTGGTCATCTATAGAACCAGGAAAAATGGCTGACACTATGGTACAGATAAATTGAGGTGGAGGATGAAGCCTGGTATTTCATTTTTGGATTGCTGCTATTTTCTCAGAGAAATATGAAACAAGTTCACTAGATGAAAATAAGAATGCAGGGAAGATTTATAGATATTTGGAAATAGAAGAGAATGAATGAGATGTTGTCTAGGGGATTGGGAGACTAAATGGACCAACAGTGTGCCTGCAGGAAGTACTATGGGTCCACAAGAGATCACAATCATGAATTTAAAAAGAGACCAGTTAAAAGGATTATGTGCTTTCTCTAGTTGATTTTCGCTGTGCAAGAACAGATTCCATGGAGAGTTGGAGTTAATCAGGTTTAGTGAGAGAGAATGTATGCAAGGAAGTAATTATAATATTTGGATAAGCAGATGCAGTGAGTAACAGAGGGGAGTGAAAGACAGAGAAGAGGCAGCATGTAAACACAGTGGGGGAAGGAGTATTAGAGATGGGGGACTACAAGGAGTGAACTACAAATACAGTAGGTGACAGCTGATGAGAGAAATGTTTAAGTTGAGATAACTAGAAGAATAACTATTATTGTTACTACCAAAGCTAGCAAGTGGTCTAGGAAAGGAATAGCAAGTGGACAATGAAAATCATTGGAGGAGAGGAATCTGGACACTGTCAAGTGAGAATTAAAGAACGCTGCCGGTGTGGAAATTGAAAGGACTAGTACATGACTGTGAGAATTAGTGGGATAGACAAAGAGTTCTTAGATAATCAAAGTGATGACTCAAACCTAGGGAGCAGTCCTACAGATTTTATTCTATGACAGCACTTCAACAACCACAAGTTTGAGTTCTGTTTATGAAACTTATTGCAAATTATTGTATATGAAAAAAAGAACTGAACAGTGAGTCATTGATGTCAATGCAATTATTCTTCACCAGCAGTTCTGGTTTCTGTCTATAGATTTAGATCTTCCAGTGTGCTAAGTTACCATGATCTAAAGAATTGTCAATACTCTCTATGCACAAAAGAGGGAAAATGCTGGGTTTAATCCCTTTCCTGATTTCCAAAGAGTATACTGGGGAGCTGCAAAGGATAGGTGTACATTGTCAGATCTTTTTTATCTGGCCACTCTGTCATTACTGGAGGGTGACAGGAGGCACAGAATCCCTCATGACTGCTTCATAGAACAGGACAGAACCTGTTCTATTCTGACTTTAAATGTATGCATGAGGAAGGCATGTCTCTCTTGCCTGCTAGACCAGGGAGGCAGGGGCCTCAGAGCAAACATGACGATAAGGACACTGGAGAAAAGGAGATTGAGAGACAGAGATCATCATCTGTACAGATAATGAAGTCATCAACATTATGATAGTTATAGTAGGGAGAGAGAGAGTTAAGATCTTCAAAGATCACGGGAGTAATTCAAGAATTGAACAGTTAAGACATAAATTTGGCATATTTTTAAAGAGAGGAGAATAATTTGGCAGCAGTAATAAGGGGCAGAAAAATCACTTACTCCACCTCCAAGCTCTGTGACATAAGGAGCAAGGGGGAGAAAAACAATTCAGAGTTTATTAGGAGAGCACTGTTCTAAGGGAAAGGCAGTGTCATGAGAGTAAAAAGGTAAGAGAAGCATACAGAAAAGCTACAGATACAAGATCAAACGGATAGGTCAACACAATAAAAGACCCACATGGGCATGAGGATGTTAGGAAACTGAGTGGGACAGGTGGCATTAGAGATTAATGGGGGAAGATGGGCTGTTTAATACATGGGACAATTACTTAGTAATTTGTGAAACTAAAATATTTACTTTCTGAATCCATCATGAATCAAATACTTAAACGCAAAACTAATAATTTAAAATTACTGATGACATTTTAAACAATAATTTTAAAATCTCAAGAACAGTGTTTAAAGCATGCAAAGAAATATTGAAAAATTAAAAGGTTGAATCTTATGCTATACAAGCAGAAAATTCTTGAATAAACACGAAAAAGGAAAGTCAAAAGAGAAACAAAGTTGAACAATTTTGAAACACAATTGCATACAAAAGACTGATTTTTGTTAATATATGTGAATTACATATTAAGCAACAAAAAAGATGAACAAACTGATAGAAGAATATACAAGGTTGAAAATAGGTCATGGGGAAAAAAAAAGAAGACCTTGGAAATCTTTCTAAATAATTCACTCAGAATCAAACTAAAGAAATGCAAAATGAAATGAGATGCCACTTTTTCAATCAAGATGAAAAAAAACTAACTATACAAAGTTAATAAGCATAAAAGGTTTAGGAATTCCTCCACAGAGATAAATTAGCTGATCTAACAAAGTTATTTCTGCACCATTAAAAAATAAACATAACTACTTCCTGACTCAGTAATTTTCTTTTGGAAATATAAACATTTACCTAAATATATACATATATTTATATATATATACATGTATTCACAGATGCACAAAGAAAAATACAAATGAAAGTTCACAAAGTCTTTGGAATTGCTAAAATAAAAAATAAACTAAATCCCCATTAATAGAGAAATGTTTACCAGGAAGAGCTCTACAGGAGATGGAAGAGATAAAGGTTAAACAGGTGACTGTGAAGCTTTGCTGATGCACCCTCAGGTAACTTCCAACAAACTTGTATCATTTCTTCCTGAGTGCAGAGAACTGTGACTTCCTTCTAACCAACAGAGTATGGCAAATGGGATTAGAGCCCCAACCTGATGACCTCACTTACCCTTACTTACTCCTCAAGACTCTATCACAGATGTAGTCATGTTGATCACCTTGAGGGTGGGGTAGACCTTCATCTTGCAGCTTGGGGGAGGACATGATTCAGTCCATCTAGGCAGGTAAAGCCCAGGACACAAGCCTGGGAACATGATGGAAGTAGAAAGGTGGAATTTGACAGGAAATCCCCCAAATACAGGATGGTTGTATAGAAGACTGGGTAGAGAAAGTAGATCAAGTGTCCACTGTACCTCGTAAACAGAATTCAAGAAAATCAAACAAATCAAACATGGAATCATATTAAACTAAGTTCTTTATTGGCAAAATGTAACCATATGACCTACATACCTGCTGCTTAAATGATAGATAAATGAGATCTAAAAAAAAAAAAATCAACACAATGGAGATGCTAAGGTTTTAAATACGATAGTGTTGAAGAACAAAGAAAGAGAATGAGGGGCAAGAGGGAAGGAGGAACATAGGGATAGAGAGAGAAACAGAGCTTAGTGAGAAATGCTGTACATTTTCTGCCTGGTACTAAAAGTTTTTGCAAAAATAAAATTTATAAAGAGCTTTATAAAAACCATTAAAATTGGCATGGTGTAATGGTCCCTTCAATATTAAATATAAAATTTTCATTCCAGTCATTTTTCTAAATTAGAAAATGTGAAAGCAGACATAAAAACATGCAATATTTTTATAAATAGATGCTTTCTTATCCAAAGTAAGACGCAAAGCTCAGAGATTTGATTTGACCATTTTTTAAGTTACTGATGAAACAAATTAATAAGTTTAATGGAGACTATTCTAAATTGCCACTGGGAGCTAGAGAAAGAACATATCTATGTATCAAAATTGGCAAGTTTCAGCAGAAAGTAATTTATACCAGAGCAAGGTGAGAAGACTGCTAATTCATGAAATGAGCCATTTATGAAATGTCTCAATGGATGCTGCCTGCTGGAGTAAACAGGGACAGGAAGGGTATCTCAGCTACAAGTGGCAGATCTGAGAATGAACCAATAGCCGGTCATTGTACATATAAAAAGGTGCAGGTGTTCAAACATAAACCATTTTGAGTATGTGGAGCAAAGCATCTTACAAAACAGAGATGCTGTAACCACTTCACAATATGTGTCCATCAAGCTACCCTGCTGCATGCCTTAAACATATACAGTGGTGTATGTCAAGAATTTCTCAATTAAACAGGGAAGTCCAGTGATCCAGTGGGAAACCAGCACACGTACCTCCTGCTTCTGCACTGGAGACAGTTTGCACACATCAGCCTGTGAGCCAAATTACAAATATCTCAGTTTGTACGGTTTGCCTAATTTTCTCTGCCTGGCATATTTCAAACAACATGAAATCAAAACACGTTGATTATATTTTTTTAGTATTCCCAGAGGCAAAGCAAAAGTATCCTAATTTAGTTAAGGTCACTATTAACCTTTCTATTTCAGATCACAGCAGGAAGTATAATGATAGCTGAGCTTTTCTATCCTTTTGGCATAATGGAAATCATGAAACCGTTTCAATCTCATTTTATCAATTATATTGGCAACCTTTATTAACTTTTTCCTTTTCCTGATCTACCCTTTCTAATTTCCATCCTGCCTGTCCTTGAGAAACTGTGTAGCACTCCCCTGGAGTAAATAAAAGTATCTGCCTATTGAAAGTGAGTGATAGTGAAGGACTTCACTTAGGATGGGCTAAAGGCTGAGAAGTCACTTTGCTTTGCTGGGGCCTAGCTTCCCGAGCATCAATAGCCAAATTAATTCTCAACGGCTTGTTAATATGGACAAAGATAGGAGTCTTATGAAAACAACACAAATTTACCTCAGCCAAAGAAAAAACTGTAATTCCCAAATCTTATGCAAGTGTTTTTTTGCTTTTTTTTAAAGATTTATTTATTTATCCATACATACAAGAACCAGGGTACAGGCCAGATTCGCGGGAGGGCGAGAGGATTCACCAGAAACAGAGCAGGGAACAGAGCAAGCAGAACAAGCAGAAATACACTGCTGAGGGGAGCAGCGGGCGAGACAGGAGAGGTCTGTTGCGCCATGTGGGACCCTTGCTGGCAGGTCGGGATCAAACCGGTGCTGCAGAGGCTGAGGACATCTTCACAGCGCTTCACTCAACCTCCTGTGCCTCCAGGGGAGGCCCTTATTCAAGTGTTTTTGACAGAGTGTGTCTTTTTGTTTTGTTTTGAAATCTCTGCATTATCTAGGCATTTGCTACTCAAAGTATAGCCCAAGACCTAGTGGCAGTAGCATCTCAGGAGCTTAGGTGCTAGTTAAAATGCAGGGCGTGGGGTCATACGCTACACGAATTAATCAGAATTTGTTTTTCCTAAGATTCTCAGATGATTCAATGTTCATTATAATCTGAGAAGTACTAGTCTAGTATACCAGACAAGCTTAAAGTACACTCATTTTGAGTAATGCAACATTAACTGAGGATACATTCTGGACTGAGACTAGTTAATAAAGAGTAAACTGTCAAATTAGAAAGACTCACACAGGCACTCAATCAATCAATAAAAGACCATATGTAGCATTTTTTGCGTAGGGACAAGCATTCTGTTTTAGCATCTGAATACGTCTGTTTAGTTCTTTACTTGATTACCTTACCTTATCTTATAATCACAGCCTGGGAGACAAGGATGAGACTGACTATAAAATGCATTATACCTATTCACGTCAGCCAATAATTACTGACTGTCTACTATGTTCCAGGCACCATGCCTGGCTCTGTGATACCCTAACTGCATATTCACAGCCCAACTGCGAGATGCCAGGGTTTCGCCAACACTTGGACTCAACTATGTCTACTAGCACCAAACACCCCATCCAAAACTAAAAGCTGAATTGGAAAGTGTAACTGTTTTGTCTGTATTTCAGAAACCATCTAGATGTTTGGAAACCTTTCAGTGCTGACTGCCTAGATAAACAAATAAAAAACAACAGCAAAAATGATGGCACCAAATGCTCCATGGTGAAGTATTACATAAGAAAAACTACAAGAGCTCACTTTCCTGTTAGAAATGCTTGAGAACTACTTGGACAGAATAGTGAATTAAATGTATTCATCCCTTCTCTTCAGAGCAGGCATTGTGATCAACAGTGTCCCATTATTGTTGCTCAGTGGTATCTAAAATTGAAGAACAAGGAGTACAGAAATATGTTAAAATATAAATACTTGTTTACAAAATTTCTTGATTATATTTTGTTCAATCTTTTAATAAATATTTATGATGCACCACCTAAGTTTTTCTTTGCCAGTCACTAAGTACATAACTGTCTAAGACTGGGTTCCCCAGAAAGAAAATCCTGCATCAACTCTTTGATTAAGCTGTGCAGTATGTAATTGCAGAAGCAGAAGTGAGAGAAAGGGTTTGAAGGGAGGAGAAAGAAAACATAAGGGAGCACAAAAGCATTGACCACTAATTGTCATCAAGGGCAAGGGATGCCTCAGTCTGGCAGGACCATCTTCCAAGCATTCATAAGAAATCCCAAATCTCAGGACTATCCTCCCTGTCATTCATCTTCCTGTTCCCATCCCCCACTGATCAAATATATATATTTGCTCCATGAATTTTAGCCTCCCAATATTCCCCAGCATGTATGATAGAGCTGGTCTCACTGCATCCTGTCATTCAACAGCAGAAAAGCAGGTGTTGTGAGCTGTGCCTGGAGAAAGAGATGGCTGAAGTCCACATCAAGCTGATCAATAACTACTCTGTAGTACCAGTCGGAATCCCACTACTCATCATCTCTTCACAACAGGCTCCATTCTCAGCGTGGGGACATGAAGATTAAAAGGAATATTCCTGCCCAAAAAGAAATTGCATGATAACAGGAAAGCAAATATGAATATTAAAGTGTGTTCAGCAGTAACATGGGAAGTGTATACAAATAAAAGAAATCCTGAAGTCCATCTGCTGGAATCAAGATATTCATTGAGCTCAGATGTAACTGAATGAGTAAGGATCAACCACGCACATATGCTGAAGTGAAACCTCCCAGGCCAAGTGTGTGAGATGGATTATGGCATGCGTGGGGCAAGGAGAAATCAGTGTTGTTGCAGTTTCATGTATGATGAGGGGAGGAATTGAGATGAGGTGAGGCAGATTCAGACATCAAATCATCACTCACCTTTGGTATCTTATGAAGAACGTTTAATTCTAAAGTAATGGGGAGCCGTTTAAAAAAATAATTGACCGGGAATGGAGTAATGTTAAAAAGATTACCCTTACTAAAGTATAAGAGGATAGACTAGAGGAATAAAATCAGGTTTTAAGTACACCAGGAAAAAGATTAATAAGATTTTTGAGTATTTATTCCTCCTGGTCCACATGATGGCTAAAAGGATTACATGAGACTATAAATGTGGATGCCAGAAGAAACCATAAAACCTCAGAAAAACACAACAGAGGATGAGAAATAAGGGGTTAAAATGTTGCTTATTCTGTTGTCCTTTTCCCAGTGAAGATCTTCACCTTACACTTGTTGATTCCCCAGAAATCTTGACTCAGCAGACTGGGGTGAGGCATTCATATTTTGAAAGAACTCTTCAATTGATTCTGATAATTGCTGATCTAGCTCTTTGAAGATATGACATTCTTCACAAACCAGAGCAAACACAACTACTAGATTTTTCTTCACAGGTTGAATAATGATTTCGTCTAGAGAGCAGTCCTGTATGCAGTAATCTGCCTGATGCAGAAGCAGATCATTGAAAGCCAGCCTGTGCCCATAGGCCCTCAGCTCAAGAAAAGATGACAAAAGGTTTACCTGCAAAACATGCCCCTTTCCTCCAGAGTCTCGAGAGAAGTATTCTACCCAGGATTTTCAGCAGTTGCAGTCTAAGATCTTCCAGATCTGCTGAGAGACAATGTCATTTTTCTCAAAGCAGATGGATTCTATTCCTGCGAGGTTCGTATAATTTTTATTTTCTTCAAATGCCCAGAAGAATCAAGAAGACTGTCAGGATATAAGCAATTAGTGTTCACATTTCCACTCAGGTGCATTCATACACCTGAGAGGAACCACAGGCACACTGTGCAGAGAGCCAGATGGACTTCTACCTGATTAGATTTCACCAGGCTGCTTTTTTAATTCAAGAACTATATTTTGATTTTCCACATTTGTCTGATTAGGTTCCCACAGATTTGGGGCCTCAATAGAAAGTATCAGTTTTTAAATGGACAAATCAATTGGACAAATCAAGTTTAAGTAAAGCAAAATGTGAAGATCCCAAACCTTTATTATTATTATTATTGTATTATTTAAAAATGCAGAGTAAGGGGTCCATTAAAATTTACCTACTGATTTCAGCAAAATATGCATAAATGAAACACCAGACAAAACAAATTTCACAAACATGGTATAACATATGGTACAACTCCATAATAATTGCAAGTCCTTTGTTTTAATAAACCTCCATCAAGTTATGCAGCTCTCTTGGGAAGGAAGGGATTGTACAGGGCCCTGAGCTGGCCAGCAGTTCCGTTTAAGAAACACTGTAGCTGCATGTGGTAGAGATGTGTTAGCTGGGATCCATCTACAGATGACACATTTTCAATATCCAAAGTTACTTCCACCTCTCTGACAACCATCATCTACAAAAGACACTAGAAGTCAATATTGAATAAAAACTTTTAGTAGGATGATTCTAAAACATGTTTGCCTACGTCTTCTTATTCATCCACAGCTACAAGAAATCTCAACTCAAAGAGAAAAACTACTGGAATAATTAAAATTTGAAATAAGTATATGGCTATGTAAAGGAAAATTACTACCCTGGAAGTTAGACCATCTGGTTCCAGTCTTGGTTTAGAACATCTCAGGGAAGAGATGTCTTTTAGCCCTCAGAGAATTCTGTCACTGTGGCCAAGTAACCTTCACAGGTAGGAATTTCAGCCTACAACCAGGGGCAAGTTGCCCAATTCTATTTTTAATTCTTTCTCCATAAGTTTAGTTTTGCCCTTACCCTTCTCCCACAATGGGCTGCTGGGAGGCAAGCTGAGACCATACTGGAGTGCTCTGAGTTATACCATTCTTCCTGTATCTACAAGGGCAGTTCCAAGAAGTGTTATTGGCCAGCTGCCCACACAGGCAAATCCTGTTCTGAGAAAATTCCTGTCGTATGAGTCATTTGGTTTTGGAAGTCTCCTGTTCCATCTAACCTACTACCTGTGACTCCACCCCTCTGCTGTCTCCTTAGGACTGTGAACTATTCCCAGGTCTACAGCTTCACACTATCCCCAGGTCAACAGCTTCACATGCTTGAAAATCTTCCTCAAAGCTAACAAGAAAAAAAAAAAAAAAACACAGCCGGCATGCAAAAATTGCAAATTTAATTTCTTAGAATGGCTCACACCTTACTCTTGAAATTCCATTTTGGAAAACAAATAAATGTTGAACTCATTAGTGGTGATTCAGTCTTACTCATTATATGTCTAGTGACTAAAACATTAACTGATTCAAATTTCAAATTTTATAACAAGGTTATTTTTATTTCCTCAAGAATCTTCCTCTGCCCCTTTTATCTTCTCAAGTTGACAGGGAGAGTGGAAAGGGGACTCTGCCCCACACGCTCCTCACTGAGTTCTTGCTGGCTTTCTCTGGGATGTTTCATTCCCTGGCAGGGCCCTTAGCTTCTAGAGCTGAGTGGTGACCAATCAGGCATAGCTGGTTCCATTTGGCCATTCAGCCATCTGCTGGTATAATTCCATGGTCCCTGAAAAAACCTCCAGAGTGGAGGTCTGCAAACATGTCCTCTGTGTGCCTTCTCCAGGCTTCCACCAAGTCACCAGTTATCTAGAAATTTATACAACCCCTTGAGGGACTGAATACTCTGGATGCGTTCTTTACACATATCCAGGAGTTCACAGACCTCTGAAGCTGAATTCAAACCCATCCATCTAGGTACCTTCTAGAACCATAAACCAGATTACCAGAAAGGAAAACACTTCTGGAAGGATTTTCAAAATATTATCCCTATTACAGTAATATCTGAAAATATCACCCTATCATATATGTATCTGAGTCTCAGTCTCCTCCTCTATAAAAGGAAAGGTTTGTATACACTATCCCTTCCATTTCTAATATCCTCTTTTCACAAACTCTGTGCTCAGGAAGGAGCTAGAAAGAAGTCTAACCAATGGATATGTGAAGAAAAGGCCCATGTGGAAACAGACAACAGTCGAAAGAGAGAAAAGCAATTCTGTACAGGACAATGAAAGCTAACAAAGGATACCTGCAAAACAGTTTGCAGGGCAGGGGCCTGGTAAAATATGGATACTACGCTGAAGCCTGCTAAGAATAACTGTTGGAGCGGGAGGGCTTGTTAGATAGTAGCAAGAACAACACTACCAGGCCAGGATTTAGATAAATAATGTCAGTCACTGGGAAATCACCAGAAAATGGAGGGGGGAAAAAAAGGGCAGGGTTCCCATCTTACAAAGAACAGAGCAAGTGACAGGTCACAACGTCAGGAATTAGATACAGTAAACAAGGCAGAAGAAAAGCTCTCAGAACTGGGGCATATGGTCAGAGCCAGGCACAGGAACAGTGAGACTAACCAGATTCTAAATCCTAAAATGTTAGGTGAAAGCTCCTTAAATCCCTGCTGCTTAGGAATTAGTTCAACAGACTTTGATAGACTGCCATCAAGGGGCAAGGTCATGTAAGCCAGCTCTGAGGAGAACATGCCTGCAGAGTCTTGAAAACAGCAAAAACAGATTTCATTTGCAACATATTTAATGGATTTCATTATTAACTCCAACACAAAAGATTTTAAAAGACCAGCGGCCTTCATAAGACTGAGAAATATTTGTCAGGGCATCAGGAGACTATTTGTTTATATCACAGATATAATCCATATCTTGGTGAAATAGTGTAGATTTCCGTTTGAAACATCATATGATCTTTTAAATTTTATTTTATGTTGTTGTTTTATTTTATTTTATGTTTTAA
The DNA here is from genome assembly GCF_964194135.1 of Talpa europaea. Taxonomy (NCBI): domain Eukaryota; kingdom Metazoa; phylum Chordata; class Mammalia; order Eulipotyphla; family Talpidae; genus Talpa; species Talpa europaea. Next base: position 112,666,913 of record NC_140074.1, on the reverse strand, counting down.
ACTTTTAAAATCACAACTTGCAAATGGGAAAGTGCAAATCATAAATGAATTATTGAAATGTGAACACATCTATGTAACTTTACCAGGTCAAGAACCAATTAAACATAAACCAGCAACCAATTAAATGTAAACAAAGACAACCGTCCCTGGAGGACAACAAGATGGCCACTACATGCACCAAATAACACTACCCACCAGAGAACAGTCTTTCTTGAAATGTAACTGTGCATGGAGCATCGTTTGGGCAGCACAGTGCAAGACAAGGGAGGGGAAGCTGCAATCTCAATTCTCTTGCAGTAGCTGATGCACCCCACTGAAGAGAGGAGTGCACAAAGTTGGTGTGTAGGACAGAGTCTGACTTGTGGAAAACTATAGGAGTAGGGGAGCAGAGATTGGAACATAACACCAGAATAGCAGATACAGGCCCCAAAGGCAGATGCTATGTGGTCAAATAGCAACCAGGCAACCAAAGCTATAAAGTTCAGCACCCTGCACCCTTCAATAGTGGAGAAAGAACAGCAGACAGTCTTGTGACTGCTGGGGGAGGTGTGTGTAAGGTGGTGATTGTCAGTGTGAGCTTGGGGCTGCTGAATGTGAATAGCTGGATCTTGAACAAGTAGGGAAGGCTAGAATGAATCAACTGTGACTCTGCACAGAAGAGGCTCTACTCTACAGTTCTTGGCAGTGTTACCCAAAACATCTGTCTCATCCCTGCTGAGGGCTAAAGCTGAGATAACAACAATATATGGTGAAGACTACCATTAACAGAATTCAATGAACCAGGGCCCTGGCAATAACAGCAAGCTGTTGTACCCTAGGGCAAGCCTCTGTACTTTAAAGATAAAGGGAATAAACCTCAATTTCAACTCTTTACCAGCCATAGCTCTCTCCTGAGCTACAAATATTGAGACAGGACTACAGAGGAGGTAGAAATTTGGGGAAGAAATGGTCAAACTCCAAGAAACACACAGTCTTCATTCACCAGAAACCAGAACCAGGATAGTAGTCTCTCTGCAGTGTAAGCCAGTAGCCTTCAGATCATTGTGCCCTAAGTGCACACTGGGGAGGAAAAAACTAATATGTTGTTGGTGGGGATGTAAACCGTTTTTGAAAACAGTCTGCATTTACCACCTTGAAAAAATAAAATTGGAAGTGCCATATGATCCAGTTAACCCATATCTACCTGAAGAACATGAAATCATCAACTTGGAAAACTATATGCTCCATAAAGTTTATTGCAGCATCAATCACAATAGCTAAGTAATGAAGTAACCTAAATGCCCTGTGATAAAGTAGATATGGTACAGCTACACGATGGAATACTAGTTAGCTTAAAAGAAAAGATGAACTGTTACCATTTATAGCAAACTGGAAGGAAATTGAGGGGATTATGTGAAGCAAAATAAACCAGCAAGATAAAAACAAATATTGGATGATTTCACATAGATAAGTAAAAATAATCATGAACTAGGAGACACTGAATTGAGGTTTCTGAAGTTATGATAAAGGGGGTAGAAGAAAAGATTGAGGTACTATAAGGGATAGTGATGGTAAAACTTTAAAAATAAAGTGAAGGCATGAAAAAACCTATACTACAAAATCCAATGACAGAAAAATAATATTAAAAAGCAAAAAAGAGTAATGTATGAACTGAAACTATAAGCTTTCTGTTTATGTCTCATGTATGCTTTTATTACATAATTTATGTGAATTATGAGTGTTATATTTATATTAAGGTACTAGTTATATGTAAATTCCCATCATGGACCTCCATTCTGATGTGTCTAGTGAAAAATAAGTTCTCCTATAAATTAAACATTCTTAAAATGTCTATAAATTAAACAAATTTCTTCTGATTAAACATTATGTCAACAATGATTATATCTTGAGTATGTCTGACTGAAGTTAGTTTTCAGATTCTTATGTTAACTTAAAACCTTGTCCTTTGCCCAATGAATAAGTAAATGAATATTCATTAGCTAGCTAATCCATTCTGTATAAGAAAAAACCCCACCAAAATATGCATGACTACGCATAATTTTCAAAGTATGAGTATTTTGGGATGTGTACATTTTGTACATTGAGAAGCTTATACTGTGAAGTTACAGTTATTTTATTGTTACTGTGGTGTTCCCATTGCTAATAACAGAGGAGTGACTCTGTGACTCAGTGACTCACTGATTTCTGGTCCCGCTCACACCCACCCATCCCATTCAGCCGATTAGGCAATGTACCCATGTAAGAAGTGTGTGATCTAGCTGAAAGCTTTTCAAACCAAAATGATTGTTTTCATTTTTTCTGAAGTTTGAAACAATTGATCTGCAAAACACACACACCAGAAGCACATTTAAAAATGCTTGTAGAGTACGAAAATCAGTGAAGATGTTAATTTTAGGATTATCTAAAATTAGCTCAACATTCCCCTAAAATATGGTAAATTGGCAGGCTAGAAAATCAATATACAAAATTCTGTTATGTTCCTATACACAAACAGTAAACTAGAAAACAAAAAAATCAAGAAGACAATCCCATTTACAATCACAACAAAAATCATTAAATAACTGGGAAGAAACGTAAAGAAGGTGAAAAGACCTACACAATGAAAACTATATGGCATTGTTAAAATACAAGACACAAAGAAATGGGAAGATAGTTCTATGATCATGGCTAGGAAGAATTAGCAATGTCAAAATGGCCAACTTACCCAAAGCAATACACAGATTCTATGAAATCCTTACCGAAGTATCAGTGACATTCTTCAAGGAAACAGAAGAAACATTATTGGAAATAATGTGGACCCACAGAAAATCCCAAATAGCCAATAAAATCCTGGGACAAAAATAAAGAAAGGAGCTACCACACTTTCAGTCCTCAAATTTCCTACAAAGCTTCCATATGATCTAGCAATTCTACTTCCAGGTATTTACCCAGAGGACACAGAATCATTAATTCAAAAGGACACCTGCACCCCTATGTTTATAGCAGCAATATTTACAATAGCTAAGCTATGGAAACAACCCAAATGCCCAAAAATAGATGATTGGATCAAGAAGATGTGGTACATATACACAATGGAATATTACTCAGCAATCAAAAAAGATAAACTCATGCCACTTGGATGGAGCTCGAAGGGATCATGCTCAGCAAAATAAGCCAAAAAGAAAAAGAAAAATACTGGATGGTCTCACTCATAGCAGGAATTTAGAAAACCTAAATAAGGGACCAGGAAAAAGACTAATTATAATAAAGTAAAAATCAAAATCAACAAGCAACTATAAACCAGAGACACACTACGGGGCGGGGGGTGGAGGGAGTAGGATCAAAACAAAGGGAGACGTAATTCTATGGGGACTATAACCAAGATGAAAATGCATACACTGTGCAAAAATGAAAAATGATGTAAAAAATGCTCAAAAAAATAAAAATAAATGAGATTAATCAATGAAGTCAAAGTTTATTACTCTTTTCTGATGAAGAAATCTATATATCCCCAATGTATCTGTAAGAGATAAGGTATGTACTATGAACTTAAATTCATTTATTCCATGAATTACATCATCAGACCATCTTGGAAAAATTTCCATAATATTAATATATTTCATTGCCAGAGTCAAGAGACCAGTAACTTGGGAGAGGGGTGGACCCTTAACACTTTAAACAATGTACAGTTTCAATGTCTTCTCCCCTATTCCAACTAAGAAACTGATATCCAAGGTCTCCTGTGAACAAGCAATACATTTTTATTTAAAAGACATGGGAATGCATCTTATCAGAGTTACTTTTATCTGACTCAGGTTCATGTCCACTTGGAAAATTACCAAACTACCTGAACAATGAAACAAATTCCATGTAGACTGAGCTCTTTTCAGATTGAGTTTTTAACCCCAAATCATCAATGTACACCTGAGACTGCAAACATAAAGACTTCTTTGAGTGGACAGTTAAAATAACCAACCCATATCACGAATAATTACTGATGCTCTTTCAACCACAGTCCACCTGGAAAATTGATAACAAAATGGCCAAATGTGCAGACCAAAAAAGAAACCATTTTGAGAATCCTCTGAGGAATCTGGAAATCAAGGTTTGCAGTCTGAAATATTTGAAAGCACCTGTTCCTAACAAACTATCCAGATGTAACATGATGTTATAGTTTATTCTGGGGCTAAAGAGATAATATCTGATCTTTCTATGTCTATGAAGTCTTGGTTCTGCTTCTGTCATTCAAAATTATACAAAGAAAATATAATCTATGTGTACCCATGTGCTGCTTAGACAGATGGAAGCACAGCAGGTAGATAAATACTGACATTCCCTCCCATGAATACCTCCAAAGGAAAGGTCAAAGATAAGATAATAAGTAAAGTGAATGCAGATTAGATAGAACATCTGTTTAAATAGGGTAACATGGGAAATATTGACTACTTTGTCAAATAGAATCTTTTCTTCCAATTTATCAATAAGCACATGCTTAGTACTCCATTCCTTGCAGCCTATCACGATAGCTTTCTGATTAAAATTAGTATCTTGATAAAGTACAATTAGCCACAAGGGATAATCTGTGCTTCTCTTTTTATTTTAATTAGAAATTGTTAATCTTGCAAGCATAGAGAAGCTAATATTGTCTTTAGAAATGGCCTCACTTAATTTAAGAATGAAGGCATTTTAAGAGAAGCACCCTTGGAAATATCAAGTGATTCTTGCAAATCTGCAGAGTAAACTGTAACTTTCAGAGACTTGAGTAGTGAGTTTTAAAGAACTGCACTTCTTGTTGATAAAAGAGACAATTTCATAGGGAATAGAAACCAATAGTCTATACCCTGCTTCTTCTCTTCTGCAACATCTGGTGCTTTTTACTTCCTGTCTTAAATAATTTCACCTCCCCAGCATTCTTGGTTCTTTCACCTGTTATGTTCCTGCCTTTCTGTTACATGTAACTTCTCCATTTAAGCCTCTTCTTCCAAATAGCCATTCCACAGATTTGATTTAGTTGATCTAGGTGGGCCCTCAACCCAGGCTACTTCTTTATCTATCTTATAATTTTTTATTGTATCTGAACATTGTGCATAAATGGAGATTTAAATGTAATATTGTTTGGAATTAGTTTCAGAAAATGAAAGTCGTTTCCTGTGTCTGAAGGTTATGGCAGAAGGCTAAGCATTCACATGACTCCAGGAGGTCACTTGATTTGGGCTGGACTACAGTTTTAATTAAATCAAGTTCATCCCATTAGCTTAACCTCCAACTTACTGCAACAGCTCTCAGGGAGCAATCCCTTTGATCTTGAGTGCCTGAAATGAGAGTGGAATTGAGGCACATTTTCAGATAGTTTTGGTTCATTATTTAATTCAAATCCAAAAGAGGCACAGATTTTAAAATCTGTGAAAATGTGCACGCCTCTAAAAAATTATCTGCTTTCTCACCCCTTCCCTGAACATTCTTGGCAAAATTTGGGGGAAAGGGTATAATAAAGGAATGTAATTTTCAGTCTAAGTCTTATTATGTAGAAATTCCACTTTATTCTATCGCAATGGCTCCTCCTCATCCCTGTAAGATCTCTGTAAGATCAGATCATCTGCTCCACCTGGATGTACCCAAACCAAGCACTTTCCCTTTGTTCATTTTTAAGAGTATCTTTCTCTCTTTCTCTAATTCAGTTCATCAAGGCTCCCTTGTTTATTTAATAGCTTGATAGAAAAGCATAGTTTTTATATTATCTGGATTTTTTTCCCTGTTACCATGGAAACAAAGGTCTTTCGCAACTAGAAGCAGAAACCCACTCCTCCCAGAGATGCTTATTCATCAATCCACAGACTTTACTTTGAGAAATCTGTTTGATTGTGTACACCATGGAACACATTTAGAGAAATCAACTTTAAAATCAAAACCAGGAGATTGTTTTATACCCTATAGCCCAAGGCATGCATACAAATCAAGTAACAAAAATGTTCTTATCTCATCAAGATATTGGAACTACCAGCCACTTAGATTTCTTGGTAAAATGTCCCTTCTTGGTTTAGATGGATTTAAGCTCAAATTTTACTATTGCTCACTCAGTTTAACCTTTTCTCAACTCTAGTTCAAGTACTAAAAGGCTTGTCCTCAATAAGTATGTAGTAAAGGCATCTTCTTCTCAGAGTTAAATGCATATCCAAAAAAATCAAAATTTTGCCTCTATTATATTCAAGATGGAATAGGCATTATCTATAACAGTGCCTGGCATTTATTGGATACTCAGAAAATACTTCTAATGAATAAATGGTATTGTTTCTCCGGTTCCTCCCACTCGTCTTTAACTCTTTCCTTACCTCTCAATTTCATTTCTCCATCACCTAGCCAAACTATGCTTTCTATTCAGTTCAATTTTCCATTAAAATCTCTTTAGTAGCTTTTCTCTTTGCCACTGAATTAAGTTTGAATTCCCAATTTAACTAATAGTTTTCCACAGCCGGCACTCAAGCAGTATTTCTGTTCATCTATCTTATATTGCAACCAAAAGAGAAGAATATTCTCTGCATTTCCTAAATATTTCCTTTGCTTTTCCAACAGATTATGTCTGCTTCAGATAGAAATTCTCTTTTTCTCATTGCTCTCTTTACCTATCAAAATCCTATGCATACTTTAGTACACATCTCAAATGTCACCATCACCTTGACATACAGCCTGATCCATGAAATTGAAGTTGATCCTGTTTTCTTCTTCTCCCCACAGCATATGGCTTGTACCTCTCTAAAATGTCCGCATAACTTTATGCTATAGTAATGACCCTTTTGTTTATTTTTGAAAGTAGAGTGTAAAATCCTTGAGGAGCAGAAGTTATGCTAACTCATGTCTATATTCCACACACCGACAACAATCATATTACATATTTTATACAAATAGTTCTTTAAAATATGAGTATTTTATATTTGACAAGGGACTGGTCACCTTGCATTTCTGTGAATACACCTCACTCATTTCTCATTTCCTAAATATATGAAGCTCCAGAAAGTTTAAAGAATTGAGTGCATTTCACCAAATTTAAACAAACCCAAATATGAACTGTTAAAGTGGCACTCACTTTAACTTCAATCTCTAATGAAGTGATTTCATGTTAGATAAAATAATGTTAGTGATTTCATGAGCATGATATAAATAAGGGAAAATATAACCCACAAATTCCAGTTGTTTTTCATATGATGCACCACAATAAAATGTCCCATTTTAATTTTGCTCTGAATTATACAGTCCTAACAGAAACAATCAAAAGCAGTCTTTATTCATTTTAATGGGTCTTTCGGGGTGACAATGCAAACTTTATAGAGTATTGATGTGACTAAGACATTTCAGGAAATGCATTATTACCCAATTATGCATCTTGCAGTAGTAAGTGCGTTTTTATATTCTCATCCCAGGTCTTTTGAATAGTTTGAAAAACATTAATTCATTCATTAAAATTAATGCCAAATTTTAATTCTGAACATACTGTATAATATTTTGACGTGCCTACCAGCTGCTTCCTTGCCAGCAGTCAGATGGTATTGTTAATTCCATGAAACTTTGCATTTACATACCTTTGTGTCTTTCCCCAAGGAATATCAGTGTTTCTGAGTTGGATCCTCAAGAGAAATTGTGTGAAGAGGACCAGCGGAGCGAGGAAGGGCTAGACATAAAACAAAAGGGTGAAGAGTTCTAAACTGTGACATATGAATCTAAGCAGGCTCAACTCAAGAAGCAGAGGTTCTCGCAAACAAACATATAGATGATTTACCTTCAACTCTTTTGTATTCAGTTTCACCTTCTCTAAAAGGTGTTATTTTATTTTGTACAGCAAAATAATTCATCAGAGACAACTGAGGCTACCGGAAAAAATCTATACCCCTCTGGGTACTTTGTCACCTCCAGCTTGTCCTGTGTCCCACCACACTTATCTTTCTAACAAGTAGAGAGGCATGTGAGCCATGGATTTACAGATGTATTTGAGAGCAGACATTGACCAATAGAATCAGAGTTTTGGACTAGTTTTTTGCATATGAAGTCAGTAGTATTCTGTGGTCTCAAATTTATGAGCAATTTACAGCCTCCTGGAGAGCAGATTCTTCTTTCAAATCTGGACTCTCAAAGTAAGGGAAACTAAAATATATTATGTGAAATACATAATATATATATATTATATATTCAGTTAAGGTTGGACACACATATAATTAGTATTCAGAGAATTTTGAGAAAAGCAAAATTATATTTGGTGCATAACTATGTTTCCTTCCCAAGATGGAAAAAAAAAAATTTAACACTGATTGTTCATGTTTAGGGAAATTTTAACAATCCACTGGCTTGATTCTCCAAATGTTATTCAGTATGGTACATTTCAAAGAGCAATAGTTGGGGAATCATGAGAACCAAAAAAAAAAAAAAATGCACCTGTAGAGATACTGCAACACATAAGGATTCAAAGATGGAGGAGTGAACAATAGAAGCTGGGATTGAATATCCGGTTTCTGGAGCTACTGGACAGAAGCCAGATAATTTCATCACCAAGGAAAGGTCAATTTTGATAAGAAACACAAATTGACCACTGAATGTAGCATTAAAGTCTTTGGAGACTCTAACATGAGCAATTTGAGTGGAGAGGTGGGATCGGAAGTATGACTGAAGTGGACTGAGAAAATATAGGAAAGTGAGAAATGAAATGTTGTAAAAGGGAGTAGGGGAATGAGGCTGGAGCTAAAGAGATGCATAGAATTACGGGAGGGTCTGGTTACAAAATAAGATATTTCAGCACAGTCTTGTAATACACTGGCTTGCAAAGCAAATCACTTCCAAGTTTAGCAGCTTAAAACAAGGCATTCATTCTCACACCGTTTCTGAGCCAGGAATCTGGGAGCAGTTTACTGGATGGTTCTAGTTTATGAGTTTGCCACTAAGATGTCAACTGGGGATTACAGTCACCTAAAGGCTCAACTGGTATAGAGGATGTGCTTTCAGGGTACACATGCTGCAGGTGATCAGCGTTTCAGTTCCTTCCAGGTAACATACAGAGAGACATGGCAGCTGGCCTCCTCCAGAATTAATGGAGAAAGGCGGTAGACTCAGTGTCTCTTATGCCCTAAATTTGGACATAACATGTCATCACATCTGCCATATCCTACTGATTTCACAGATAAACTTTTGTATAATGTAGGTGAGGACTACCCTAAGGTGTGAAAAACAAGAGAGAGGAGTCATTCTATGTTATCGAGACTAATTATGATGTAATGAAATAAATGTATGGGAACATGCATGGTTCAGGAGAGGAAGAGAGAAGCACAGGATCAAAGTCCTTGAGTGAGAAGGAATACTCTAGTGGAAGGACTGGTCTTAGGAGCAGGCAGTTATGATAACCATCATAGCAGAGAGAGAGGAAAAATACACTGTAGATGAAGTAATTCCTTATGAATGCTTTTTATCTTATCAATGACATAAGCAAGGCTCTCAGTGAGCAGAAGAGAATTAAAATTTTGAGAAAAATGATGTGAAATAGTCACTCCACATACTAAGAAATTTGAAAAGAGAATGAACTAGAATAAGCAAAATTATTTGGGAGAAGTATGAGTAGGGAAAAATAATCTAGATGTGTAAATGAGACATAAGGCAAACACTAATCCCTTCCTCAAAGTTCCATGAAGCATGGACACAGGAGGAAAGAAACAGCCATCAAACTACAGGATTGCAGGGAAGCAAGAGCCTTAGACATAGCAAGGTTTCATTTAGAGCAACAAAATCAAGGAAACATTTATACCAGAGACTGAGGCTCTAACAGATTTTGCTGATGGGTTCCATCCAGGTGAAGCAAAATAGGGTAAAGGAAGGGTAGAGGATTGGGTCAAATGGAAATGAACAGACTAATAGTTCAGAAAAGAGTTTTCTCAACAGCTAAGGTGAAGGAGGCTATCATGATTATATTAATCTTGATGACCTTTTCAGTAAGGTAGAGAGCCAGTTGTAACACCTTTCTAGAGACTAGGCAGTACACAGAAGTAAAGCAGAGAAGATAGTATTTTCTAATGGAAAGAATAGTAAAGTAATTGGGTATGCTGATACTTACTAAGAGTACCGTTGAATCTTATAAGGTGTAATCAACAAACTCAGTACTCCTAAGTAAATATCAAAAACTTGGAATAGTCACTTAGTCTCAGATCCAGAATGCATATTTATGTTTTCCATTCATGGACAATATTGTGATTTATCACTCGACTGTAATTTTATGAAGGACTTTTTCTATTTTATAACTTGCAGAGTAGTAGAACTCAGCAGAAACTAACTTGAAATATCTTTAGTCAACTGTCCTATAATAGAAAATAAAGAAAAAAAATGGTCTTAAAGATCTAAGAGAATGGAAAGATCAACTTTTCCAGCATTAAAATGGAATTTTCAAAACTTAAGTAATAAGTCTTTTCTATATTTGATTCCTATTAACATTTTGAAGGTATATCAGAACTTAACAATGAGGATTTAAATTGAGTGAACTTAAGCTTTGTCCTCTTTGTCATCCCCTTTCTTTTCTTCCCAAAACAACTCAGTCCATATGATATAAGGGGGAGTCCCACAGATAGGCATCTTGTTGGGCAGTGAATAGGGGAGACCCTGCTGTGAAGTGTGAAAGCCAAAGTGAGGAGAGGAAAAGAAGCCACATGAGGGCAGAGCCATAGCAAAAATGCTTCAAAAGTCAATTGCAAAATATCCTGGAGAAAATACCAAAATGGCAAATCTCAATTAAAAAAAAAACACAGAAATTATAGAACTGAAAAATACTGTAACACAAAAAACAGTGAATGGACTAAATAGTAGAGAGGAGGTAAGAGAGGATGGAGTCAGTGAATTGAGTACAGATCAAAGAATGTAACTATACAAAACAACATAAAAAATAGACAAAAAAATGAGCAGAACCTCATAAATGTGTGCGATAATAACAAAATAGCTAGCACTCAAGTCACTGAAATTCTAGAATATTCAAAGGAATAATAGCTTTCATACCTCCTCCCACAATTTCCAGGAAAAAAAAAAAACAACTGGTTTAGAAACAAGCTAGTCTCCTGAACGCCTATAAATGTCCAAGACGCAGAAAGAGAAAACTGAATGGGATTCTTTCCCTCATTCTGTATGAAATCATAGCATGATATTAGGTAAGCCACTTTATCACTATGGCTTCTAAGACTTCCACTTCATTTGTAAAATGAGAGGAGGTTAAAGCAGACAATCCCAAGGCTCCCTCCTAGCCCTCAATGATACACATTTTTTTTTTCATAGTTTTCAAAGCCCTAAAAGAATCAGTTCCTGAATCCTTCCTGTTCAATTTTTGGCTTCCCTTTGGCTGTAGAATCAGAGATGATAAAATTTTAGGTCCCTGAAATCAGGGCTAGTGACCAGGTCCACTTTCCCCTAAACATCTCCCAACTTCCCTGAATTCCCCACTGAACACATTTCTGTTTTCAATGTGACTGTTTAGGGCATGTCTTCTACAATATCCTATGTCACCGAGGCCATTTCTAGTCCACACCTACAAATATCTTGACATTGATAAACAGCACTTAAGCACATTGTAACTTCCTTGATGTAGAGTAGGAGAGGGTGCAAAAAATTCCTAGGAACCTACTGGAGAGTATGAAGTATAAAATATCAGGATTTTCACCAACAATAGATTTTCTAAAAGCCTGCAGAAAATCACTTAACCTCTCTCTGCTCCATTTTACTAATTTAAACATTGAAGAATAGGACAATCTTTGGGAAGTATTTTGAGGGTCTTGGATAAATGAAAATGCACTTGGCACTAAAGACTATTATTATCCCATTTGTGAAGCCCTTCATCTCCCTATCTGTGAGAGGGCTTCTGCCTGCACTGAATTTCAGCATGTCTACAAGCTGCCAATGCTCTGCATTAAGCATTTCCTGTCATCTGTGCTTGTCAGAGATTAGTTTGCAGACATCTTGCAAAAAGCATGCATAATACATACTGCTGAATACAATATTTATCATAAAACAGCTCGAGTGATGGAAAAGCATTACCCAGCAGCATCATCTATTGTGTAATTTCCATTTCCATCAATGTACCCTAAGTAGGTAGAACATCCCTAACCACTGAATCACATCAAGTCTAACTCCAAAGCCAAGAAACTGGGAGTCGGCTCAATTTTGCATGAACACCATGGTGCTCACTGAATGTATCTGTGTTAAGGAAATAGCAAAAAGACCAAAATAAAATTTTTATTTTTTTATTTTTCCCCATTAAAGAACATCCTGTTGTCCATTTCTCTTTAAAGTCAACTCCTTCAGGGCCTCTCCTGGTGGCGCAGGCAGTTGAGCACAGCGCTGTGAAGCTGTCCGAGCCTCTGCAGCACTGGTTCGATCCCAGCTGGCCAGCGAGGGTCCCACATGGCGTGGCAGTCCTCTCCTGTCACGCCCACTGCTCCCCTCAGCAGTGTATTTCAGTCAGTCTGCCTGTTCTGCTCCCCACTCTGTCTCTGGTGAATCCTCTCACCCTCCCGTGCATCTGGCCTGTACCCTGGTTCTTGTATAAATAAATAAATAAATAAATCTTAAAAAAAAATAAAATAAAATAAAGTCAACTCCTTCCTTATGACCAGGAGTTAGAATGAAGGGAGGAAACATATTTAGTTACAAGGAACATTAGGCAGCACCTCATCTTCCTTATCCTAATACACATGCTCTCGGGATAATATGATTTTGAACAAATTACTTTATTTCATGAGTGCCGTGAATTCTGGCAGCATTTACTTTGACAGCTATTTTAATGTCACTGTTGACTTAAAAAGCCATCAGACCAAGTGTGTCTCCCCTCCACAAATGACATTCTTGCCAAGAGTGAAAGTAGGTTTTAGCAGAGGGAGGAGGTGCTGGAACCAAATCTGGAGAGACCTCAGGTAAAGACAGAGCCCTTTCTTGGAGAGCAGCCATCTCTCACAGCATTCTTCCATTGGAAAGATATTTCAGGCCAAATGCTTTTTTCCTTGTTCTGTTCAACACATAAAATACAAGGAGGCACTAATCCTTTTCTCCACATTGACTTAAGGTTGTCAGTTTCTTCTCTGAGTTTATTTCTTTCTTCTTTTTTAAAGACTTATTTATTTATACATAGAAGAACTGGGGTGCAGGCCACAGGTGGGGGAGGCGTGAGAGGATTCACCAGAGACAGAGCAGGGAATAGAAGAGTTAGGTTGACTGAAATACACTGCTGAGGGGAGCAGCGGGCAAGACAGAAGTCTGCTGTGCCATGTGGGTAGCTCCCCAGCTGGGGATCGAACTCATGCTGCAGTGGCTGCGGATAGCCTCATAGGTTGCATCTTAACCCCTGCACCACCAGGGAGGCCTGAGTTTATTTCCACAGAATTGTTCTTGGTGTGGCATAGTCAATCTCTTTCTTACATATACTCTTTTGTTGAGTCCAGCATATAAGGCAGTATAATGGAGAAATATCGTGATCCCCAAACGGGAACAACACCTCAAAATAGTCTGGGAAGCAGGCACAAATAAGTCAAACAACAATGGGAAAGAAGATGGATTCGCTCAGGAGTGAATACAAGACAAAATATAAGACAAGGCAAAAAAAAAAAAAATACAAGACAAAAAAAAAAATCCCCCTCCTAAAAACATTAGTGGAAAGTGGCTCCAGAAAGGGAGATGGACACTTGGGAGTGAATATATGTATAAATATATATATATGTATATACGTTATGAAATAAATTTATATAGATAGAAACATATTTTTATTTCTATAGTGTTTTGTAACCTGCTTGAAACTATCTCCAATGTATTAGAAACATACTATTACTTTTAATATATATATAATTATGATTATAAGCAATATACCATGGTATTTAGGATGTTCTGAGACCCAAGTCCACTGTGAGTTCTGGGGGAACAGAGTTCCCCACACCAACAAGCAATGCTCCAAACACCAGCTGGGGGTCCTACAATTTAATACCGACACTACCTACCCAGAGATGGCATCAGATTCCATAAGGCTGAGCACTCAGTCCCATAAAACAATCCCCATCCCACTTCAGACACCAGTGTTAAGGCCATATTATTACCTATGCTTCTGACTGACTGGCTGCAAGTAAGAGGTTTCCATGACTTTATCCTTGGGTTTAATTTGCTAGAGCGGCTCCAAAGGCTCAGGGAAACATTTTACTAACTAGATTACTGGTTTATTATAAAAGATGATGACCTCAAACAAAAGTCATCACTTACTCCAACAATAAAATGGCTTTATTCAGAAACAACAGAAAGGGGAGCAGATTGGAGATGAGCTCATAGAGAGACCCACAGGCACATTTTTGAATCCATGGCTAACCACCCCCTACATAACCTCTGGACAGTCTCCCTCTCAGTTCCAAAAGAAGGAGAAAGAGTTTTACTTACCATGGCGATGTGTGACAAGTTGGGTCCTGCAGTTTGCTGATTTACACATGTGTGGACACTAGTTTTATATGCCAACCTCGTTTAAATAGGGTTTCCATATATTAATGTTCACAGAGGATGTAACTCAGCAATAACTAGATGCAAGAGACACGTAAGGCAAGGTGTGGGGGAAGCAACCCTCTCCCTGAATCTACACGTTTACCAACCTGGACGCTCTCTGAATCTTGTCCTTTTGGTTTTTAATGAAGGTTTTCTTACATAGTCATAATTGATTAAATCATTGGCTATTGGTGTTTAATTCCATTTCAGACTTTCTTTCTCCCTAAAGGTATTTGTGTATGTGTATATGTACGTGGGAAGGTGTGAGGGAGGGGCTGAAAGGTCCAAATCTCCAATCAATCACTCAATTGATTCCCCTGGCAATCAGCTCCACTCCTTAGGTGGGCTAAAAAACTTACTTCATTAATGAAACACAATAGACGCCTTTATGTCTCTCTTGGGAAATTCCAAAGATTTTAGAAACTATAGGTTACAAAGAAGAAGACCAAATACAAATCTATTGTGAATCACAGTATCATATATGGGAATATATGATTGAGTCAGTCTACATCAACCTAGTTTGTTTGCTATCTGAATAATAGTCAGCTGTAAGACTCTCCCACGACTTACTTAATCTCCTGATTCTAGAGCACGTAAGCTGTTTCCAGTTCTTGCTATTATAAACAACCTACACATAATTACTTGGCTCCTTAGATTAATAGAAGGAAAACCGATAGATCAAAATATATGTACAAATCACCCTTCAAAAATATCAAATAGTAGCAACTGGTCTCCCCAAAATCTATATATGTAGTTCTTAACATCCATATCCACAATGAGCATTACTCATTTTTAATCTTCCTATTTAAAATATTACATTTCAAAGGGAACAATGGAATGGGGAAGGGTAGATTTGAACTTTTGGTAGAGAACTTAATGTAAAATATTCACATGTTGATTATCAGTAGTAAGCACCTGAAACTTATATAATGTTATAATGCAATGTCAATTCAATTAAAAATATATAAAATATTACATTTCATCCATGTTTAAATGTATATTTCTTTAATAATAAATAAGAACAAATATTTATTCTATGTTTGTTGGCCAGTAGCCTTTCTTTACTTTACTTACATGTGAAACTTTTGTTCTTGTTTGTGGTTTCTTTTTTCTTTTACCAATTTTTCTAGTAATTAATAAAGATTTTTCTTGGTGATTTATAAACATTTATATCTGTTATATCACAACTGTAGTTATATACTGTGCAATATTTTTTCCCAGTTTGTCAATTACTTTTCTACCCTTGCTATAATGATTTTGGCATGGAGGATTGGATAAAAAAATTATATAGTAAAGTCTTATATTCTATTCTTTGATGGTATCTGATTTGGGGGCTTCCCCAAATAAAATTATAGCTAGGCTTTGGGTTCATATGCTCAGTTTTCACACAAGCTGGTGTTCTTTACATTACACTGCTGTACCCTCATCATCTTGCCAATGATGAACTCAGACATTCAGTGATCATGACATGAGGTACTAAAATTCGATTTTAATTATTGTATGTTTGCACTTCCTACTAACCAAGGCCAACTTCAATAGCATAGCTATATTTAACCTTGCAGTATCATTTATGCAATTATTATTTTACACTGTTTAGCTTTCACAAAGATTGTTTCTATGAGGCAATTTTTTTTTTGCTCTATTTGAATGGGGAGCCATCACATATGAGTTAGGACATGCAATGCTACTTGCTAGCTTAGACAACCCTAAATGAGCAGTGGCAGACCACCAGGTAAGCATTGATGACGGCACAGATCAATAGCTCTGCTGAGTGGCTTTGCATCAAGTGATTACTCACTGTGTAGACTTGCCTTCTCAAAGCCCTTTGTTTGTGGGCAGGTGTCGGGAGAATGACAGAACAAGGAAATATTCACATTCTATGATCAAGGTTTCTAATAGTTTACATCATGTTTTCCCAGATCCCATTGACTGAACATAGTCACAAGGTCCTACCAAGGCACAGACATGAAGGGGCTGAGAAATCCAGACTTCCTGCATTCCCACAAAAAGGAAGCAGCACAGGTGAGCACCTGGTCTCTGCCACATCCCTGACTCACTCTAATCTAGTTTTACTTTCATACATTTAGTTTCATAAATATTTCATAACCATATATTATTTATGGAATATTGGAACTATGTGAATAAGAATATTCACCCGCTTCCTTCTATTACCATTATGGTTTTATTTTTAATATTCCATATTGAGTATTACATATTGGAACTTGTTTATGGTATACAGAAGTAAGTATAATGTGAAATAAGCCTCTATTTAAATCTGTTTTAAAAATTAAACATTTATTAAGGAATCCATTGTTTTATTCACTGATCTGAGATGTTGCATTTACTGTTTATTAAATTTTCATAGATTTATTTAACAAATTTTTAAATGCTAACTATATGCCATATGCTTTTTTTAATACTTTAAAAAGCAAAGTCACTTTATTTTTAAACCTATAAAATCTTACTATTATAATTTCCATTATGAAGACCAGAAAACTACAATTTATAAAGGTTAAAAATTGTCCAAAATCAAGCAATTAGTAAATGGTAGAGCTGGAATGGGACCAGGCATCTGGCTCCAGAATAAGATCTTAACCACTATATTATGCTGGCTCTCCAAACAAGAGGGTCTCTAACTGAATTCCTGTTGGGGTCACTGCAGAGGTGGGGTGGATCTCCCTCACTGCTTCAAACTCTCTGCAAACATCAAAAATGTAGTCAGTGTTTTTATTATGCTATTAATTTTCACTACATTATTAAATCACTCCTGTCCCTGGATCACTACATTGTTTTAGCCACTATCACTTTAAAAAATCCTAATAGCTTACAGGGCAAATGCCCACTTAATTATCCTACCTTTTCAAAATTTGAAAACCATTTTCTATGTCTAATGCAGTTATTCTTCCAGACAAACTAATGTAGCTAATCTGTCAAAATCCTTGATCAGAAATAAGTGATTAATTTGATTGAAAGTGTATTATATTTGATTGAAATTGTATTATATTTACATATGACTATAGGGAGAACTGACATTTTTAACAGTGTTGGTCTTCAGTCTGGAAAAATGGCAGACTGAATGGCAGACTTTTCTTAATTTGTTCATCACAGCTTTAAGCACTCATAGTAGTCTTTCCCCAAGATCTTCTCCAGCAATCTGCATTTACAGTATTAATGCCCTGTTGCCCTCCTCTTCCATAGTCTCTGAGAGTTGTTTAGAGAGATGCCAGAAATACATGAAAAAACAGTATGTAACTTCCAAGACTTTGTCCTTGCAATCTCTTAAATTACTCCTGATAAAATTAATCATGATGAGTGGGGGAGGTCAGTCATCATGACACCCCAGTGGCTCTTTGGAACAGTCCAGCTAGTAGGAAGGCATGTCTCATGACAACAGTCACCACCACTTGCCAATCATAAGAACACGTCATCTGACAAATCACATCCTTCAGTCCCAGTTAAGACTTTAGGGGCTATGGCCATAGCCAATATCTTAACTGTAATCTCACTTGAAACTTCAAGCCAGAAATATTCAACTGAGCTTCTCCAATTTCTAGCTCTCCAATAGTGTGATAAGTGATTGATATTTGTTACAGACAGAAGTTGCTGAGATTGGGATAAGTTTTAAAGAAATAGGTAACTAGTATAGTATCTTAGCTTGATTGCTTCCTCATAAAATATCATCTTCATATCTTAGTAAAGTCATTCTTTGGTTGTTGATTGTTTTTGTTTGTAAAATACTGAAGAGACAGAATGTACCTATGTCAAGGCATTCACAAAAATCACTCTAACATACACTTCAGATACTATGCTGTATTTGGTGTTTTTGTTATTGCTTGTTTTTATTAAACTTCTCTATTTTCTTATATCATTGGTCATTTTACTATGCTGTATTTGTTGTGATACTCAACCTTGAGGGCAATTGACATAATTTGGGTCACCTAGTTGTCATCAGGAGAAACAGTAAACACAGAGAATCATCTGCATTCAGATTCTTAGGATTACCCAGCAGTTTAATGGAAGTAGATGGTGGGATGAATAGGCTCAATTCTAAGTAATAAAGAAAGCATATCTATTGCAACATCTCTTTAGTTCCCTGCTCACTTTTTTGCTGCCACCATGCAATGATTCCATACAAAGCATCAGGGGCATTGCCAAAGGAGTTCGGAAAAACAAACTTAGAAATAAAAGTTTCCCCTGAGTCCTACTGTGTTCTTGCAAGTGTTTAATCTCCTCGTGGTAGGTTCTTAATATCCATCATTCACTTATTAGTATTGAATGTTCCTACCACTAGACTTAGGTACTCCTGGCATCTTGGTGACAAGTATGTAATTTAGAACTAGGTAGCTTTCCCCAATAACCTAAACACATGGGCCTCCCTGGTGGAGCAAGGGGTTAAGACGCAACCTATGAAGCTATCCGCAGCCATTGCAGCACGAGTTCGATCCCCAGCCAGGGAGCTACCCACATGGTGCAGCAGACCTCTCCTGCTACCCGCTGCTCCCCTCAGCAGTGTACTTCAGTCAATCTGCCTGTTCTGTTCCCCACTCTGTCTCTGGTGAATCCTCTCACCCTCCACACCTCTGGCCTGTACCCCAGTTCTTGTATGCATAAATAAATAAATCTTTAAAAAAAAATAACCTAAACACATCCTAAAATTCCAGCTCAAACAATCATACCACTTTGTACTGTCTGGTCAGAAGACAGGAACTACATGAGGAATTTGCACAGAAAATATAATTAATATTAAAAAATGATAATCTTGTGAAAGGGGATTAGCTATACAGAAAAGTAAACTGGAAAGAATGCATAAACAGCAAATGTAAGAGACAGTACTCAAAGAAGGTACCGATTTGGAGAGGATGTGGCAGGGGCTCACTGGACTGGGAACCTTACTGAAGTGCCAACTCTAGATGTTACGGAATAAGAAACGTCTGATGGGGTACTGCCCACTGTGGTGGTGGTGATTGCGAGAGTCACTGGGAAGCTGCCCATCACTATAGAAGTAATGCCACACTTAGGAGTAAGAAGAAAAGCATCAGACTCAGGCATGCTTTTCTCTTGCAGCATTCCTCTAGCACCCTCTACTGACAAGGGCTAGCATTGTCCAGTTGGCAATGGAGAACCATTCACAAGCCCCAGCTCTCCTGTTGCTAAAAAGGACAAGAAAACATGGCTTTGGAACTGAGAGGCAATTGGTGATGACCAATATACGTTCTAAAATCACAATGAAATGCACAATGTTAAGAACAATGAAAAAAATCTTTTTGGAAAAATAAGCAGTGTAATATAACTACTTTAAAACTGTTAATTCATACATATATTTTAATTTTATGGACAAGGAATCTTAGTAGGTCAAAGGGTAAGCACAAAATATTTCCTCTACAGCCTTCACAATCACATTCTTTAAAAGAGAAACTCTGAAGTCCAGGTTTCCTGAGAAACCAGAATTCTCTGAAAATACTCTTACAAAATACCAAATTATTTTTATCACAATTTCTGTTTTCCTTTCATCTCATTTCATTCTGCTAAATTAAATACATCAACATGAATGCAATAAAAGGAGGAACAATAATGAATTTTCAACCCATGGGAGCAACCATACCAATTCACCCATCCTCTGCATTTGCTGACATGGAGGGAGAAAAAACTCAGCAGTTTCTACTCTTGCTTAGAGAAAGCACTCAGGATATATATTTTACCTAGAGGGTGTAAGTCTATGATCAAATCTACTTTGGGGAACAAATTCTTGCTTCTTTCTTATTTCTGTTTGCGTCTTCTGCGTAATAAGCATTTTAATCAGCTCAGTTCCACTAGAACAATTTATACATTTGCATATTAGCACTACTTCTCTCTTTTCCTTATTAAAATTGGCACCTGTCATGTCACAATGCAGAACTGCAGAGTCAAGTGCCCTGGACCAATGACAACACAGATACAGCCTCTAGCTCAATAGCCTAAGCTTTGGTCTCTGCCACTTGTCCTTCAGACATGATTTTTCCAGCCATATAAATCCAGGTTGTTTCTCCCTCATTCAAAAAAAAATCTGGAAGGAGAGTTATTTTTTTATTGTTAGTGAAACAGCTTACGTAAAAATTATTCAACAAAAACATCTCTTTTGCATGATAAAGCATTGGCAGGCCAGGGAAAGGGGCTGAGAACAGTACAAATAATTGCAGCAGTGATGTGACACTTGCAAAATTTATTTTACTATGTTTGTACACTGTATTCAAACAGACAGCAAGAAATTGTGCATGTCAATAAATTAGATTCTTGGTGAGAAGTAGTACTAAAAAAATATCAGGTTGCAGCACATTCACAAAATGAAAGCAGATGAAGTGAATCAGTGATCATGCAGCGATTTCCCTTAGCAACTCACTTCTGCATATGTCAAGTCAGAGTTGTGATTAAAATGCTGAACCTAACTACTGACTTTTAAAACATCATGTAACAGGATGGAAGACTGCTGTCTCTTCATAAAATCCACCCTCTCACATACTCCGCCCTGTATCAAGGTGTGTCCATGACAGTAATTCCCATTAAAGAAACATGGTAAGAAGTAATGCATATTACTTTCCAGACACAGCTTTTCAGAAATGGGTGTGCCTCCTTATCACCTTTTCCCCTTCACTCAGCTGAATGCAGAAGACAGCAAGGCCACTGGGCCTACAAAATGGGGGGAGGGGGGAAGGGAGGAAGCCACAATTTGGAGGAGCTTGGATACCTGAGTCACCCCAGGAAGGGCAGTTTCCCACTGATCAAGCATAGCTCCCCTTGCTCTGTCTCATGTGGAAAAAAAATAAATGTGTATTGGATTTGAGTGATAATAGAATTTGAGGTCTCTGAATATTATGTATATCTGTATAAATTATTTTTTTAAAGATTTATTTATTTATTTATTTATACAAGCACCGGGTACAGTCAGAAGCGCGGGAGGGTGAGAGAATTCACCAGAGCCAGAGCGGGGAGCAGAGCAGGCAGAAGGACCGAAGTACACTGCTGAGGGGAGCAGCGGGTGGCAGGAGAGGTCTGGGCACCATGTGGGACCCTCACCTGGAGGCCGGGGGGATCGAACCAGTGCTGCAGAGGCTGCGGGCAGCTTCGCAACCCAGCACTCAAATATTGTGCCACCAGGGAGGCCCTGTATATCTGTACAAATTATTAAAAGAATCACTTTTAACCTCATTAGAGGTATAGGAATCTTTCTCTTCCCAAATGGAATTTTAACATAGCCAAATCAACTATTTTTTCTACAACTAAATTTTTCTGCCCAGAGTGTAGATTTGCTAGACAAGTCCACAGCAAACAACTTCAGAAACACTTAAAGTATATGGTTCAAAAGTTGTTGTATCAAAGAAAATATCTCATATTTTTAAAGCAATTTTAGGATACAACAGATGACACTTAGAATTCGGATCACATTTGGCTTTTGCCACATGCCAAACCTTTCCCACTGACATTTATTCAAAGCGACAAGTGACCTATAGAGCCACCAAAATATCCAATAAAGCAACTAAAACTTGGTGTTCCAAGTTATAAACACTTTACAGCAATATGAATGATGCTATCAAAATTCGGGATTTTCCATAACACCATGCACTATATTTTATACTTAAAATATTTATTGAATTAAACTGGTCAGTTAGAAAGGAGCATCCCATTTTTCTTAATACAGTTTCAATTGGTTAAAATCATCAATGTTTCCAAATATCCTTGGCACCTTTAGTAAAAATATTCACATTCTCATCTGATATTAATGTAACTGAATTTGGTTTCATAGGTAATTTACCTGGTAGATTCACTAGTGGTGAATCTGATGGTTTCTCTAAGCTCATTTTATCTCTAAGTTTAATTTTTGTTTTTGAACAGAATGCCTCTTTCCAGACTTACATTTTCTCTTAGTTATAGTAATTCTACCTAAAAGCAGCATTGCCTCTTACTATTTCTACTCACTTTCCTCTTTTGATCACTGGGCCCTCTTTCTTTTCTTACAGGCTTTCTGATGTTTCTCTTTCTCTCTCTCACACTCTTTTATCTCTGCACTAACGATGTTCACATTTTTGTCTCTAGTTATGACCATTTTTCTGAGAGCTCCAATGTCTATTATCAATTGCTTAAAGAATGCACGTTTCCTTACCATCTCTTCAATTTCAATCTGTCAACATCTTCTTTCAGTCTGAGTATCTATTCCTTTGCCTACTTGTTTGCAGTAGTGACATCAAATTCTGCCAGCTTTGAATCATCATTGGATTAGCCTTTTCTTCGTTTTCCACATTCATTTTGTTGCCAGTTCTTTTCAGTGTTCCCTGAAAAGGCCAATTGAACTCATCTCTTTTGATTGCTATGATCAGCATCTCACTCCAGATGCTCTATCTTCAAGTGTGGACTTGATTATCCTGTCTGAATTGACTTTAACTACACATGCCCCACACTCCCAACCCAAATTACAGTTTACCAATGGTTCTCAAATCTGGCTGCACATCAAAACTCTGAGGAGCTTTAAGAACACACTGATGTCACAACTCTCCAGATATTCTGAATTACTTTGTCCGGAGTGCAGTCTGAGCATTAGGATTGTTCATTCTCCCAGATGATTAAAACACACAGCCAATATTAAGAATAAGGCATCCCATTTCTAGGCATTTATTTCAAGGAAGTTTATCTTTTTCTGTAAGTCAGATCTGCTGTTTCATTATATTTCCTAACTGGCTATTGGTACATAGAAGAGCTACTGATTTCTGTACTTTGATGTGTAAGTTGAAATCTTAGTGAACTTTTCATTTCCAAGAGATTTTTGGTTTTTTTGTTTTGTTTTGTTTTTGAAGATTTATTTATTTATGTATACAAGAACTGGGGTACAGGCCAGAGATGTGGGGGTAAGAGAAGACAGAGTGGGGAACAGAACAGGTAGATTGACTGAAATACACTGCTGGGGGGAGCAGCGGGCGAGTCAAGAAAGGTCTGCTGCGCCATGTGGGTAGCTCCCTGCCCAGGGATTGAACTCATGCTGCAGTGGCTGTGGATAGCTTCATAGGTTGCATCTTAACCCCTCGTACCACCAGGGAGATACATAAATATTCATTTCCTATTTCTCCTATTACAAATTATCACAAACTTAGTGCTTGATGTGGCACAAATTTTACAGTTCTGGAGATCAAAAGTGTAAAATGGGCCCACAAGGCTGCATTCCTTATGAGGGCTCTAGGAGAAAAACTCATTTTCTTGCCTCTTCCAGCTTCCAGCTCTCTGCCTGCCTTTCCATATGACTCTCCATTGTGGAAGCCAGCAGCATAGTATCTGCCTTCCTCTCTGACCCCTACTTGCATCCTTCTGACTTTTCTCTAACTGTATTGCCTCCTTTCAATAAGGAATGTTGTGATTACATGGGCTACCCAAGTAATCCAAAATATTCTCTTTTCATTGCATGATCTTTAATCACACCTGTGAAGTTCCTTTTGCCATGTAAGGTGACATATGCAGAGGTTCCAGGGAAGGGCAAGGATTTCTTGTGAAGTAGGGTGTCCTTATTCATCTCCTCCCTAATCTAAACACAGTAAGTTGCCTCCTCCTATCACGTCTTTACACCCCATCTTTTCTCTTAGCTTTAGTCCTTCCCCTGCTACTGTTTGCAATAATGATACATATTCCCAGATAGACAGTTAAGTATATACATAGATGAAAAAGAGATGTAGACACATAAGGATATTAATATTTCTTCAGTTCTTTTCCCTCTTCATATTTATAGCCATGTTATATATTTACATACATACATATAGGTTATTATTTATCTCTAAATGTAGACATTTCTCTCTGGTACTACTATTTGCTAAACAGAACAGTTGGGGTCAGGGATGAGCATAGAATAGTGTCCTTTCTCATGGAGGAATATCTTTCTTCAGTTTTCAGAATTCCCACTTTTAAAGTTAAGATTATTCACAGGGGGACCTCCCCGGTGGCGCAGCAGTTGAGCGCTGGGCTGTGAAGCTGCCCACAGCCTCTGCAACACCAGTTAGATCCCCAGCCCCTGGCAAGGGTCCCACATGGCATGCAGACCTCTCTTGCTGTGCTCGCTGCTCCTCTCAGCAGTGTGCTTCGTCTGTCTGCCTGTTCTGCTCCTGCTCTGGCTCTGGTGAATTCTCTCACCCTCCCGCACTTCTGACTGTACCCAGTGCTTGTATAAATAAATAAATAAATCTTTAAAAAAAATTATTCAAGGCTCACTTTGTAGTTAAGTATTTTTTTTTATCTTTGCTCAGCTGAAGAGGACTTCAAAAAACTTAATGCCCTTTCCCCTCTCCTACTCTGTTGTGCCCTGGTCCATGTGTGTTGGACCTGAGACTGTCTCGAGAACAGAAATCATGGTGTGCACTTCTATTACAGTGAAGTTGTGCTCCTAAAGGTATATCTCTCTAGGCCTGGATATGCACTAATCTTCCTCATCCTAATGAGAAACTCTCTGGTTAGGGCTTTATGGACAAGCTCAGTAATGTTTAGGAAGCTTTATCCTTATGTGGGTTTCAAAAAACTTGAGTTTATGAAGGTCAATTGATTAACATACAGCTCCTTCCCAGTACAGGTTTCCCCATTTCCTGTACTCTGCAGAGAGTCTGCTCTTTTTAGTAGGTCAAATTCTAGACTTCTGTAATGAGCTACTGGGAGAATAGAAAAGATCAGCCAGAATGAAAAGGTGGTAGCAGAGTGGGGCAAAAGGCAGGAGACAAACCGGCCAAGGATATTTTATAAAATATAACAGAAAGTGTGTTGTTCATTCATATATTTATTCACTAAACATCTAGTGAACATCATCTGTGTGTTAGCAATATTTCCAGGGACTGAGGATAGAACAGTAAAGAAATCCTCAGGTTCCCTTCCTTGAGTTTACATTCCGGTTAATAGAGTGTCAGTAAATAACCAAACACATAAGCCAACAGGATTACTGTGGGAAGAAGGGCATCTGAGATAAATGGCACTCGCTTACTGTTAGAGAGGAATACTTGAGGGAGGAAGAAAGGGGTTAACTGTAGGACTGAGTCTTCTAACAGGATAAAGGGTATTAGAGGAATTTGCATTACAAATGGAGAAACTGGGTTTTTCTGAGGGAAAAAAGTTTTAGTACTAAATTAATTTTTAATTGTTTCTGGCTGCTAGACTAAGATACTCCTCCTCCAGGCTGGAACACACCGGTTTTGTTATAGGGCAGCCCCAATATTGAACGGGTTGCCTGGCTGTGGGTCCTCACCTGCGCTTACAAGGGACTTATTTATACTCCACTGCAGGCACACACAAAAGGTTAATAAAAGGTTTATTTACAAGGGAAAGGGAATTAAGGAAATGTACAACTCAGGGAGAAAATAGGGAAATAAAGTCTTTAATGCGTCCTACCCAATCCGCAGACCTGGAAACCCAAAAAGCACTCTCCGAGCTGGCTGGATGCTGCGAGCTGGTGGACAGTCAAAATGGGGGACCCCTCCAAAGCCCACGTGTCTGGCTTTATACCAACCTGGCTGCTGAACCCCACCCTCAGGTCCCAGCCACCTTCCCTTTGGTGGTGATGGGATTTGGAGTTCCCAGTGTCTTTGGCTTTGGCCTGGGGTGGGGGTGGAGTCCACAAAGCCTGTATGGAATTAGCTTTAGGACATCCTTTTCCCCCTAACAATTTGAGCATACATTTGAATCACTTCAGTTTTTAGCTGCTTTGTCCATTATTAGTAAGTGCCCTTCATAGTTGGTAAATCTGTGGCTATTTCTTTATGTTATTGTGAAGGAGAATTACTGTTTATTTTTATTCTTGTTTTAGGTAGGCTGAGCATAGGGGAGAAGAATAAACGCCATCATTTACAGTTATTTACTATTTTAAAGTAAAATGAATGGTACAATTATTGAGGTTTATATTTTTCTCCAAAAACTGTTTTAAGCATATCATGCTGATATCATGGATTATGAATTTTAAATTTAAAATTGCCTTTCTCCTCACCGCTCCTCTACCTCCCTCCATCCAACCATCTATCCCTTCAAAACAGCATACTTTAAATACTATTAGCTTTACATCATTTTTCATTTTTCATTTTTGCATTTGCACAATGTATGCATTTCATCTTGGTTATAGTCCCCATATAATTCCCACCCCCCTTGTTTTGATCCTATTCCCTTCTCCTCAACCCCCATAGTGTGTCTCTGGTTTATAGCTGCTTGTTGATTTTGATTTTTACTTTATTATAATTAGTCTTTTTCCTGGTTCCTTATTTAGGTTTTCTAAATTCCTGCTATGAGTGAGACCATCAAAAAATGCTCAAAAAAAAAAAATCACAAAATAAAAAATAAATAAATACTATTACTTTGAAAACTAAACAGAGTGTTTCCCTCCTCTCAGTATTTTCTCTAAGGGCAGTCTAGGATGATAGTTCATTTAAAAAAAGTAACAATTTGAATGTTTAATTATTTTATCTAAGTGCAAAACAGTATGACAGTATTGGTATAATTTATTTTGACCAACATTTCCAGCTCATTTTCCAATTAGAAGAGCTGGTTTGAGATATTATTGACTAATTAATGAAATTAACTTATTATTTTCATAGTACCAACATCATCATAACATCATCAATCACACTTGAATAGGGGTTAGAAGTTTTATGTTGGTTTATTAGCAGGCAGTGTAGGATACTTTACTGGATAATGTAAAAAACCCAGAGAACAAAATGATTTCTGTGTTTAAGTATCCCTTGGCAAATTAAAAAGTCTGACTTTTTAATCTGGGTAAATGGACCCCATTCATTTCTTAGAACTGTCCCTTAAAATCCAAGGGACAATTATACCTCTCTGAAATCATTTATCCAAATTCAACTTTGCAATATAACACAAAATTCTAAAATTGCTCAACCCCCTGGGCCTCCCCTGGTGGCGCAGCAGTTGAGCGCTGGGCTGTGAAGCTGCCTGCAGCCTCTGCAGCGCTGGTTCATCAGCAGTGTGTTTCGTCAGTCTGCCTGTTCTGCTCCCTGCTCTGGCTCTGGTGAATTCTCTCACCCTCCCGCGCTTCTGACTGTACCCAGTGCTTGTATAAATAAATAAATAAATATTTTAAAAAATTTTAAAAAAAATTGCTCAACTTGGGTTTATATCCTAGCTCTGTTCCCCTAAGAGCTTGAAACCATGGATAAATCATCACAATGGCAATTATCTATCCATGGACAGTTATCTCTAAGAATATTTGCATCACCAAATATTGTAAGAATTAATAAAAAAAAGCTTGCAAAATAATTGAAAGTATTAAGCAATATAAAAATATAGTCTTTTATTTGTCATTATCATCATCATCAGGATATGGTATAGAGCTTGAACCTTCACTTATGATCATTAAAACATTGGATTTTGCAATATTCACATATATCTTTGCCTGAATCTACATAGTAAGCAACTTGACAGTAAAAGTCAGGACTTGTTTTTATTCTCCCCATATGTACATTTCCATTTATGTGATGAAATGTTTATTAAATGTTTTATAAGTTTGTTCCCACATTTTCAAAAAGCCTCTTATCAGTACAACCCTCAGTTTTAAAGTAGCTTACACTAACTGAGCTCTTCCTTTGAACTGGAAACTGAGAAGTTTAGATGGAAAACCTTATTTAATCATACCAGCAGCTCTATAAGGTAAGGAACTGTGGTAATCTCTTCCTTAAAAATGAGACATTCCCGTGGTACACAATTTCCAATTCTGAAAAGACTGTGCTTGTCTTAAAACATTGGAAAGACAAATGAATCAGCTTCTGGATCCTCTCCTGGGAATCTATAGTGAGAAGGGGTTTGTATTGCAACATCTTCAGCATCAATTATAGTTCACATTAGAAACCGACTTCCTTACCTAGCGTATTTTGTGACATTTTTACTAACTTCTTAAGTGAGAAAAACTGAGTCATCTGCTGTCAACTTGCATCATTTTAAAGCTGAGAAATTATTTTTGTTGACTTCACTCCAAAAGTAGCATGATATGAAGTTATACTGACATGAGTTTTAGACACCATGTTCTATGAGGCAGTTTGTATTTCCCACAGGTCTATGACAGTGCAAAAAGCATAGGCTGTCAATAAATGTCTACTGAGCTGAGCTGAATCAAGTTTGCTAAATTAGATGAGATAATAGCAGAAAAGTCAAAGCAACAAATGACAAAAAGATTATTTGAGAAATAAAGAAGACAGAATGATAAATTGCCTCCCAATTTAGAACAAGTAAGAGCAATGAATTGACATGTGGTATACTTTGGAAATGTGTTTAATGATGGATAATTTGAATTATTTTATCACTTGGCAAGAGAAAAGGAAGATGAAGTCACACTTGGAATAAATTTGAACAAAAAGCTTTTGTTTGATCAAACCCTATTATGCTCGGTTAAATGGGAAAGTTGAAAGAAAATACCTTGAAGTTTTAAAATATTCATTAAATGTAAAACATTGATCATTTACAGCATGTGGTCTCTCACCTTTGCTCAACCATTCCCTCCCTCATATGATAGGACTACAGAAGGCAATGAGTGGGAAACATGAAGTCAGAATGGCAAATTCAAATGTTCTCTCTACTTCTCTGAGCTGGGGCAAGTTATTTATCCTCTATGATGATTCTTTTCATATGTGGGGGTACCTAAGAATCACCTGGGATTGTAATTAAAATGTGGATTCCAGCCCTCCCTGGTGGCACACAGGTTAAAGACATAGCTATCAAGCGATCACCAGCCAATGCAGCACAAATTCAATCCCCGGCCTGACAGGGAGGAGCCATGGTGCAGCAGACCTCTCCTGCCTCACCTGCTGCTCCCCTGAGCAGTGTATTTCAGTAGATCTGTCTGTTATGCTCCCCACTCTGTCTCTGGTGAATTCTCTCACCACCTGCACCTCTGACTTACACCCAGTTCTTGTATGCATAAATAAATAAATCTTAAAAAAAATAAAATAAAATGTGGATTCCCAGGTACCACCTATAGAGATTCTTTGTGTGTTTCTTTATTCTTTTCTGTCTTTCATTTTTTTGTTGTTTTTGTCGATGTTGTCACAGAGATTCTTGACTAGTAAACTCAACCTAGAACCTGATTTTAATAGTACTCTTGCTTCAAGAAACAGTATTTTAGGGATCAATTTCTCATCTCTAAGGAGGAATGATAATTCCCACAGAACCAGGATTTTTTGTTTGCTTTTGTTAGTGGGAACAGCAAAGGAGATAACATATGTGAAGTCACTAGTTCAGTACTGGCACTTAGGAGCGGCTAAATAAACATTGTGGGGAGTAACCACCAAAGGTGTACAGGTGTCATCCAGCAAAACCCACATCCATCACTGCTGCTGCTCCCATGCTTGGAAGTTTTCCGAATACCTCCTGCTATTGCTTGCCATCAGCAGAAAGTGCAGAATAAAAGCATCTAAATGAGTGGATCAAACCATCTAAACATATCTAGAAGGTAGTTCATTAAAAATAAAATCTATAGCATTATACCCAGACCTGCTGTTCCCAGGACTCCAAGCACATATATACAAATGCTTCATCTCACCTGTGTATCAGTCAATATCCAGTCAAAAAAAGAGAAATGACTATGCATTTCAATCAGGAAAGATTTAATTCAGTTCCAAAATGCTCAGATAACTAGAGGAGAAAAAAACTGAAATGTTTAATTTATTTGAGTATCAATAATGACAGGAAGCCTCTACTTTCTCATACAACTGGAGGAGCAAATGGAAAAATTATGCTACCCAAATCTCCTAATTGCTATGTGACTGAAGTGGCTGGGGTATTCGCTGCTGTTATTAGGACTCAATATCTGCAACATGGCAGAAAACTGGGACCTAGTATTGCAGCTGTGAATCCAAAGATAGATTTCAGCTAACACCGAGGGAGCCCACAGCCATAAGAGCTACACGGTTGAGGCAGCTGAAGTATCTCCCTCTGCCAGTACTTCCCTACCAGAACCAAGGACATGTCAACCCCATGCTGGCGAGGTTGTTGGCTAGTCCACCAACATTCTACCTCTTAGGAATCTCTACCTGAGCAGACTCCCAGACTTCTGTCAGAGCAATCGCCCAAAACAGGGACAACTAGTAATTTCCTTTCTCCTGCTCCCCAATATTTCTTCAGTTCTCCCATTGTAAAAACCTACCCAGAAGTCATCTGACAAGGGATGATGACAAGTGTAGTTAATAAGCTTCTAGCCTCTTGTGAAAAAGAACACACAGAAGGGAGGAAATGTTGCAGACACCAGATGATTTGAAGCCTCATTCTACACTTGCACTCTGCCTATATCTGATCAGAAGTAAGACAGAGGATTTTAGGAATAAGGCAATACAATTGAAATTATGTAAAGATGTGCTCATCATAATTTGGATTTCAGAAATTTTACAATGAAAGGTGAACATATTTTTTTACTTTATTTATTTATTTATTTATTTATTTATTTATTTATTTATTTATTTATTTATTGTGTGTGTGCGACCCTCGCCAGCGGCCGGGGAACGAACTGGCGCTGCAGAGGCTGTGGGCAGCCTCGCAGCCCAGCGCTCAACCGCTGCACCACCAGGGGAGGCCCATGAACATAACTTTTTAATTGGAGTTTTCCAGCATAGTAAATAATGATGGTTACTTCCTTCAGGATCTCCTGTAGCCTATTAATTAGCTCAACATGAGAAACTTCCTTCTACTCTACTCTTTCCATACTTAGAGCTAGAGACATCTATTTAGTAGCTAATATATGCTATTTGGTAAATGTTTGTCACGCAAACATTCTTGAAAACTGGATTCCTCTTTGTGATCTAATACCCAGCAAACATTTTTAATAAGGTATCTCTGTGCTAAATGTTTGCAATAATAATATCACATTTTAAACAAATGAAACTTAATAAACATTAATTAATTAAATAAAAAAGTAATTTGGAATATATATGTTTTATTTTTCTTTCTAATATTTGTTAAATAGCTTTTAAAATTTTTTCAGACTCCCAGGACTTCAGCTCTGAAATTAGCCGTCCTTTGGTAGCTTGCTAATTCACCTAGCATCTTCTTCTCACTAATCTCCCTTTCCCCAATCTCACTTATCATTTAAGATCCAGCTCAGGGGCCTCCCTGGTGGCGCGGCAGTTGAGTGCTGGGTTGCGAGGCTGCCCGCAGCCTCTGCAGCGCTGGTTCGATCCCAGCCACCAGCGAGGGTCCCACATGGGGTGCAGACCTCTCCTGCCACACCCGCTGCTCCCCTCAGCAGTGTATTTCGTGTTTGCCTGTTCTGCTCTCCACTCTGGCTCTGGTGAATTCTCTCACCCTCCCGTGCTTCTGACTGTATCCAGTGCTTGTATAAATAAATAAATTAATTAAATTTAAAAAAATCCAGCTCAGGTTCCAACTTCTCCCTAAAAGCTTTTTATTTGTGATTATTTCACATCTCATTGGTTTACTTTTCCTCTGATGTCCCACAATATTCAAATTCATGCAGAAGTTGTAAAAGATAATTCACCATTAGTTACCATTTTCACTATACTTGTCCACTCCCATCTTTTGTGAACTAAGTGCCATACTTAGAAGATAGCATGACAACACACCCCTAATACTTCAGCATATATCTCCCAAGGACAAGGACATTCTATATAAACACAATTACACTACAAAGTCAGGAAATTTAACATGGACTCAATAATATCATTTAAATGAAATTCATATTCAATGTCCCCAAATGTTCTTTCTGTTTTCCCCTAGTCCAAAAGCCAATCAAAGTGAACTCACTACATTTAGTTATCTTTTCAGTTTCCTTTGAAGCAGAAGGCTCCTTTAATCTTTCATGTTTCTATATTTTTAATAATTTAGATCAGTTGACTATTAAACTGTTGGGTATTCTGGACTCTGATTTTTCATGATTAAATTCAAATTAAACATTTTTTAAAGATTTATTTATTTATGCATACAAGAACTGGGGTACAGGCCTGAGGTGTGGAGAGCAATGAGAGGATTCACCAAAGACAGAGTGGGGAACAGAACAGGCAGACTGACTGAAATACACTGCTGAGGGGAGCAGTGTGGGAGACAGGAGAGGTCTGCTGCACCACATGGGTAGCTCCCGGGCCAGCCAGGGATCGAACTCATGCTGCAGAGGCTGTGGCTAGCTTCACAGTGCTTGCTCAACCCTTTGCACCACCAAGGAGGCCCTCAAATTAAATATTTTTGACAAGAATACTGCATAGGTGATAATACGTAATTTCTTCTGACTCATGTGTGAAGCCACATGATGTCAATTTGTTCCGTTAATGGGTGGCAAAGTGTGACTATTTGATTATAGTAGTATCTGGTAAATCTTTTCATTATGAAAGAATATTTTCCTTGTCACTTAATAAGCAATCAGCAACAGGGTGATATGTTGAGACCATGAAAATGTCCTATTCTCAATGACATTTCATCAGGTAATTTTAGCATCCATTGGTGATTCTTGGCTGGATTAATTATTCTATTGGTGGTAACAAATTATTATATTCTAACACTATCATTGCTTATATTAGCCAGCATTCATCTATAAAACGAAGTATTTCAATCTTGCTCTCCCATACTTTTGCATCATTATAGGTTAGTGTATTTTTTTTATTCTCTTTATACTCCACTACCATCATTATTTTTCATGTCCAAAATGTCTCAAATCTGGCTAGTGGAGAATTTATCAATTCACCCCTTGCATACATTTGACAAGTTTTCAATTTTTTTTAACACTTCCTTACTTTCAGGCACCAAAAAGTTCCCAGAAAAGGCATCCAACTGAATGAGAGATGATATTTGCAAATCATACACTGAACAAGGGCTAATATCCAAATTATATGAAAACTCATGATTTTAACCAAAAAAAATTTACAATGGGCAGAGTATCTAAATAGACACTTTTCCAAAGAAGTATCTCAGTCCTAGAATTACCCATTTCTCAAGGGAGCTTAGTTCCCTTTTATTTTGTATTTAGGGACCCACTTTTCTTGATGAGGTCATTTAATTCAATCATTCCAAACCCACTTTTAAGAAGCAATTCGCTACTGGGCTACTTCATTGTGTTCACATGATTGCAAGATGGTATTGATTTAGAACTCAAATACTGATTGAACTGTTTCAAGAGGACAGGTGGATAGATGTTCTCAAGTTTTCCCAGTCTGGGCTGTAAAGGCGAGCAAGTCCAAGTACAGGGCAGAAAAGTTGAATCTGTTTATTACCCAAGAGAAAATTATGTCTCTTAAGTGTATGCCATAATGTTGACTGTGTAAATATAGTGTTTCACTGTCAGTTTTCTTTCCCCCTAACTCCTCCAGTATATCTCAAATTGTGCTATTCACTCAGAATGCTTTTCTTAACCTGTGATCAGCAATGTTTTTTAGGAAAAAGAAAATTTTAGGTTTTCAATCTGTTACAACTACTTGACTCCAGTGGTTGCAAAATCAGTAGGAGACAATATGTAAACATGTGGGTGTGTTTATGATGCAATGAAACTTAATTTGCAAAAACAGAAGTTGAGTGGTGGGTTGCCAACCCCTGTACTAAACAAAAGTAACAACAATAATTATGAAAATTCTTATACTATACCAAAGTGCACTGATGGAATTGTGGGGTGGTTGACTTGCTATCAACTAAATAGAGGGACAATACAGGAACAAGATTTATTATATTACCATATAGTGCAGTGACAAAATATATTACCATACAGTGCAGTGCCAATTTTACCCAGTTGATCATATCCCCATTTTATAGCTCTTTGATGAATATAGTTTTAAAAGTTTATGTCTTTATGTAGGCTTATTTTGCTTTCTTATTCATTCCAGGCTTATAGATCCTCTTTTGGGCAATGAAAACTCAACTCTTAGATCAAAACCCAACCTTAGATCTACAATGAACTGGGTAATATTAGGCAAGTTACTTAACCTCTTTGAGCCTCAATTCCTTGCTCTGTAAAATGGGGTCATGGGGACATTATGAAGATTAAGATGACATATTCTAATATGCACACTATATATATATATACATATATATATATTCCCCATATAAAATGACAAAATTTGTGGTGCTAAGGCTTACAATCATTCATCCATTCACAGTGGGGACCAAGAGGAACCATCAGGTTTTATTAAAATTAATATGTACCATTATTTTAAGTAAAATTAAAAGGAAACAAAAAATGAAAACTATTAATCTATGATATCCCTCAATTAAAAGCTGTATTCTAGTTCAGAGATGTTAAAATTGGGAAGAGAAGCTGCATCTCAGAATCAATGATATGCAGGGAATATAGATGTGTTTTCCTACCTGCCAATCCCAGCACTTTACATCTGTCACTCTGCTGAAATTCTCAGGATTAGCAACACACGCATTTCATAGTTGAAGAAAATGAAGTTCTTTAAGTTCTCTATTCAAAACACTGCTTTAAAAAACCTAGCAGATACCCTACTATGCTACATGCTAAAGATACAGTGAAAAAGAACAAAATCTCTGCTCTCACATGTGGATGGCCCATGTTTCTAGAGGATGCTATGGAGCCCTGTAATTGAAAGAGGAAGATTTAACTAAAGGTTGAATAGCCATCATCTAGAATAATATATCGAGAGACCTCTAGCACTGAAAACTAAAAAGGCAATCAGCCCAAGGAAGCAAAGAGTGAAGCTATGATTTATATCCCAACTGACGCCTAAGCTTGTGAAAGTTTGCTTACCATCTCTAATATCAAGCTGTTTACCTCCACACTCTCCTGCCTGCCTCGTAGCCAACATTTTCATACAGAGCAAGCCAATTTATGTTTAAGGCAAACTTCAAGGTGAAGGGTTTAGGCAAAGAGCTGTCTAATAGCTGGGTTAATTTTCTTTTTTATTTTTTTAAGGCAGGAGTAAAGGGTGTTACCTGCCTCTTTCCCTCCACCACTACCCCTTCTGAGTCTTTAATTTCCTGACGAGCACTCCCAGTATGTGGCACCCAAAGCTACAAGATCAACTTACTGACCAACAAATAACCTTGGAAACGACACCCATCCAGTTTGTATGTACCAGACTCAAGAAGATGCCTTGATCCCCCAAATTAAGCCCTAAAAGAGGCAATAATTTGAGAAGATTCCAAAGTTACTGAGGGAACATAGAACAGAGAGACTAAGATTGTTCCCTAAGGAGATTCTTCTGGAAGAACAGGCATTCACCTTACAGGGAAAGAAGGAAAAGGGATACAGAAACTCTCCAGAACTAAGTCTATACTTTAAGCATCAGTTGTGGCTTTGACTGTGACATACAAGTTAAAGATTAATCTTGAGTTTGCTTAATTAGAAGAGCAAGTAAATCAAAGACAATAGATGCAGACATGTTTAAGCAGGCATTGACGGTATTTTCGCATGAAAAATTGTCATGTTGGCAATTGCTACATGATACCATTTTAAATACATTTCCCACTTCTCCCCTATTCCTGTCCACCTGTCCCCACTTCTCTATTGAATTTGCCATTCCCTACACAGGTGCATTACAAAGCTTGCCAAGAATAAGCCAACAGATATTGGCGAAATAAAACGAGAAAAAAAAAAAAGCTCATCACTTCTCATGAGCTAAAAGATACACCTTTTAGGTGAACTGGGTCATGTGTATCAGACTACACATTTATATTTATTTAAAATTATTTTTACATCACCTGTCAATGGTGGGTGAGTTGTTGTTTTTGCCAACAAAGAAGGGAACATTAATAAATCTAGTCAGCTGTATCATTGGAGGTGATTAACAGCACAGTTTTTTGTTTTTTGTTTTATTTTTTCCACACAAGTAATACACCATTTAGTCCCTACATCATTATACAGTTTCTGTGGTAGCAGAAACTGTCTAGAATATTTGTAGGATGGTCAGAATTGAGAAAACAAGCATGAATGGTGGAGTCCAAGTGTAGAGTGTAGGTGGAAAAGGAGGAAGCTGGACAGGCTCTCGTGTGGTCTCAGATACCTTCAAGAAGACAAAAACTACAAGGTGTGGATAACCTATATCACTCAAGTAAGAAATATCATTGGAAACTTGATACCATTTTAAATGCACTTCCCCCTTGTCCCCTATTCCTGACTCACCTTCCTATTTAATGATCCTATTTAATGTTTTTGCTATCTTTTGTGACCCTGTCTTTGTCATTGTGCATTAGACTGGCTGAAAACTAAACAGATACACATTTCTTTGAAGCATCTTTTCAGTCACTTTGAAATTATAAAGTGTAAATTAAATGATATCTGCCCAGCTGACCTGTCATCGGGCAGCATTCTCTGATTATCCTACATACTGGAAAATTATCTGCTTCTTTTTTGTCTGTCATTTGCACAGTCTCATTCTACAACATACATCAAATTTATTGCTCAAACCCTTTCAATACATTTTTGTATTGTGTATGTGATTTTAGATGCACACAGAATTATGCGTGTGTACATCATTTATACTAGAGGATACAAAATATTGAGTTTTTCCTGGGGAAAAGGCAAACAAATAACTGTATAATGATGTAGGGACTAAATGGTGTATAACCTACTTGTATGGAAAAAATAAAAATAATCAGATTATGAAACATAGTCATAAGTGGACCACCAATAGTTGATTCAACTAATATGACCAGTTCTACTGCCAGAGATGGAAATACATTTCCCTCAAATAAATGACTAATTGAATTTATGCCAAATAGATTTCATTCCAATCAATTGTGAAACAAATGCATTTTGATTCTTTTCATTAATTCAATGGAATCTTTTCCTTGGTTGCAGAGGGAAATAACAATTAATTTCTTTGTATAGAAGCTGAGAGCTAAGGGTTTCTTTTCCCTCTAATCCTGCTATAATAATGAATAGCACAGACATACGAATGAAGTAGAACTGCTTGCTTTGAGCATTTGAATAATGCAAAGAGCACATAGATCTCTATTCCTAAAGATGCTTGAGAGTAGAAATACCCATCTGACCTCTATTTTATAGATCGTAATAATAGGTTCTATATTCTGTACATCTTAAAATGCCCCTGTAATTACTAGGATCAGACAAATGACAGAAGCTTAATAATTGTTTTGTGAATGCACAACATGGAGCTTGAGTTGTGGGGAACTAGATAAAATGATCCCCATAATTCGCTTTGATTTCAACAATTTTAAAATAGTAGAAAGGAAAAAAAAATTTCATTTTTCATTTAGACCAAAAATATCAAAGTAAAATTATATTTATGACTTTATTTATATGACCTTATTGGCTTCATCCAGCTTATACATGAATACCAACACTTGTGGTATCTTTCGTATTGTGAACTTTCAGACACATTTACAATCTTAGCATCCTTGAATTACTTGAAGTCAACAGGGACTACATACAAACAGATCTCTGGAACTCAATGGGGATGTTTTCCTTTGCATTGTGAAAAACAATGGACATAATTTTAGTGCTTGTATCATTACTGCAGCAAGACATAGTTGGAGAAAAATGTTAAACAACTGCTTTCATCAAAATTAGTATTTGTTGCAGGAATCAAGAAACAAAATCAACAATAGTTTCTTTTGATTTATTCATTGCAGATGTGCAGAGTATTAAACTTCTTATTCCCAGTGACAATTTTACGCAATTTGGGTGCAGTGCAGTCAATATTCGTAGTATAATAGTGCACCCTGCAGGATTTCATTTCACAATGCAAGATGTGCTAATTATGCCTATGTGAGAAAAAGAAAAATATGGAAGAAGAAAATGGTAAGAGTAGAGGAGGGGTGGCGAGAGAGAAAAAATAGGAGGAAAAGAAGGAATGTTCGTAAAAGGATTTGCAGAATAGTAAGGAAGCCCTGAATGTTGCCTAGTCCAGCTGACCATGATAGGAAATACCTACTTTCCTACAAGAAAAAGAAAGAAAGTTCTTTGGCTGCAAAGTATCATCTTTCCTGCATTTCAGGAAACTGAGTTGGGCAGAGTACCATCTACCATCTAAGAAGAAAATGACCGGTGATGTACCATCTACCATCTAAGAAGAAAATGACCGGTGATATTTACTGCATTCTTATGTTATCTGCAAAGACAGTTGGAGATGATTCATGGGAGAATCAAATAGGTTTCATTTTTTCAGCTTTACTGAAGTATAACTGACAAATACTATTATGAAATCTTTCACATGTATATCATGATCATTTATATACACATACATTTTTAACTGATTTCTATCACCAAATTAACATATCCATCAGTATATATATATATATATATATATATATATATATATATAAAATACATAACATGAGAACATTTAATTTCCAGGCTCTTTTCAAATTTCAATTGTTCAATATAGTGTTATTGACTGTAGTTACTGTGTTATACATTATATTCTCAGACCTTGCATAGCTCAAAATGTGTACCCTTTTACTAATCCTCCTTGTTTACCCCACCTCTGAGCCCTTTAGCAACCACTTTTTTACTTTATGAGTTTGACTTTCTTTTTTAGATTTCACATTTAAGTAATAAC
Organism: Talpa europaea; assembly: GCF_964194135.1. Classification (NCBI taxonomy): domain Eukaryota; kingdom Metazoa; phylum Chordata; class Mammalia; order Eulipotyphla; family Talpidae; genus Talpa; species Talpa europaea. The sequence continues at coordinate 112,627,959 of NC_140074.1, read as the reverse complement.
AGAACCAAAAAGGCAGTATTGGTCTTTCGCTGGCTTATTTCACATAGTATAATACACTCAAGGTCCACCCCATGCTGTCACAAAACCAGGATTTCCTTATTTCTCATACTAGATAATAATTTCATTTTAAATATATATAATACAAATCACATTTTATATCAATTTATCTGTTGATGAATAATCCAGATATTCCCACATCATGGCTTCTATGAATGGCATTGCAGTGAACCCGAGGGTGCATATATCTTTTCATTTTCTTTGGATAAATGTCCAAGAGTGGCACTGCTGAATCAAATTATAGTTCATTTGTATAATGGCCACGCCAATTATGGAGCACAACAGTGCACACCAACAGTGCTCAAAGGTTTCCTTGCTCAGGGAACCACGCCAACACCTGTTATATCTTGCCTTTCTGAAGACAGCCATTCTAACAGGTATGAGGTTTTATCTCATGGTGGTTTTGATTTGCATTTCTCTGATGATTAGTGAGGTAGACCATCTTTTCATGTACCTGTCGGCCATTTGTATGTTTCTTTTGAAAAATGTCTATTCAGTTCCTTTGCTCATTATTTTTAGCTGGTTTTTCGGCTATTGAATTTATTGAGTTTTTTATGTATGTTGGGTTTTAGTCTCTTACTGGGTATGCAGTTTGCAAATATTTTCTCCCATTCCATAGATTATCTTTTCATTTTGTTGATTGTTTCCTTTGCTATGCAGAAGCTTTTTTATATCATGTAGTCTCAGTTGTTTCTTTTTGATTTTGTTGCTTTGCTTGGTGTCACTGCCAAAATATCAAGGGAGTTTATCCCCTATGTTTTCTTATAGGATTTTATTATTTTGGGTCTTATGTTTAAATCCCTAATTCACATTAATATTAGAGTGGTATATGATAGGTATCCAATTTAATTCTTCAGCATGTAAATAGCTAGTTTTCCCAGCATCATACATTGAACAGACTCTCTTTCCTCATTGTTTATATCAAATAGGTTTCATCTTGTGTGTTAACTTTGACCAATTAGTGCCACCTGCCAGGGATGTGGGAGAAAGGGATTGGTAAAAAAAAAGTAATGAACCAGTCAGTATTCAGAAGATCAGTAGTCAAATTCCAAGCCTATTACTTTCTTGTGTTACAACTCCATGTCTTGGAGAAGTTCTTTCACTTAGCAAATATACCCTAAGATAAAAGCTCACTTAATATATAGTCCTGAGAGTACTTTGGCTCTGAATGGCACAGATGAGTCTGGAGACTGATGTTCCAGCATCAGACTCAGAATCATCCAATCCAAATATCAACAGTGGACAAGGAGGAAATACTGACAACGTGGCAGAGTGGAAGACAACCAAAGAGGCAATAATATAAATCTGAGTTTTAATTTTGGCTTCACCATTTAAGTTCCTCATCTTTAAAATAAAAAATGAGTAATAATAATAATCATCATCATAGCAAAATACAAAAATGCTCTCTTTGGAACATGGCATTGCTGGTTCTGCAATCAGGACTGGCCTCATGACCAACAGAAAGTAAAACAAGTATTATTCAAGTGAGGAGCCTAAACTTTAAGATCCCCTGTACTTTCTACCTCAGTGCCTTGGAATCTGGAGGCTGTCAAGTTGTGAAGGTTACTGTAACCTAGTGACGGGTAGGAGGCCACCTGAAGTGCCTTGGTCAGCTTCAATTCTCAGATGTATGACTGTCTCTTGGTAAGTCCAACCCCACTGGGGCAGCAGATGACAGCTATCACATGAGTGATTCCTGGTGAGGCCAGGAAGAAATCCCCTCAGAATGTATATCAACAGACTCCTGAGAAATAATAAACTGCTATTATTTTATACCACTAAGTTTTGCAATATTTTGCTACAAAAGACAACTGATACAAGAGCAAAGCCTATTTTCAAGATCATAATAAGGAATAAATAATGTATTTTGTAAAATGACAAAAATCACAAACTCAGTTAGGAATGGTACTTATAGCTTTTTGTTTAGGAAGTGAAATATAAGGCTGACTATATCTATCATTTATTTAGTTTTTAATTATGAGGCAATGAAATCTAGAAATTAAAATCAAAAGCAAAACAATGAAGTTACTTCCCAGCTCTATCTCTCATCAGTATTATGCCTCAATTAAGTTTTTTACCTGTAAAATGGGTAAGTAACCATACTTGCCTAACAGGGTTGACTCAGGACTGGTGGAGATAATGCATACATATCAATTATCACAGTGTCTAGAAGGTAAGACACTTTATATAAGTGGTATGTAAAGATTTTGGTGAAGGTTTCCAATATAAAATATCACAGAAGTATTCAATCGTTCCTTTAACAAATTCTACCATTGAGATGTTGTGGGTCCTAAGGCCAGCCTAGGGTTTCACCCCAATCAAGGACAAAGATAAGTTTAAAAGTATGTAAGAACTTGCAGTTATGAAATCCATACCACCTAGAGGTTAATTTAAAGAATCACATACAGAGTCTGTCATCAGATGGCCTGACAGAAAAGACATAGGCAGATGTGGTTTTCTGAAGTACAAATGACTCAAAGTTGAAGGTTAAATGGGTAAAAAGCAACAAATAAAGAAATAAGCTTAAATGAAGAACTGAGGGTTACCACTCACTGAGTCACCAACACTCCATTTAAGGCAGAACAAAGGTTGCTGATGCCATGTCTTTTTTTCAATCACTAATTCTGAGCTTTTGCTGCTAGGATTTGGGTCCTGAGCTGTATTAGTCCATGTTGTCCAAGAATCACATGCCAAAGTAAGATAAAATTTTCAAGGATTATTTGGAGAAAATATGTGTGGAAAAAAAAACAAAGAGGGACACAAAGAATGCTAATGCTAAGAGAGCTTCAGACCATGACACAAGTTTGACCCCCAAGGGATGGAGAAAGATGGAAGGTCCTGTGGAGGCATGCTAAACCACCAGGCACTTTAAGGAACGGTCTTCAAAGAGTCCTGGAGTCAAAGCCATCTTCAGAGAAGACCCATGTCTTCCAGGAAAGGGTCTGCCTTAGTATCTATACCAAGCTCAGTCACTGCTCGGAGCAGCCCATGCAAAGTGTCACCCTAGTGCAAATGTGGTGATAGAATTCAGAGTACAACAGCTGATGCACTTGTTCAACCATAGCTTCCATAACTGGAATTCCTCAAGGGATATCCTCATGCCTGCCACTACAGAAAAGCTGGGCCAAACATGAAAAGCCATTGGCATTTCTGGCAATTACCAGTGTGTTTTCAGTTGTATATATCAGGATGATAAACAAGTGATAGAATTACTCAGAGACCTGTCCTTAGTCTCACTTTAAGAGAAAAGGTGTCGAGTCTAGAAGCAGTTTGTCTCTGTTCTGAGATATTGGTTTTACTTCAAATGGCATCTCTTTTTGCATAATTGACAGACAAAGGTCTGTCCAGGGTTTGTTGAGCAGAGTGTTAAAAAGGTAACAGTAACATTTAAAGGGATCCCCTGACATCTCTGCTAACAAGAATAACTGTTACTCCACAGAGAGAGGTGAAAAGAGACTGAACAGATATCTGATATCAAAGAATCTTTATCTTCACCCATATTTCAAAGTATGCTGTTTATTATGATAGGAACAAAGATTTCTAACTCTCAAAGCAATCAAAGAGTTATTGTGCTCTCCAAATGAAATTATGTAAGTATTTTAATATTGACAACACAAGCCCATTTGCAATTTAATTCATCAAGTAAGTACACTCATAATTCCTAATCTCTCTCTCTTTCCCTCTCTCTCTTGACTTTTGTTTTATATTCTGCTTTCAGGCCACGTGAAAATTTTTACCACAGCAACAGAAAAGTTAGTGCACACACATTCCCACTTCTAGACTATACTACCCTAATATTTCTGCTAAGTTTGATATTTTACATTTATAATTCCTGCTCCTCGTACTATTTATCAAGAACTTACTATGTTCAGGTCCAACCTCTATCTGTAAGCAGGAAACAGGACCAAACCTCTCATCAGGAAATTTCCAATAGTACCGAATTTCCTTGAATACAGATAAAATGCCTTTCATCACTACAACGACCATATACTCTTGCGTCCAAAGGTATCTAGGCAAGGAGTGTGCGCAGATCTGAAATCATTTTTGAGCTGCTCCCAGAGAAAGGAGATGTTTTTCTAATTAGCAGAGATGCCATGTGACTGTGGTACCTGAAAAGTGGCTCTGAATCTTAAGTATGCTCAGCCTGTAACAACTCGAAGAAATACAGTATTAAATGAGCAAATGATTGTGCATCAGAAAACTCAGTATATATTCTATTATCCAAATCCATGGTATAAAAAATATTTTCACTCAGAGACTGCCATGTACAGAAATGGCTATAAGCTGTATCACTCTTGGAAGACTCTCTTTGTCACAGAATCAATTTTCAAATATACACATGGATGATTCCCAATAGAGATAACTGAAAGGGTTGGAACAAATGACATTGTGGGCTTTGAATGGAAATTGGATGATTTCTGAGACTCAGCAAAATTACTGTTGTAGCACATTTTGGTCATGTTCAAGCAGGTTTGTGTTGCTCTAATAGTCATTAATTGCTAGCCAGAAAGGTAACTACTAGGTTAGGAAGACTAAGTCTATCTGGAAAGCTTGTCAAAATCAACCTACCAAGAAACTCTGGCTAATAATCATGTAGTAAAATAGGAGAAAAATACATAAATGTGTATGTATATGTTCCTCAGAATTCTAGGGAGAGTCTGGCTGGCTAAATGGAATGTTCTCCAAAAGTTGGAGTCTGAGTGGGACGTGTCCCATTGTGGGAGAGGAAAAGGGAGATGTGATGTGGAGCATCAATGGCAGAAATGACAAAGACAATATCCCTATGGAGGGTAATCCCAATCATTGATCTCTGAGATAAAACCAAATAAATGTGATTGGTCATCATATTATCACATTCACAGTTGTAGGCTATATTGGGCTGGCATCCCAAGGCAGGATACAGCAATTCACTAAGTAGCCAGCAGAAACAGCAGCAATAAGTAGTTCTCCCATCACTACCTAAAAATGGTAGCTGTCCCTAGCTTCTCCTAAAAGATGGAGTTTTAGTTCACCAACAAATACTCTTAATGCTGCCATTCAAAGGAAAGAGTGTAGGGTCAGAATAAAAAGAAAGATCATCAGTCCACTTTTTTATATTTAACTACATGTAAAACTCTGCTCACTGCACATGCATATCACATGTGACACAGCAGAAGCTGGAAGTAGAAATGAAATAAACTAAACACGCATTGCTCATTTTAATGCAGCAATCAGTAATAACACTATGCTTTAAAAAATGAAAAATCTAGGACAAATGCTAAAGGAAACTGGATACCATATTATGGCCATAAACCAGGACTGCCTTAGGCAAAACATGAGTACAGCCATTCTAATTATAATGTGAAGTGCTATCCCTGCTGCAAGAAAAACAATCCCTCAACTTATTAGGACAGTTAAGAAAATGTTTCTCTTGTGCCCTAAGGATCTTAAAAGAAGACAGTATCTTTGCTTATAGGATAAATTTTGATGGCTTACACAGAGGTTTTTTATTTGAATTATTTTCAAAAAAATAAATTGAGTAACTTCACATAAAGTAGGACTGGAGCACACTGGACTATAGAGGAAGGTTCTCAGTGTGTAGGTGATCTGTGAAGTATGGTCACAAGACTGAAGGGGAAGGGCCTAAACCTCTACATCACAGTGTTATAAACCAATGTCACCTCAATAAAACTAACTAGTTAATTAAAATTTTAAAAAGTAAAGAAAGATCTGACAACTCCGAGCTTAAATGTCCACCTTTTCAAAATCAGATGTAATGGGACAGGGCCATATTGTCTTAGAAACTCAAAGAACACCACTTGCCCTGTATCCTAAGTGAGATCCTACAATAGAATTGTATCTCTGCAATACAAATGTGCTACACCCTAAAACTGAGCAACACTGAGGCCCTGATAACAATGAATGACACCGTTAGAAGAAACAGGTATTCAGTTTGCCACAACCCCTACCAGATACCAGACCCAACCAATCAATCTCACTACTGGGCCACATAAATAACTGAGTTTGTTACTTCTGGTTTTGACTGTATTCTTCCTAATAATTGTTTCTTTGATAAGGTAGATATTACACCCTATCTGATTTTATAGTTAGTTACTGAAGAACCAAAGTAATAAAAAGATAAGTCTGCAACTCCAACTGGCGGAAACAGTCAAAGGGAATTGCCTTACCCCACTTGGCACTATGTTTATAGAAGAAATATTTACAATAGCTAAGCTATGGAAACAACCCAAATGCCCAAAAATAGATGACTGGATCAAGAAATGCGGTACATATACACAATGGAATATTACTCAGCAATCAAAAAAATAAACTCATGCCATTTGCAGCAACATGGATGGTGCTGGAAGGGATCATGCTCAGTGAAATAAGCCAGAAAGAAAAAGAAAAATATCGGATGGTCTCACTCATAGCAGGAATTTAGAAAACATAAATAAGGGGCCAGGAAAAAGTCTAATTATAATAAAGTAAAAATCAAAATCAACAAGGAACTATAAACCAGAGACACACTATGAGGGGTTGGGGGAGGAAGGATTAGGGTCAAAACAAGGAGGGTGGGAATTGAATGGTGAATATAACCAAGATGAAAATGCATACATTGTGCAAAAATGAAAAACAATGTAAAAAATATGTAAAATAAAATACAATAAAACTGCAAAAAAAAAGATGTTGGGGAGTTTACATTTGCTTGCAAAGTTCATGGAGACTAAAAAGTGTATCTTGCCAAAACTTACATAACCACTGAGTGACACTGTGTGCTAAAGTTTTGACACCATGTGCATGAGCCAAGTCATCCCCATTGCCATTTTAAAAGCACACCCTTGTTTAAAAGACTGGAGTGCATCTTGGCAAGATAAGTTATATTGAATAATGTCAATCCATGGCCTGTTAAAGTTGACAGTGGATGCTCATAAGGTGTCAAACAGGAGAATACAGCCTTTACCCTGACTGAGGTTCCTTAAAACTGAAGTATGGCAAATTAGGCATGTCTAAAATTGTGCTGTCAGGTGTAGAGGCTTTAATATTAAATCTATCCCTACAGATCTCAGACTAATATATCTAGGCACTTGCACTTCTTGGGTTATAAAGTACTTGAAAAATAATACTTATTAAAGCCCCTCAAAATGCCCTGTGAGGTAAAGAGGGAAGTGAAATTATAACATGATTATTACCTTCTCCAATGTCCATCTGATTCTGCACATGGTTGCCTCCCATGGTTTTACTCCAAGGATGCAGTAAGACTCCCTTTGAAAATTATCTTTCCCTGGTGAGTGATGGCTGCCTTCAGCACTGTGTTGCGAAGGACTCTAAGGCCATTACTAGGCTAAAACTAAATCAATCCAGTCTAATCAGGGAGGTGTGGGTACAAAAATCTCCACACAGATGCCAGGTGTCAGCTGCGAATTGCTCTTCTGAGTGTGGCAGAGATCTGTTATTGTCTATGTCTGTTTGGAGTCATGGTCACTGCAATTAATAAGTTCAAATTCTTTGTATTTGCTGAGAAAAGTTTATTCCTAAACAAAATTCACCTTCCACTCTGATGATATTAGTATATGGAAGAAAATAAATCTCTTATTAAGATAGAATGGAAGAGTTGAGATTATATTTTTAAAGGGAACCTGATACTGTAGACTGGGTAAGAGGGAAATGAAAAATCAAATTAAGCACCAAGTCAAAGAAGATAGTAGGAGTGACTCTGAAGTGAAGACTGATGACAGTTGTAAGGCAAATTAAAAGAGTTCAGATTCAGATACAAAAGTAAGAGAACACTTAATGCAGGACTGAAATGGAAGCTGAGAATGGAGAGGAAATTGTGTAGGTGAGAGACCCAGTTAGATATTCCAATATTATTTATTAATGATAACTGAATATGGATTCGCCCAGAAATTGCAGTGAAGACTCAGGTACCTAGCATGACACATACTACAAAAACAAATGAAGATATAGAGAGACAACAAATATTTAAGAATTAATTTACTAGAACATTAAATAAAATGGCTAACTGGAGTTACATATAAACTGTCAGTGACTTTCCTTTATCCAACCTTAGAGGTTTCTATGACAGGAGTTCTGAGAGGCAATGGCTTGGAAACCATGTGTTGTAAGCTAAATAATGTCCCATACCTCCCCCAAATACCCATGAACTAATTGTTTAAGCCAGTGAATATGCCAGGTTACATGGCAAAAAGGAATTTACAGATGTGATTGAATTAAGGATCTTGATGGGCCCAATGGAATGACAGAAGTCATTGTAAGAGGGAGGGATGAGGGTCAGAGTCTGTGCGAAGGTGATGTGATGACAAGATCAGAGAGGATGTGTGTGGAAGATAAAATTCTTCTAGACTTTTTTTTGAGATAACATTGGTTTATAACACTGTATATGATTAAGAGTTATAGAATCACACTTCCTCGGATACATGTTATCATACCATACCCATCGCCAAGGCACCCACAATCCTCCACCATGGAGGAAGGGGGTATGCAGGTAAGGAAATGGAGTCTACTCACAACCTCAAGAAAAAAGGCAACACATTGATTTTGACTCAATGAAACCCATTTTTGAATTCTGCCCTCCAGAACACAATAAAAAATGTGTTGTCTTAAGTCACTAAATGTGTAGTAATTTGTTATAGCAGCAATAGGAAACTAATACACCATGCAGACTAATAATGTTGCTATTGATCAAATGGAATGGTGGTGTTTTTTTTTTTTTCCAATAAGTAATTCAGAATCTGACAGAAATCCCCAGATTTCTTAGCCTTGTATCGCAGGAAGTAGAAGCAGATCAATTCTTCTGTGCCTTGAATTTCCTGGCGGTTGGCAATAGGCAATTCATTGTTTTGTTTTGTTTCATTTTAATGAATACACATATCTAAAACAGGGAGAAGTTCTGAATATACTAAAAATATTCAACATTGCCACTGTTATAATTTGCAAGACCTTATACCACATATATAAAAATTAATTGGGTGTGGAAAATGTCCTAGAAGCATTTTAAAGAATGAAAATGTTCACAATAGAAGACATAAGCAAACAGAAGTTATGGTGAGCTGAGCAGTAACTCATGACAGGTCCAGGATGCTCCTAGTTGAGAGAATAGTAGATAATAACTTCCAAAGCAGAAATTTGTGTCATAAAGGGAAAGGGATGTGAAGATTGTGAATGTAATTTAGGAAAAAGGAAAGTTACACATCATTTCTGAGGTCTACCTGGCAAGGTACTGCCATCTAAGAATTATCTGTAAACAACTGCCCTTATATATATATCTTATGCTTATAATTGCTCCAACTCAGAGACCATTTTTGTTCTAGATTTTGCAACCCACCTAGCACACCTGTGTACTTACAGAAATGGTCTCACTTCATTTTGAGCAAGTATTGTGGATGTCAGTTTTCATTTTATGTGAAAGAGAGGATTTTTAGGAGTACAGTTAGAAAGCATAGTAAGTGAACACTAGTCTTCTAAACAATTAAACAAGCAGAAAACTACACCTCTAGAAATGATGGATTGAACCCTGAATCAAAGAAAAGGTATGTCTTTTATGTACCCAATAGGAGAAACTAGGTAAGGAAAGAAGTGGAGGAAAATTTAATTTTTTTAAATGGGCTTTATATGTTTTTCTTGACAGATCTGCCATGATTAAAAAGACTGCATATAGTTCTGGAAAGCACACCACTTCATTCTGCCTAATCTTATGTCCGCAGCCAACCTAATGCCTCCTGCCCACACACACAGAAAACATATATTTCTACTCTACCCTTGTCTCAGTGGTATATTTGACTTTCTCTTTTCATACTCTCTGGATTAATAGCTGACCTGCCAATAGTCAGTAGTTAACTTGTTACATAATCCAAGTCCAGATGGATTTCTGGGATTAATGCCAGTGTGGTCAGTTATAGTGCCAAAATCTCCATGCTCTGATGGTGTTTCAAAACTGCCCCCACACCTTGTTGTCATTATGTCTCCATGGGACAGCTCTATGGATGAAGGAAAGGGAGGGACTAAAATATTGTTTCACAAAAACCAGTCATTCCTGAACCTCTCATGATTTGCACCAAAGACATGTGCCATTGGTTTATATAGTATTATTATATAATTATTATTATATAATATTATATTATTACTTATATAGTATTATCCTTTAAAGTGACTCATTGTGTTTACTAGGCCTCATCCTAATCCATGGTTATTACAACCATGATTGCATAGACTTAAGGGATAAATAGCATTCTTAGTGCTCATTCAAATTCACAACTGATGCAATAAAAAAAAAAAAAACCTGTCCACACTATCTAAAATCTTTAGTGCCTCAAAAATGAAACTTTGAGAAATACACCATAGAAAGAAATCCCAACTGAGAGCTACTAGAATTTCAGAGAGAACCCCCTTACATGCAAGTTTGAGCTTGATGAAAAGGCAAGAGCAGAGAATTCCCATTGCAGACTCACTTTCTCCCCTAAATAGACCATCATTTCTCTCCACTTTCCTATACCCTTCTTGACTAGCAGATACTATTCAAGTACTGGCCGCTGTTAGAAGAACCACAAAAGAGGAAGAAACAGGAAGAAAAAAGAAAACATGGATCTAACAACTGAAGTGGAATCTGCTTGCTTTTCTGCTGCTCCTGCATTTCATGGGTTGAAAGGCTAATATCAAAATATTGTAGTTATAAAAACATCGTAATTATAGGATCTGGAATCACGTTTGTCGTCACTCCATGCCACTGCCTTTGTCTTTCTTTTAATCTCCTTAATGTACCATAATTATGACTTCAATATAGATCAATTATCTCTGAACTAAAATACAAATTACCATCATTACTTCAATTATTCTTCCCTTTTCTTTGATCCTGTTTTGTACTGCAACCAAAATTTTGTGTTCATTCAGCCCTTTTTCTTGCCTGGTTGCCTTGTTGGCAGAGCTGAGTTGGAGAAGAAAAGCCATCCCCTGCGGTTTCCAATCTACTCTTGCTCTTCATCTCACTCTTCAAACATTTCTGGTGCTTGCGCATTACCAAAATATGTTCAAACGATCTTATTGCCAACATAGCTCCTGACTAACACTGCCTTTTAGTCCCAGCACCTCTTTAATCTTTCTCCCCCATCCTAACTACAGTAACTAAATCCAAATTAGTACACAAAGATCCATTCAAACTGCATTAATATCTTAAAAAGCTACTGCATTCTCCTGTCAATAATCCCAAGATTAATGGGCTCCAAGATTTATGTGACACAAAATTAACGAGGCTGGATTGGAGCAATGATCCATGAATTATGAAGGACCTCTCTGCTGTGGTTACAAAAACCAATAAAATTAGCATTTCTTCTGGTTGAAAAGGGCAGAAAGGAAGAAAAGGGTTGAGAGAAATAATCTGAAGAAATAATACTTAAGAGAAATATACAGGTTTTTTGAATAGATTTTTCTAAAGAGGTATCTGTAAAGCTAAGAAGCAAGATGATGTGTGTGCTTTCTCTTTGTGGAGACAAGAGGTGAGCCAAGGCTGAGGAAGCCAGAGCAGTTCCTTCTTTTGTACAGATTTCCTGGTGATGGAGCATCAGACATCTTGATGATTTCCCTGTCCTAAACTGACAAACTGATTTCCCAGAAATGCCCATAGTGAACTAGAAGAACATTCTTAATGCTGTAACTCATACGGATTGGAGACTTCTATGTAAACCAAATTTTCACCCCTACCACCTCTTAGTGCCCCCTCTGCATTTTATAAGGTGCTCTTCCTCTACTGAGCTTTCCCCTCTATTTCTCACTTCCCTGAGTCTCCAGTAAGAAAAAAAAAACCCTAAAAATTATAGCTTACTATGGCACATCCTCATCAAGTAAGTGTAGCCAGAAGTGGTGCAGGTACCAGGAGTTCTCTTCTGTGTCGAACGTAGCTGTTAGATTTGGAGCAGGGAGTAGGTGAGTTGCTGTGCTGGGAAAACACTAAAATACTATACATTTTAGAAAAATAGCATTATCTTCCAAAAGAATTACTTTTATTAATGATTGAGACCATGATGGTAGAAATCACACATAAGAGTCCAAGCTAGGATTCTTGTATTCCTTGCCCCACCTGAATGACTCTGAGACCACGTAAAGTCTATAAGAATGACAGTCCCTATTCTAGCTACCTCAGAGGGTTTCAGTGAGGATGGTCTGAAATAACACATCTAAAAATGTTCCATGTTAAAACATTGCACAAATACCAGATATCTACTATGGTCTGAATGTGTGTACCCCAATATTCTTACATTGTAACTTTAATCCCCAGTGTGATGGTATGAGATGGGACCTTTGGAAGGTAATTAGGTCATCAGGGTAGGGCCATCATGATGGGGTCAGTGCCCTTAGAAGATGAGACCTATCACTCTCCGACCGGCAGAGAGGAGGAAAACAACAAACCAAAACGGCCACCAAGAACAAACGACGCAGCAAGCGGGACTGTGAGTGGAAAGAAACTATTGCAGCCACCACACCCCTTGAACGGGAGCTGAGGCGAACCCTGCAGGATTCGGCGGTGAGCAAACGGCTCCAGGCGCCATTAGAGAAGAACAAAGACCCCGGGAGACGCACACACAGCCCGGGCTGCCGGTAAGCTTGCGCGGATAGCGGCGCGCTCTGCGCGCTTGAAAAGCAAGTGCAGACCAGGATCGCGGCTGCCCAGGTCCCCGCGCCTGCGACCTAGGCTTGGGAGACGACCTAGGCTTGCGGGGAGACGCGCGGAGGTCCTCACTGAGGTGAAGGTCCCTCCCTGAGTAAGCAGGAACCAGGCGCCCAGGCACGGGAGCGGTGCAAAAGGCGCCATTCCCGCGCCACTGAACTGGGCTACAGCCCGCATCCTGGAACTGAGGGCTTTGGAACTGAGACCCGGGGCACGAAATTAGGGGCGTGGGTTCCCCACGATGGTGGGGCACAAGGCAGACACAGCACCCCAAAGCCGTTGAGGTGTACCCTACCATCCCCGCTTTGCTCCCTGTCCCACAGGGTGGAAAATCAGCTCCCCAAGGGCTCTAGGAGAGATCTTTGGCACCACCTAGCGACTTGTAGCCAGCACAGGCTCCTGAAGGAGCTAGTGGCCAGCTGGGGAGTTAGTCCACACCCGGCCCCTTCCGAACAAGTAGTCTGAGCCCACAGGGAGAGCGAGCACCCACAGCCAGGGCAGACCAGGCACGCAGAAGAGTGTGCCTGACACCGGACGCGCAGGGAGTGTGTCCCACATCACCATTTTAGAACAGGGACATTTCTTCAGTAAAGACTACCTGCAGAAGGCTTCCTCAGGAGCCAGAGGTGAGCGGGGGAAGTTCGCCCACGCCAGACCCCCTCTGGCCTGCAGTCCAAGCCCAGAGGGGGAGCAGGAACCCACCTCCGGGGCAGACCAGGCGCACAGGGGAGTGTGTCCCCACATCGACATTTTAGGACAGGGACCTTTCTCCAATAAAGACTGCTTGAAACTGACAGATGACTCCTGGAGGAACCAGAGGGGAGAAGAGAAGCCCACCCAAGATGCCGGCCAGTCCCAACAACACAGTGTCCCAACGCATACGGCAAATTAGAAAACAGACAGTAGGGAGGAAAAGAACCACACGCAACCTAGCAACTCTCCAGAGAAAAAGCACACCACAAAAAGAAAACCAGCCCCCAGATTGCAACGACAATAACTTGGAAGAACTTCTGAGCCTTCCAGAAAGAGAATTTAAAATTGCCGTGATTAAAAAACTGACAGAAGTCATAAAGGAAAACAATGATAAGGGAAAAATAATCAACGATCAGAAGAATGAAATTGAGTCCCTAAAGAGGGAAGTAAAAGAAATGCAGGAGATCAAAGAATTAGTGGAAGAACTAAAGAATTCTGGGAAAAGCAATGAAAGCAGAATTGATGAAATGGAAGAACAAATAAGTAATCTTGAAGACACAGAAATAAAAAGTACCAAAACAGAAAAGGAAAGAGAAGTACGAAGGAAAAAGAATGAAGAAAGACTTCGGGAACTATCTGACTCCATGAGGAAAGGAAATATAAGAGTTATCGGAATACCAGAAGGAGAGGAGAGAGATGTAGGAACAGAGAAAATATTCAAAGAGATAATTGAAGAGAACTTCCCAAATGTGAAGAAGGAGCTGAAAATTGATATACAAGAAGCAAGAAGAACACCAAACTTCCACGACGAAAGGAAAAATACAGCAAGACATATAATAGTAAAGCTCCCAAGAATCCAGGACAAGGAAAAAATAATAAAGCTGGCAAGAGGGAAGAAACAGATAACATTCAAAGGAAAGCCAATCAGGCTGACATCAGACTTCTCCGAAGAAACACTATGGGCAAGGAGAGAGTGGAGGGACATAGTCAACAGACTCCAAGAAAACAGATGCCAACCAAGAATACTCTATCCCGCAAAGCTCTCCTTCCTCTTTGAAGAAAGAATATGGACCTTCCCAGACAAACAGAAACTCCGGAATTTCATTGGAACTAAACCCCCACTCCAACAAATACTACAAGGAGTCCTAAAGCCAGAACCTCAGAGGGACGAATAACAATGAAAGAAGGCCAAAAAATAAAAAGTTATTAAAAGAATAAATAAATAAAATCAAAGGAAAGACAAACACAATGGCAAATACAGATGTTAACATATCAATATTAACTCTAAATGTAAATGGACTAAACTCTTCAATAAAAAGACACAGAGTTGCAGCCTGGATTAAGAAACAAAACCCAACCTTTTACTGTCTCCAGGAAACACATTTAGCTACAAAAGATAAAAATAGGCTCAAAGTTAAAGGATGGAAAACAATCCTACAAGCAAATGGACCAAAAAAGAAAGCAGGAACAGCTATACTTATATCAGATAAAACAGAATTCAAACTCAAAAAGATAAAAAGAGACCCCAATGGTCACTACATTATGATCAAGGGGACAATACTTCAAGAAGAAATAACACTCATTAACATATACTCACCAAACGAAGGAGCACCAAAATATATCAGACAACTGTTGTCCTCTCTGAAAACAGACATCAGAGAAAACACATACGTAGTGGGAGACTTCAACACACCACTATCAACAATGGATAGATCAACAAGACAAAAAATAAGTAAAGAAACCAAAGCTCTAAATAAGGACCTAGAGCAATTGGGCTTAACAGACATCTATAGAACACTAAACCCCAAAAAAACGGAGTACACATTTTTCTCAAGCGCACACGGATCATTCTCCAGGATCGATCACATACTGGGGCACAAGACAAACATCAACAGATACACCAAGATTGAAATCATATCAACCATCTTTTCTGACCATGAAGGCATCAAACTAGAAACAAACCATAAAAAGAAGGCAAGGAACGTTCCTACCTCGTGGAGATTAAAAACCACACTACTGGAAGACCACTGGACTAATGAGGAGATCAAAGAAGAAATTAAAAAATTTTTTGAATTGAACGACAAGGAGGACACCAATATCCTAAATGTATGGGATGCAGCAAAAGCAGTAATAAGAGGAAAATATATAGCAATAGAAGCTCACATCAAGAAACAAGAAAGAACGCAAAGAAACAACCTAATCTCGAAGCTCAAAGATCTAGAAAAAGAACAACAAAAAAACCCCAAAACCAGTAGAAGAAAAGAAATAATAAAAACCAAAGCAGAAATAAATGAAATTGAAACTAAAAAAACAATCCAAAAGATCAATGACAAACCCCTAGCCAGGCTCACAAAGGAAAAAAGGGAGAAAGCACAAATAAACAGGATCATCAATGAAAGAGGAGAAATCACAACGGACACAGCAGAAATCAAAAGAATAATCAGTAACTACTATGAACAGTTATATGGAAACAAGTTTAATAATCTAGAGGAGATGGACAAATTCCTACAACTCTACAATCACCCAAAGCTAGATAAAGAAGAAATAGAACACCTAAACAGACCAATTACAATTAGCGAAATTGAAATGGTAATCAAAAACCTCCCCAAAAACAAAAGCCCAGGACCTGATGGATTTACAAATGAATTCTACCAAACATTCAGAGACGAATTAGTGCCTATCCTTCACAAACTCTTCCAAAAAATTGAGAAGGAAGGGACAATACCAAACACGTTCTATGAAGCCAACATTACACTAATACCAAAACCGAACAAGGACAACACAAAAAAGGAAAACTACAGGCCAATCTCCCTAATGAACACTGATGCAAAAATCCTCAATAAAATTTTAGCCATCAGAATCCAACAATGTATCCATAAGATAATTCACCACGACCAAGTAGGATTCATTCCAGGGGCACAAGGATGGTTTAACATCCGAAAATCAATCAACGTTATCCAACACATCAACAAAAAGAAATATAAAAACCATATGATAATATCAATAGATGCTGAGAAAGCTTTTGACAAAGTGCAACACCCATTCATGATAAAAGCCCTTGAAATTCTTGGGATACAAGGAACATACCTCAACATCATAAAGGCCATCTATGACAAGCCAACAGCCAGTATCATTCTCAATGGTGAAAAGCTGAAAGCAATTCCATTAAGATCTGGAACAAGACAAGGATGTCCACTCTCACCACTGCTTTTCAATATAATACTGGAAGTCCTAGCCAGGGCAATAAGACAAGAGAAAGACATCCAAGGAATCCAAATAGGAAAAGAAGAAGTCAAACTATCACTATTTGCAGACGATATGATATTATACATAGAGAACCCCAAAAACTCCACAGAAAAGCTAATTCAACTCATCAATCAGTTCAGTAAAGTGGCAGGATACAAAATCAACATGCAAAAGTCAGTAGCCTTCCTATACACAAACAATAAATCTGAAGAAGAAGAAATCAAAAAAACCATCCCTTTTGTTATTGAAACAAAAAAAATCAAATATTTGGGAATAAATCTAACAAAAGAGGTAAAGGACCTATACAAAGAAAACTATAAAACACTGTTAAAAGAAATAGAAGAAGACACAAAGAAATGGAGAGACATCCCCTGCTCATGGATTGGAAGAATAAACATTATTAAAATGGCCATCCTTCCAAAAGCAATATACAGATTCAATGCTATTCCAATCAAAATCTCAATGTCATTCTTCAAAGAAATAGAACAATTATTGATGAAATTCATATGGAATCACAAAAAACCCCGAATAGCCAAAGCTTTCCTGAAAAAAAAAGAAGGGAATGGAGGCATCACACTCCCAGACTTCAAACTATACTACAAAGCCATAATCATCAAAACTGCATGGTATTGGAACAAGAACAGACATACAGACCAATGGAATCGAATAGAAAATCCAGAAATAAACCCACAGATGTATGGTCAACTAATCTTTGACAAAGGAGCAAAGACTATGCATTGGAGCAAAGAAAGTTTGTTCAATAAATGGTGCTGGGAAAACTGGGTCGCTACATGCAAAAGAATGAAGCTTGACCACTACCTCACACCATACACAAAAATCAACTCAAAATGGATTAAAGAACTAGACATAAGACCAGAAACCATAAAATATATAGAAGGAAATATAGGCGAAACACTACGTGATCTGCACATCAAAGACATCTTTACAGACACATCACCCAAAGCAGTGATAGTGAAGGCAAAGATAAACAGCTGGGACTACATCAAATCAAAGAGCTTCTGCACAGCAAAAGAGACAATAACAAAAACAAAGAGAAACCCCACCAACTGGGAGAACATTTTTGCACCCAACACTAATGATAAAGGACTGATCACAAAAATCTGCCAAGAGCTGATGAGACTCAACAACAACAAAGAAAATAATCCAGTCAAAAAATGGGCAGAAGAGCTAAAAAGAAACTTCTCTGAAGAGGAAATGCAAATGGCCAACAGGCATATGAAAAAATGTTCAACATCACTTGCCATCAGGGAAATGCAAATCAAAACTACCATGAGATACCATCTTACACCAGTGAGAATGGCACATATTAAAAAAACTAGCAACAACAAATGCTGGCGAGGGTGTGGAGAAAAAGGAACTCTTCTGCACTGTTGGTGGGAGTGCAAACTGGTCCAACCACTGTGGAGAGCTGTGTGGAGATTTCTGGACCTACTAAACATAGAGCTTCCATAGGATCCAGCAATTCCACTCCTAGGTATTTACCCAAAGGACACAGAAACATCAATTCCAAAGAACACCTGCACCCCTATGTTTATAGCAGCACTGTTTACAATAGCTAAGCTTTGGAAACAACCCAAATGCCCAAAAATAGATGACTGGATCAAGAAGATGTGGTACATATACACCATGGAATATTACTCAGCATTCAAAAAAGATAAACACATGCAATTTGCTGCAACATGGATGGCGCTGGAAGGGATCATGCTCAGCGAAATAAGCCAAAAAGAAAAAGAAAAATACCGGATGGTCTCACTCATAGCAGGAATCTAGAAAACTTAAATAAGGGACCAGGAAAATGAATAACTATAAGAAAGTGAAAATCAAAATCAACAAAAAACTATGAACCAGAGACACTTTTAGGGGGGCGGGGGCGGGAGGGGAGGGATTGGGGTCAGAATGGGGGGGCTGCAATTGTATGGGGAATATAACAATAAAATTTATAAAAAAAATAAATAAATAAACGTGGTAGAACAAAAAAAAAAAAAAAAAGATGAGACCTAAGCGCTCGCGCTCTCTCTCTCTCTCTCTCTCTCTCTCTCTGTCTGTCTCTGTGTGTGTGTATATGTGTTTCCTGCCATTTAAGCATATAATCAAAAGAAAGTGGTCTATAAACCAGAAAGAGGTACCTTACCAAGGACTCAACCATGCTGTCAGCCAGATCTTATACTTCCAGGCTGCAGAATTGTCAGAAATAAATGTTTGTGGTTTATGTCACATCCCCAGTAATCTGTTGTAGTAGCCCAAATGGACAAAGACACTGTTCTACCTTTTCCTATGCTCTTCACATACCAGAAGGAGGAAACACCTACAATGAATTTCATGCATGTTACACTTATCTAGTGTCCTCATATTTCTTTTCTCATTTAAACTTTAAGACATTCTTCAGGAAAGTATACTACTACCCTGTTAAAGAAAACAAGGCTCCCAGAGGATTAATAATCTTCCCATTTTTTTTGTATATTTCATGTTTTCTTCATTCAACAGACACTGGGTGCTAGATATAGTTCCAAATTAGAGATTGGCAAGCTATAGCTCACAGGTCAAAGTAAATCTAAGACCTGTTTTTGCAAACAGTTTTACTGGAACACACCCACACACATTCTATGGCTGCTTTCACACTAGTTTGACAAAATCAAATAACTGCAAAAATACCATATGGTCTATGTGGCAAATAAAATATTTACTCCATGTATAGAAAGAATTTGATGAACACAATTCTAGCAGCTTGGGTTATAGCAGTGATCAAAATAGAAGGAAAAAATTACCTCATAGTGCATACATTGTACTGGGGAGATACAGTCAACACACTTAATAAATAAGTTAATAGTATAGTTATTTGAAAAAAATAGTATGGTTATTTGCAATTAATTGTTAATTGTCATGGGTGAGATTAATCAAGGTAAGGAAGATGGAGTATGTGTAAGAGGAGGGTTTGCAAGTTCTGAAAAGGTGCTTTGGGCAGTCCTTACAGAGGGTTAACAGTAAGGACCTATTGACCACGGGAGATATGAACTTTGGTCTTCATTCAGAGTTCAATGAGAAATCACCAGTGGTATTTAAATGGAAAATTTCATTATCTGATTTGGCTTTTGAAAGATCATCCTCACTGTTCTGTTAAAAATGAAGTATAGCAAACATGATCAAAGCAGGAAAAAGAGTTAGGGTGCTTTTGAATATGGTATACAAGAGATGATGGTAGGTGGAATGATGGTTATTGCAATGGAGATAATGACAGATAACTGACTTCTTGGAATAATTTTAAGGTAGGAGAAAATAACTTGCTTATGGAGCAAATGAAAGGTATGGAAGAAGGAAAGAAGTCAAAGATAACCCCCAAGATGAGAGTTGCCATCTTCTGAAAAAAGTTGAACTGAAGCAGATTTTAGATATGTATTAGCTTCCTGTGGATGCCATAACAAATTACCACCAACTTGATGACTTAAAACAACAAAAATTTAGTCTTTTACAGTTCTAAAGGACAGAATTTTAAAACCACAGTGCCAGCAGGATCAAACTCCTTTACAAAGGCTGTAAGAAAGCATCCTTTCTTGCCTCTTCCAGCTACTGGAAGTTCTTGACTTAGGGCCTCAAAACTGTAAACTCTGCCTCTGTATCCACATGGCGTCCCTCCTCTGTATAACTCCTTTTCTGTCTCATAAAAAAACTTGTGGTTGGAGTTAGGGCCTATCTGGATAATCTACTATGACCTCATCTCAAGATCTTTAGCCTTACTCAATCTACAAAATCCTTTTTCCATAGAAAGTCACATTAACAGATTCCAGTAAGAAATATCTTTTCAGAAGGGTATACCATCCAACCTTCTACAAGGTTACCAGAATTGCAATTCAGACACATTAAATATGAGACATTGCTTATTAACTGAGTGGAGATGGCAAGAAGACAGTTTAATACATGGACGTGAAATTCAATCACACAATGGCAGAAGCCCAGAGTTCCAGCCAGCCTTTCATTCATGCTTGCTCTGATGCTATAGCATCTCCCGCATACAAGGGGATAATAAAATCATCCTTAATATGAGGTAATGAGTCCTGCCTATGTCATCCCCAGTGTTGATGCCGTGGGCTTTCACATAACAAAAAGAACCCACTGCATTCTCCTTTAAAGGTGGTGTAGATTTAACTAAGCAAGATGAGATTCTTGGAGGTAGAAGTAACATTGACTTTACTTGCTGATGCGATCAAGCTTAACAAAAGTACAGAAGGCCTACTGCCTGTCTGTCCTCTCCCACCCTCCCAGTGGGCGTGAACATTTGATCTTTAAAATGGTCTCAACTTTAATTTGGCTCGGAACTTAATGGGATCCTGAATCATTTGTATTTATAGGAAAAGTAGCCAATGGTTTGATCCCTTTGTCAAGATTTTCTCCTTTTTTATAGAAAAAAAAAATCCTCAGAAAGAGATGTTTGTAATTGCTGTCCATTTCCTCTATTCTCAGTCCCTTTTGAGCCCATGCTAATTAGGTGTTGGCATCCTGCTGATGATCACCCGGATACCATCCCCAGTATGTGATTGTTATTAGGTCTATGATCTCATTCTCTTTTGAAATATTTTCTTCACTTTGCTTCAAGAACTTCCTTCTATTTTACTTGTCTGCTTTTCTCAATCTCCGTTTATCTTGCTCATCTTCCTGAAGCCTGATGTTCAGACCTCTTCTTTTCTGGTTCTATACTCAATCCCTTGGTTATCTCTCCAAGTTTCAGGGTTTTAAAAGTTAACTGAATTCTGACAGCTCCTAAATTTGTATCCGCAACTCACACTTCTCTCCTGAGATCATTCTTAAATATCTAACTGCCTACTCAACACACCCCCCTTTGATGTAATGTTGTCATCTCAAACTTAATAGGACTAAAACCTAAGTCTTGATTTCTAAGCTTCTCCATCTGCTCCTCCCACAGTCATCCTATCTTAATGATTGGTAGCTCCATCCTACCAGCTGTGTGGGCCAAGAAGAGTTGTCTTGAATTCCCACCACCTCTTATGAACATTTTAGAAATTCTTTCATTGGTACCTTCTAAAGAGGTCTCAAATTCAATCACTTCTCAAGAGCTTCTCTACTACCTATTTTCTCTAAAATGATATTGTTTCTTAACTTGTACTATTATACACAATTTCCCCTGACCCCCCCTACTTAACAAAAGTAGGCATTCAAGCAATATGAACTGATAGACCTATTCAATTTGAACTCAAATATTTTTCTCAAGGACTGAGTGATTGATGCCTATTAATAACAAATGATTACTAGAAGTCATCTCACCCAGGCTTAATCTCAGGATTTGAGACACTGTGTGGCATGCGCATGCACACGCGCGCGCACACACCCCCCCCCACTCACTTCTCTCTTAGTAGATTTTAAAGACTACCTTTAAACTTTAACTCCTGGCAAGTTTACTTCAGTAAGTCACTGAAAGTCCCTTCAGGTAGAGGGAGGAGGGTTCCATCTCAGAACAAGATATTGGGCTAAGTTTGCTAAGCCACTCCACTGGGATTAAAGTAAGAGCCTTTTTCCTCCAAAGACTAAGACACTTTTATAATACATGATGAAGTAAGATGTTAACAATGAGGATACTCTGGCAGAACTACCCATTTTAAATCAGATGTAATTGGTATCTGACTTCCCAGTGGCTAAAATGACTTTATAATCAATGTCCACAGACAGACATTTTCTTCCTAAAAAGAGCTCAAATCAGCGTTTATGCTGGCTTGACTTGTTTCTTGCTCACTCTGACCCATTCCATTATTTATTGCCATAGGTCTGAGGCTTGAATATTATCTCAGTCTCCTTTTCTCATTGCCCTACTTGAAGGCTTCATGCTATGTGCACTTGATCTGCCTTTGGCTATTAGGTTATTCAAAATGTTCAGTTTTCAATAATAACTTTGAGTTCTTTGTGCCAGGTGCCCTAAGGCCTTTGGCTCCTCAGCCAAACCACAGAAATGAATAAAAGCAACTTTTCTACTTTCACTAATAGGAGAACAAACTTCTCATCACACTCTCAGCAGAGGTGGCCTTTCATCAAAGTCTCTTGTTCGGGATGATTGGGTCTGAGATTTAATCAAGCAATATTTAGTTCACACAGAAAGGTGTGGAATTGTTAACACTTAACTATAGCCCTGCTTTTAGCACCCAGATATTAATAATGACTACAATTAATACCACTAACTTTGTGCTAGGCTGTGTATTCTATTCTTTATATTTACTCCTCACTATAGCCTTATGAAATAGAGACTATTTTTATCCTTTCTTTATATGTGTGTATGAAGATATGAGGTTTAGAAAGGTTAAGTGATTTGCCTAAAGTCATAGAAGACGCAAATTGCTGAATGGATTTTTCACAAATGTTCTCTTAAATGCCAAAGACTATTATTTTTAACAACTGTACAATTCTCTCTCTCTTAGAACAAGAATAACTATGAGGCAGATCATGTAGCTGCCTCCTCTTTATTTTAAAGAAAGGGCCTGACCCTTTTTAGTCCTCTTCTAATTATATTCATTTTTGTCTTGGAAGAATAAGGTAGTAGAGCATGTTCGGTGCACCTGTGGTGCCTAAGATTGGAACAATAAACCAGGTTCTAAGTGACTCTTCATGTCCCCTACCTGATAAGAGCTTGGGGATGCCACTAATTATTTTGTTGCTAGATATACTGCTATAAGAATATTTTCTGGTTTTGTACCTTCTGAAAGAAAAAAAAAATGAAGCCAGAGACTTTTAGGGGAAGAGCCCACACTTAAACAGCATTCATTCTCCTGAGTTATCCTGTTCCAAGTGACTCACTCTCTTGTTACTGACTGAAAGTAACTTTGACTCCAACGTCATTGTTTAAATAACATTTTTAGTATGTAAACTTTACTGTTTTCTCAGAAAAGGACTGTAATTCCACCTCTAGGACTTTTTAGCCACATTAATAAAGACCAAACCTATATAAATTACTTCTGATTGTCTTAAAGTGAAAATACTTCATGAATCAGACTGAGAAAAAACAAGGAAACTCAAAGTCATTTAAACCTGTAATTAGGTCATTATTATGTCTGGCAATCTTTTATTTAGTTCCCAATAAATGAACATGACTACATCTTGAGATCCAGATAGCATCAATTTTCACTTTAAATTAAAGAGAAGGTGCTTTGATAGATCCTTTCTCTGACCAGCAAGAGGTCTCCAAAAACGGCAGGAACTCATTAATTCATGGAACTT